>NW_011494895.1:3005653-3029304 GCF_000754665.1 Bison bison bison | reverse complement strand
GAATACCAGACCCCCTGACCTGCCTCTTGAGAAATCTGTATGCAGGTCAGGAAGCAACAATTAGAACTGGATGTGGAAAAACAGACTGGTTCCAAATCAGGAAAGGAGTACGTCAAGGCTGTATATTGTCACCCTGCTTATTTAACTTATATGCAGAGTACATCATGAGAAACGCTGGGCTGGAAGAAGCAAAAGCTGGAATCAAGATTGCCGGAAGAAATATCAATAACCTCAGATATGCAGGTGATGCCACCGTTATGGCAGAAAGTGAAGAAGAACTAAAGGTCCTCTTGATGAAAGTGAAAGAGGAGAGTGAAAAAGTTGGCTTACAGCTCAACATTCAGAAAATGAAGATCATGGCATCTGGTCCCATCATTTCATGGCAAATAGATGGGGAAACAGTGGAAACAGTGACTGACTTTATTTTCTTGGGCTCCAAAATCACTGCAGATGGTGACTGCAGCCATGAAATTAAAAGATGCTTGCTCCTTGGAAGGAAAGTTATGACCAACCTACACAGCATATTAAAAAACAGAAACGTTACTTTGCCAACAAAGGTCCATCTAGTCAAGGCTATTGTTTTTCCAGTGGTCATGTATGGATGTGAGAACTGTACTGTAAAGAAGGCTGAGTGCTGAAGAATTGATGTTTTTGAACTGTGGTGTTGGAGAAGACTCTTGTTAATCCCTTGGACTGCAAGGAAATCCAACCAGTCCATCCTCAAGCAAATCAGTCCTGAATATTCATCGGACAGACTAATGCTGAAGCTGAAATTCTAATACTTTGGCCACCTGATGTGAAGAACTGACTCTTTGGGAAAGACCCTGATGCTGGGAAAGATTGAAGGTGGTAGGAGAAGGGAATGACAGAGGATGAGATGGTTGGATGGGCATCACGGACTCAATGGACATGAATTTGAATAAACTCCAGGAGTTGGTGATGGACAGGGAGGCCTGGCGTGCTGCAGTCCATGGGGTCGAAAAGAGTTGGACACGACTGACCGGCTGAACTGAACTGATCAGATTATACCTTTAAGGTCAACAGATTTCATTGTATATACATGTTGCCTCAATAATAATCAATAATATATATATATATATATATCTTTTCACTGTACCTCTTTGAAATTGTGAGTATTTTTAAAAACTCGGAATGCTGAAATGCCTTCTTTAAGGCCACACAGTAACTCTGTGTTGGATACAGAATAAAAACAGAGCTTTTAGACTCCTATTGCATAGGTCCAGTTCCCAAATTATATTTCTGAACTTATTTTCCATGAAATCGGAGTTCTATACAAGTATCTACCAAATAAATTCTCTCTCATTATCATTGAAGTGATTACCTTGCTGGCTGATGAATAAGAAGAATATTGGCAATTTAAAAAGGCAGAAGTCAAAATAACTATCAATATGTTAAACTGAAGATTGGTAATCATTAATGTTAACAACCCTGAAGAAAAAGAGAGCAAATCCATTTATTAGCACTCGTTTTTTTGTCTCATGTCAATTCTTAATATTTATTTGCTTAGAATTAGTTTCTTATGTTTATTATTATCTTTTTTGTGCTTATTTTAAAAATAAGATACCTATACATTCATGTTTACCTTTCAGTTTTGCCTACTGCTCTAGAGGATCATCCAAAACATTCATTGTTATCATGGGGACAGATCCTCCTTACGGTAACAAGGGATCATCATTTAGAGTAAAAATGTAAACAGGGACCCAGTGTCTGTGAAGAGACAGTTAAAGAACATTTGGGGCATACGAGCAAGTAACAATACAGCAACAAGTTTCCTTTTTGTTTTACTTGAGGCATATATTCTAATCAGTAGTTTTGTAGGTGATATAAATATTATGAACCCAGAGTGTGTTATTTAGTATTTAGTATTCTGAGCTGTTTTTTCAATAAAATATTCTTTGAGAAGGGAGATCAATTTAATTCAAATATTTCTGACAACTCAAAATATATTGTACCCAGATGATATTATCTGGGTACCTAATCAACCTTATATGCTGGAGACCTGCACATATTTTGTGAAAAAGAAACAAACGGTGTTATTATAATTTAAAGGCATGTTTAAATCATGAAGTTTACTTTATACCTCACCTGCCAGGTAAATAGAAAAATCCATTCACAACACTGTGAGATCTCGATTTATAAAAAAAAAAAAAAGACTGAGGCAGCAGAAGTTGGTCCTTGAAAAGGAGCTTACATACAACACACGCATGCTCCCCACGATTATCCATTCATCGCTTTAAATAACATGATTCTGATTCACATCCAGACTCATGTGAAGATGGACTACGTCCCAAGCCAGGTTGATACATCTCTTCCTTGGCATATTTGCTTTGAAGCAGAGAGAGTCAGCGTGGTATCTGCCTTGTGGCTGAAGCTCCAAAGGGGTTCACTGTGTTTCCTGCCATGTGGTTCTGCAGAAGGAAGTAGAGAAACAAGCTGGATACGCAGAGGGGAGAAGAGTGGACAGAGAAAGGGGTCTCACCTCATCCAGATTCATGCTTGCGGTGTTTCCAGCTGCATTCCCATTCTCGGGTTCTGAAATGCATATTGACATTCTCATAATATTTTTTTCCCTTAAACCATTTTGAGGGTTTATTTTTGTAAGACAAACTTTTGGGGAAAATGTTAGTATGTATTTAGATGTATTTTAGTATATCCAAAATGTGTGCCCCAACTGGAAAGACTTGAAGACTTGTCTGAAAGCAGATGAAATGTCAGTTTATTCAGCAGGCGATGTACTTAGAATGCGATTATGAAGTTACCCTATTTTTTTTAATAAGCCCAATAAACAGTAAAGTGCATTAGAGGCCCTTGTCAGAGCTTGGTTGGAAAAGAAGACAGAAAACGCACACAGGCAGTTAAAACAGCTGTCATATGGTGGAGGGATTTTCTTCCCTGTGGCATTTTCAAATAATAAAGTGGATGCCTGACATTTGGGAGGAAAATTCACAGGAGATGTATCTAGAAATTCTTCAAATACTCCACTCCTAGAGCTCTGCTCTAAAACATACTCTTCCCAGCTTCTTTGTCAATGAAATGGAATCAATGTTATCTGTTCCTGGATTTACTGTGTGGACAGAATGAGATTGTGTAGGGAATGGGGTGCAAACACTTCCGAGGGGGTGGGGACTCCTGGAGACCCGGGGGTCTCCTGTCTCAAATCAAGGCCCTGCCATAGGACATTTAAAATTTCCTCCATGTATGGTTCACAAAGAACTGAAGCATGAATGTTCAATCTGCCCCATGATTTTGGCATTTGGCAAGACTCTGCACGTTCTAAGCGTGGGGACTGGCCCGCTTGGTGCCGTGTACTGCCTCACTCTAGGTGGGGGCATTCCCAGACGTGAGGCTGACGCACAGGCCGGATGCACTCGACAGGTGTCAGTCTCAGAGCATAGCACTGGGTATATGGGAGGAGGGCGGGGTTCATGGGCTGCATCCGAGGACCACTTAGAGAACTGCAGTGACGTATGCTGAGGGGCTCCATTGTGCTAATATGTATCAGCAGGAAAATCTACATCCCTGTGGGCCTTCCACTTATATACCTCCTTGGATATTTTTATTCATCAACAGGTAACCAGATATCCCTTCTACCTTTGCATTCTGGAAGTCAGACATGGAGAAACTGTTTTCTGGAGTTCACTTTAAAAAACTGTTTATTTATTTGGCTGTGCTGGGTCTTAGTTGTAGCATGTGAGATCTTTCAGCTGCAGTATGTGGGATCAAGTTCCCTGACCAGGGACTGAACCTAGGCCCTTTGCATTGGGAATGTGGAGTCTTAGCCACTGGGAAATCCTAGAGTTTACTTTTATAATTATAGTCTTAAGTCCTTTCTGTGTATTGAATGTGTGACTTTCCAAAGGATCACACTGGTGTGTTTAGCTACATCCAGAACCTTGAAAATTATATGGTATGATTTTGTATCTATTTTGTACAAATATTCCATTTGATTTCATTTCCTTCTAAAAGTTCTAAGGTCAAAGTGTTGCAAAGAGTTTGTTGTGAGTTGCTCTGTAGGTAAAGCAAAGCTAGATTTCTATTTTGGTGCCTTAATCCTTCCACAGCTGTGTGAGATCCAGTTTCCAGTAGGGGAAAAGTCACGTTTAATATTGGAGGATCATAGCTCCCCCTCCTGGAACTACGAGGTTTAAAGTCCTGCTTTCTTTTCTATTCTTTTCCTTGCAGCTGATGCTCTGTATCTAAGTCGTGTCCGACTCTTTTGCGACCCCATGGACCCGCCAGGCTCCTCTGTCCATGGAATTCTCCAGGCAAGAATACTGGAGTGGGTTGCCATTTCCTCCTCCAGGGGATCTTCTGGACCCAGGGATCAAATTCGCATCTCCTGCACTGGCAGGAGGATTCTTTACCACTGAGACACCAGGGAAGCCAATTTTCCCTCACAGAGTTAGACTCAACCCCTGTAATCACAAGGGAAAACCCTCCAGGGATTCTCAGTCTTCATTATTTAGCCATTGCTGATGAACTCGTCAGAGCCAAGAAATTTCACGTGACATGTGGTCTCCCAGATGTCTTATCTCTGTGATGACAGAGGTGTTCTGTATCTGTGCTCTCTGATGTAATAACCAGTAGCCACTGGGAACCATTGCACAGTTAATGCTATTCAACTGAGCCAAATGAACTGATGCAACTAAGGAACTGAACTTTTAGTTGTATTTTATTACAATTTTGCTGTGCTTAATCACTCAGTCGTGTCCGCTCTTTGCGACCCCATGGACTGTAACCTACCAGTCTCCATGGGATTCTCCAGGCAAGAATACTGGAGTGGGCTGCTATGCCCTCCTCCAGGGGATTAATTTCACTTTAATTATCTAGATGTGGTTAGTGACCACCAGATTAGATAGTACCATTTGGACACTAATAACTTCTCTCCAGTATTTGCTTCCCATCACCTAGAGTGTTGTCATTTTGACCACACTTAGCAATTTCCCTGATTGGTGGGGACAGGAAGCTTGCACCATGCTCTGAAGAATTGCCCTTCATTTTTTTTACTGGATCACTTCACTGCACATGCCGCCTTAGAGCTTAAGCCACGGCTGGGTGGCACATACAGCTTAGACTTATTTTCTGCTTCATGGCATGGATTTGCCCTGGCATCGTTCAAATAACGAGGCCAGGTCTGAACTCCTCAGGTGTTGTCACCCGTAGGAAACTACTGCCCTGGTTTGGGAGACATGGTTCAAGCACAGTCGGATCAGAGAAAACAAGTAGAACATGCAGCAGTCGGCATCTCGACTTTACTGTAGTCTTCTCAGGGTTGGTAGCGGAGATGGGAGAGATGTCATGATGATTTCAGCAGGGGTGCCGACAGGGGAGTTCCTTCAGCATCCCTGTCAATAGCATCTCTAGTTGCTCCCCTGAACCAACTGCGAGAAACATATACTCTAAGAAAACCCAGTGGCCACACCTTCAGCCTCTCCTCCCAACTAGACTGTTAACCGTAAGATCCCTTTTTATGAACATTCTGGCGCGTTCTCAAGTGAGCCTGATTTGCATGAAAATGGTTCACTAGTTTTTCTCTAAACAGAAAGTCCTTCTAAAGCAGAATGATGCAATAGATAACACGGCTTTCCAGAGACATAACGATGTGAGAAACAAGGATGTACCTGCATTTTTATGAAGCAGTGACCAATGTTCTAAAATAGACCCAAAGCCCTTGATGGCAAAGACTCCTTCCCAGGTGCTTATAACACAGTAACATCATTACTTAATATTGAAATTTGTTCTGAGACAGTTCGAATGGAAGACATGGTGCACAGAAGGTTTATTGCATTGCATGGTATTAATCCAGTCTTATTCTATCACACACTGAAATTGTGCATTTGATGAAACAGATACATTGTACTGAGAGTTTCAGGGGAGCTGAGAGGTACTTTGTGAACAGTTGGAAATTTCAAATTCAAACTTTTCCTTTACCCAGATGGAGATCATTTACAGGATGAATAAAAGGAGGCAAGAAACAAACAAACAAACAAAAAAAACAGTGTAAGGCTCTGGGGATTGTCATGACTAGTCTCTGACACAAGAGGGAAGCAGAAATTAACTCAAGATTCTTCTGTATTTGTTATCCAAATAATCCACACATAAGCATTCTTCATATAGTAAAATGGACAAATTTAAGTAAGATGATGCAATGCTCCCATGATGAAAGAATTGGTTATTGTTTTAACATCAGAAAGAGAATCTACAATACCTGTTTTTGCTGCCAGGGGGAGATTCTAGAAGGCAATGGACACATACTTATGAGATTAGAAGTCAAACAAATGTGGACTCATCGTGGCTCAAGGTCATGGTAACTGGGTGACCTCGGGCAAATTCCAGCTGTTCTGAAATCTGGTTTCTTTCTGTAAAACTGGGATATGCTCATGCTTCCCATAACCCAGAATTGTTGCAAGAATTCCATAATATTCTGTAGGTGGGGGGCACATGTTTCAACACAGGTAAAGTTCCCATAAATGGTAGCTTCTGTATTTCTTTTTTTACAAAGTTCATATTGTTCACCATTCTTGTGAGAATTAAACAAAAGCATTTCTCTAGAAATGGTTTTTTTTTTTTTTTTTTTGGTATTGTGTACAGAAACTGGTTGCTGTCCTCTGTCACTTGGAGTATGTCTGTGTATGCGTGTGTGTGTGTGTGCCTGTGTTGGAGGGGTACTTCCTGTTTCTGGGGAAATTAACTTTCAACTCTCTTACTTTCCGACACCATTGCCAGCTTCACTCTTTTCTTCTCTCCTCAGCTTCTGGTAAATGAGAAGAAACCTTTCAATTTCAGGTATGAGTGTTTATATGTAACCTGGGGGCTGGGGAATCTAGGGGCATAAGTCTCTTAAAAATATAAGCTACGATTTGCATCTCAAGGAGGAAGGTGGAAAAATTTGGAGTTGGTGACATAGAATGAAAAGAAGGAGATCTGAAGCATTCGGAGTTTAACCAAGTTGAAAATACATTTCACAATTAAACAAAATGACCAAGCCATACCATTTTAAATGTGAAAATTTTCATGCTAAAATAAAACTTGTTCAGTATTATATCGATATTATTTATGATTATCCTCCCCATTTGAGAAAATTCTCTGTTTACTATAGAGTATAAATCAAATTTGGGCTTCCCTGGCAGCTCAGTCAGTAAAGAATCGTCCTGCAGTACAGGAGACCTGGATTCGATCCCTGAGTCAGGAAGATCCCCTGGAGAAGGAAATGGCAACCCACTCCAGTATTCTTACTTGGAGAATCCCATGGACTGAGTGAGGAGCCTGGTGGGCTACAGTCCATGGGGTCACAAAGAGTCAGACATGACTTAACGACTAAACCATCAAACAAAAGTGCAAAAAAATCTCCAGAGGCAATGCTTAAAATATGAAAAGCTGTAATTGTTTTAAAGTACATTAAAGCCTTATTCAAACAAAAGATAACTGTGAATAATTATTTTCTCTAGTCATCAGAAGAGACTCTAGAGAGAGCCCATAGTTGGCAAGAGTTGACCCTATATGCCCACAAAGAAATACTGGTTACTTCATGTAATCGCAATGAATTATACTGAATTTCCTTAAAATTCTACCAGGAAGCTTCCGATATTCACCAAGAATTAGTGAGATTTTGCTCATATTCATTTGTCCTATGACTTCCTTTGCTTCATATATTCACACATGAAAAGATAGGAAATTTCAGCAAAGAAGATAAAAAGTCAACTGGAAGTTTTAAAACTGAAAAAATACAATAACCATAACGAAAACTTGGAGAAGGCAATGACACCCCACTCTAGTACTCTTGCCTGGAAAATCCCATGGGCGGAGGAGCCTGGTGGGCTGCAGTCCATGGGGTCGCTAAGAGTCAGGCATGACTAAGCGACTTCACTTTCACTTTTCACTTTCATGCATTGGAGAAGGAAATGGCAACCCACTCCAGTGTTCTTGCCTGGAGAATCCCAGGGACAGGGGAGACTGGTGGGCTGCCGTCTATGGGGTCGCACAGAGTCGGACACAACTGAAGTGACTTAGCAGCAGCATAATGAAAACTTACTGACGGAAGGAGAAGCCAAACTTCCAATCAATGAACTGGAAGATAAAATAGAATAATTGTAATTACTCAGCTTGAAAGACAGAGAAAATCAACTAAAAAAAAACAGGAAACTGAGTGACCACAGATCTGACATTCATGTCGTCAAAGTCCTAGAAGGAGTGGTGGAGAAAGAGAGCGCTGCTGAAAACGTATTTGAAGAAATAATGGCTCAAAGTTTCCCATTTTGGAAAGAGACATAAACCTACAGGTTAAACCAGCTGTGTGACTTCCAAACTGATTAAACCCAAAGGAATTCTTGCCAGGATGTAACTGAATTTCTCAAAACTAGAAAGAAAGTGGAAATGAAACCAAGGAGAGAGAAAGAGCACTTACTAACAGGAAGAAATAATTCGAACAGCAGTGAATTTCTCATCAGAAACATGGAGGCCAGAAGGAAGAGTATATAAGTACTAAAAGCATTCAGTAAATGTGGCGGGTACGAGGTAAATAAACAATGCAGGTTTGGGATTCAAGCCCTGGGTCGGGAATATCTGAGCATGCACCCACGCAGGGGTGGAAAAGAGAGCCATGACATAAAGCTCACATCTTGTACAAGAATTAAGACAAAACGTATCATAAATGTAGATGAAAATGTAACACTAGAGACATTTAGGAAAAAATATGTGAAAAAAAACCACTTTGGGACCTACGGCTAAGTGAAGACTTCTCAGATACAACACACCAAAAGCACAGGCCATAAAAGGAAAAAAAAAAAAAAAGGGAAGTTGGGCTTTATCAAAATTAAGTCATCTGCTCTGCAAATTACCCCGTCAACAGGTAGAAAAAACAAGCCACAGATCGAGAGAAAATTTTTTCAAATCTCATGGCTAACAGCAGTTTCATATCTAGATCTCTCAAAGCAACAGCACAAGCAACCCAAACAACCCAAATAGACAATGGGCAAAAGACACAGAGTGACATCTCATTAAGAGGATATAAGGGTGCTAAATAGGAATATGAAAA
Source organism: Bison bison bison (assembly GCF_000754665.1). Taxonomy (NCBI): domain Eukaryota; kingdom Metazoa; phylum Chordata; class Mammalia; order Artiodactyla; family Bovidae; genus Bison; species Bison bison. Next base: position 3,020,249 of record NW_011494895.1, on the reverse strand, counting down.
GGTTTTCAGGATGATTACCCATTAGGGAATGCAAATTCAGCTCACGACACGATATCATTAGAAACCCACTCAAAGAGCCTAAAAAAATGGTGACAGCACTGAATGCTGGTGAAGATTCAGATAAACAAGATCTCTCATATGTTCATTGCTGGTGAAAATGTAAACGGTACGGCCACCTGGGAAATTCTTTGGCAGAGTCTTTTTAAGATAAGCATAAGCTTGGCATAAACACCATAGTTATACTACTGGACATTGATCTCAGAGAAGACTTATATCTACACAAAAGCTTGTGTGCCATTATTCACAGCAGTTTTATCTTTAACAGCCAACAACTAGAAACAACCTTGATGTCTTTCCATAGGTAAAAAACTAAATGAACTGTTTCACCCACAGGTGAGGGTGAAAGAGGAAAGCCAAAAAGCTGGCTTCAAACTCAACATTCAAAATACTAAGATCATGGCATCTAGTCCCATCACTTTATGGCAAATAGATGGGGAGAAAGTGAAAACAGTGGCAGAGTTTATTTCTTGGGCTCCAAAATCACTGCAGACAGTGTCTGCAGCAATGAAATTAAAAGGCACTTGCTCTTTGGAAGAAAAGCTATGACAAACTTAGTGTATTAAAAAGCAGAGACATCACTTTGCTGACAAAGATCCATCTAGTCAAAGCCATTGTTTTTTCCCGTAATCATGTAGGAATGTGGTAGTTGGACTATAAAGAAGGCTGAGCACCAAAAGAACTGATACTTTCTAATTGTGGTGCTAGAGAAGACTCTTGAGAGTCCCTTGGACAGCAAAGAGATCAAACCAGTAAATCCTACTGGAAATCAACCCTGAATACTCATTGAAAGGACTGATGCTGAAGCTGAAGCTCCAATACTTTGGCCACTGATGCGAAGAGCTGACTCATTGGAAAAGACTGATCCTGGGAAAGACTGAGGGCGGGAGGAGAAGGGGGTAACAGAGAATGAGGTGGTTGAATGGCATCACTGACTCAATGGACATGAGATTGAACAAACTCCAGGAGATATTGAAGGACAGGAAAGCCTGGTGTGCTGTAGTCCATGGGATCTCAAAGAGTTGGACATGATAGCGACTGAACACCACCACCACCCACCCTAAGAATACTGCCCAACAGTAAAAGGGGATTAGCTATTGATACACACAGCATCGTGGATGGATCTCAGGGGTGTTATACCAAATGGAAAATAGCAAACTGAAGGTCACACTTGGTATAATTCCATTTATATAGCACTCAAAATGACAAAATGTAGGGATAAAGGCCAAATTAATGGTTTCTAGGGATTAAGGATGATGTGGATCAGGGGCATGTGTTTGACTGTTCAAGCAGGATGGAGATCTTTGGGGTTATCTGATTATTCAAAATCTTGATTGTGATGGTGATGTGAATTTATACACCAGATACAATAGCTCAGAATTACACACCCACATTGTTCCAGGGTTAACTTCCTTCTTTTGATGCTGTTCTATGGTAATGTATGACGTCACTATTGGAAGCAACTGGATGAACAATATAGATAACCTCGATATATACTCTTTGCAACTTCCTAGGAATTTTCAATTATCTCAAAATTTTAAAAATTAAACATTTTTTAATATATTAGTTATTTTTTTAAGAATCATGCAGTATGTACTTATAGCATACGCTCTCCTAAAGTATAGAAGAGCTTTTAAAAGTATATATATTTTTAAAGTATTAAAAAATAAAGCTTTTAAAAGTATATATTTATGCCTTTATTTGACTGTGTGGGATCTTTAGTTGAGGCATGTGGGATCTAGTTTTCCCTACCAGGGATTGAACCTGGGCCCCCTTCACTGGGAGCATGGAGTCTTAGCCTGGACCACACATGGAAACCTCTATAAAGTTATGTTTTAATGGTACAAATATTTTTATTTGGGAAGACGGGGAGGAAGGCCCCGAACAATGGAGCCAGGAGCTTCACCAGGAGCTTACCCTGCCATTCCAGTCTCTGGGTAGAACTTTTCTAGGGGCTACATCTCAGATGAGACTTGCCACGAGGTGACAGAACGGAATAGGGCATCAGCTGCCACAAAGCCTGCCTCACCCCACATGGGGTGTTGGAGAAAGGAGTGGATTCTGAGCAAGCAATCCAGTATTTCCTGGGTGTCAGTGGTCGTGGATGCCACCTGGCTGTATTACAGGGTCTAACCAATGACCTCAAGAGCAGCTTTCTCTAGGCCCTTATCTCTTGGTTCCCAGCTCACAGCATTCAACCCAGAAGTGTTTTGGAGGGGAGCTCAGACAAGATCAAGATGAAGCAAGTTACTGGCGTCGATCTGCCTTTCATCTGATAAAGCAGCAGTATCTGGAGCAGCAGTGGAAGGGGTGTGTGAGCTAGGGGGATGCAGAGACCCATCCAGTGCAGTGTCCACTGAGCCTCACCCTTTGTCTGAGTCTCCTTGAGTCTAGAGCAGAACTGGACTTATCTTCTGGACATTCAAGTGGACCTTTGTACTCATATAATTTAAATAAATAAGATCCCGCTCAGAGAGATGGGGACTGCCATCACTTAGAAAGCGGAGTTGTGTCATTTGTCAATGTCGCATCGGTAGCGCAGTGAAAACGGTCACTCCGAATCGCTGGGCAGTCAGTCTGGCTCTGGAGGGCAAACGAGGTGGAATGAATGAAGCTCCGGGGGTACCTTCCCGAGGGGGTTCCCTAGCCCTTCTCGGCACTTTATCCCGGAGATGGTGGAAAGTGGAGCCTAATGGGGTTTGCGGGCTTTGATTGGGAATTACATTGCTTTCCGGGTAAACACACCTGGAAGGAGAAAGGGAAGCAGAGCAGACAGGACTGGCCCGGCTGTGGACGTGACAAGACCCCACGGTCGGGACCACTTCATGCTGGTGTCTGCAGCACAGAGGCCCAGGTGCAAGGTTGAAGAGGCTAGGGACAGTGACACAGCATCCCCCGAAAGGCTTGTCATGATGGGGTATAACCCCTGGGAGGCAGGAGTCTGGACACTTTTGGACTGGCATTTGGAGCGTGAGCCCTGCTCATCTGGAGCACTGCTCCCAAGTGCTCCCTGGGGAAACTGAGGCAGAAAACCAGTCCTAGGGGTTACATTTCTATTTCCAGTCCACGTTCTCATCTAGTGGCAGAGCACAGGCAATTGACACTGTCAGGGTCTGAGAAAAAAACCTTAACGGGCTTTGCTTACCACCATCAGTTATCTTGGTTCTTAGTCATTTTTCAATTTCCCTCTCCCTTGTGATAGGGTATTTTCCAACAATATCAAAACGCTTCAGATAGATAGAAACATTAGCAGTCAGAATTCCCATCAAATTCCCTTTCTCCTTTCACGCAGTGGAACTCAGCGTCATCATCTAGTGTAAAAAAATATGCTGGCCCTGCTGTTCTTGCTAATTATTTCTTCCTTCTACTGCCTCCTGCTCTAAAGAGGAGAAAGAAACGATTCTGGAAACTCTAATTGGATGGTAGGTTCTTTCCAACCCAGGCCAGAGGTAGTCATTTGTTTCAGCGACTTATGGTTCAATAAAAACTATCTGTCGCAATGCAACAAGAAGGCCTTTCTTTCAGGGAACACAATTATTTTTTTTTTTATTCAATCCACGCTCTCTTCCAAAATATCATGTCAATAGAAATAAAAACACTTTCCTGAAATAACAAAGGAAATGGTGGGTATATCAAGCTTTTTGCCCTGAGATTTTTGTATTCACTCTCACATTACTTAGTTGACACACACCCTATTGACCCCAAAGCCAGAACAAATAGTCCAGAGTGATAGTGGAGTCAAATCTCCAATGATCTTATGCCTCCACCAAGTACTGTTTAAAGGTTAGTTCCAAAAATATCAGACACTTTGACAGAAGGCACGTGGGCTAAGTCGTTTCAGTTGTGCCCAACTCTGAGCGACCCTATGGACTGTAGCCTGCCAGGCTCCTCTGTCCATGGGATTCTCTAGGCAAGAATACTGGAGTGGGTTGCCATGCCCTCCTCCAGGGGGATCTTCCCAACCCAGGGACTGAAACCATGTCTCTTATGTATCCTGCATTGGCAGGCAGGTTCTTTATCACTATGCATGTAAAACTCCCTCCTCTTCTTGTCTGTCATTCTTTGACTTTTTACATTATATTTAAAACCATTTTTGTTTTGTATTGGGCTATAGCCAGTTAACAGTGTTGTGATATTTTAGGTGAACAGCAAAGAGACTCAGCCATATATATACATGTATCCATTGTCCCTCAAACTCTGCTCTCATCCAGGCTGCCACGTAACACTGAGCAGAGTTCCACGTGCTATACAGGAGGTCTTTTGTCGGTTATCCATTTTAAATATGGCAGAGCGTACATGTTGATCCCAAACTCCCTAACTGTCCCTGCCTCCCATCCTTCCCACTGGCAACCATAAGTTCATTTTCTATGGAACTCATTATTATCTTGGCTTAGACGCCTGGGAACAGTCAGGATCTGTTTTGTTGCAGAAGGAATAACAGCATAGCACTATAGAATTGGGTGTTCCTGACCTTTGAAGCAGATTTATGAAACAAAGCAAGCAAAAACTGTAAATATTTAACAGCACATGTTACCAGTTTTTGGAGGGAAAGATGATAAAATCTCTAAGGGGTCATTAGCTTAGGGATGGTCATGACCTTGCAAATTCAGCTCCATCTACTAAGCGACTACTTGGTAAATTTGTACAGATAGCCTCCATCTGCCCATATCTGCTCAGAGTCAATTTGATCTTATCGTGGCTATTTTGTATTTTGCTTCTGGGTTTTAAAACTTATTTTAAAAGCACAAACAACAACAGTTGCAGCAAATCCCGCTTTTCTTTTTCCTCCCTCTTGTTCCTGACTGGCACCCACCTCGTTTTTGGCTCCTTACCTTTGCAATTTCTGGCACACGTGTGTTCTGCTCAGTGCCAGTTTCAGGTCAACAGATGTTGTCATGAAAAACAAGAACTAGAAAATTAGAAAATCTCACTGCTTTGCAATGCTTATTAGCAGGAGACGGCAGCAATATGCTTTATATTTTTTTTAGTAGCAGGTTCTTGTGGGCATTCTGCTCATGGACTGGTGCATTTTTAAGCTTTCTTTTTTTAATGTGTTATTTTTGTAATGGAAAAATCATTTAATTTGGAAATCATAGTGACCTTTGTATCCACTTCTCTTTAGCCTGTTCTCTGAAATAAAAGTCTGACACAGCAAGTGTATAGAAAAGCTATGGCCATTAACAACAACAAAAAAAGCTTTCAGAGAAAACACATTTTCTGAAAAATTTTAGCTCTGTAGTTTTGAAAACATTTCGAAACTCCCCTTTGCTAAACAAAAAATTCTTTGAAAACTGGTTAATGGTCTCAAAGTTTCAGACAGATTTACAGGAAAAATATTTGGTTTCTACCCTATAATAATTTCTTTATAAATGAAAAGACTGAAATGTTCTTTAAATCCAGATTCAAATAATTTCAAAAGCAATTATCATTTTGCTCGGTAAAGGGGATGCTTAAGCTTTTAGAAGAAAGCTTACCCCAGAAACTCATGCAATTGTCCTATCCAACTACAAATTTCTGAAATTAAGATGCCAACCATAAAATACGTATAATTTTTCAGTGTGAGGCTGATGTTATATAGAGCAATACAGTGTGTGGACCACCTGATATCCAGGTCAGCAAAAATAGCACCTAGTTTACAGAGCCAGCCATGGCCTCTCCCACAGGCATCACCCCCAATCCCACGGGGTGTCTCATTTCATGACCCTACTCTCATTTGTTCCTGTTGAACTGTAATAAAAGGAAAACAGATTCCTGGCCCTGGGAAAGTATTTCTTGTTTCTTTATCTGCATAATAAGGGGTTTGAGCTAAATCCTTTCCAAGACCCTTACCAGATATAAAATTCTGATGTTCTTATGTTGCAACATATAATTTAGGAATTGCTCAAAGATACACATGCCTTGGAACGTTCAGCAAAACCTTGACACAGAAAGTCAGAATGTGTGTGTGTATAAAATGTATATATATAAAAATAAAAATGTATTTTATATATATATAAAAGATGGTATAGTGAAGGACGGAGAGCCTGACCTAATGCAGTCTGTGGGATTGCAAAGAGTCAGACATAGCAACTGTAAAAAAACAATAAAATGGCATATATATTTTTTAATATAAAATATATATAAATATAAACATATTTTGGCCTTCATAGTCCATCTTTACTTACCCTTCTATTACTCTCACCAGAAGCACGATACTGTGGACTAGAAGTTATTTGATCTTCCGTGCTGTGCTGTGCTGTGCTGTGCTTAGTTGCTCAGTCATGTCCGATTCTTTGCAGCCCCATGGGCTGCAGCCCGTCAGGCTCCTCTGTTCATGGGGACTCTCCAGGCAAGAATACTGGGGTGGGTTGCCATGCCCTCCTCCAGGGGATCTTCCCAATCCAGGAACCGAACCAGGGTCTCCTGCATGGCAGGTGAATTCTTTACCAGCTGAGCCACCTGGGAAGTCCTGATCTTCCAGAACTCACTGAAAATAATTTTATTAAATTTTCTATATTACTATACATATTTTGATTGTTTATTGTTTTAACTATATATTTTAAAAAAATTTTTAATTATACATTTTTTAAAGGTTACACTCTGCTTACAGGGGCTTCCCAGGTGGTACAGTGGTAAAGAATCCACCTGTCAATGCAGGAGATGCAAGAGATGCAGGCTCAATCTCTGGATCGGGAAGATCCCGTGGAGGAGGAAATGGCAACCCATCCCAGTATTCTTGCCTGGAGAATCCCATGGACAGAGGAGTCTAGTAAGCTATAGTCCTTGTGGAAGCTCCAATACTTTGGCCACCTGATGTGAACAGACAACTCATTGGAAAAGACCCTGATGCAGGGAAAGATTGAGGACACGAGGAGAAGGGGGGCAACAGAGGATGAGATGTTTGGATGGCATCACCTACTCAATGGACATGAGTTTGAGCAAACTCTGGGAGATGGTGAAGGACAGGGAAGCCTGGTGTGCTGCAGTTCATGGGGTCACAAAGAGTCAGACACAACTTATCAATTAAACAACAGCAACAAAAAGTAGCTCAATGGTAAAGAATTCTGTTGCTGACGCAGGAGACCCAGATTCAAACACTGGATCAGGAAGATCCCTTGTAGAAGGAAATGGCAACCCACTCCAATATTCTTGCCCAGAATATTCCATGGACAGAGAAGCTTGGCAGGCTACAGTCCACAAGGTTGCAAAGGGTTGAACACAACTGAGTGACGGAACACCCACATTCCACTTACAGTTACTACAAATTCTTGGCTATATTCCCCTTGTTGTATATACATCCTTGAGCCTATCTTACACCCAACAGTTTGGATAGATTGTGAGTGTGGTTGCTTAGTTGCTTCAGTCTTGTCTGACTCTTTGCGACCCTATGGACTGTAGCCAGCCAGGCTCCTCTGTACATGGGACGCTCCAAGCAAGAATACTGGAATAGGTTGCCATACCCTTCTCCAGTGGATCTTCCTCACCCGGGGATCGAACCCGTGTCTCCCGGGTCTCCTGCATTGCAGGCAGATTCTTTTACCCACTGAGCCACCTGGAAAGCCCTTGGGTATACTAAATTGTGTATATTAAATGATGTAGCTTTTATCTTTGGCATTGTTAATGTGAATAACAACAACAGCAGCAATAATGATAATTACTCTGTTTCTCTAACTTTGTCATATACAAATAGGAGATCATTCTCTTGCAGATTTCTGAGGCCTCTTACAACTCTTCTTTTTTACCTTTATGTTTATTTCTCCTTTTTTTCATGGTTCATACTCTTTATCCTATTTCTTTTCCTTTTCTTTATTTTCTCATTTGCTCTCTTTGTTTACTGTGATGTTTTCTCTTTCCTTGGTTCCTACTTGAGATTTTGTGAAATTACTTGTGATATCTTGCAGGGCTCTGTGGGGCTCCTGGCAGAAGGACTTTCTGTATCCCCCGTTTCCTTGATTATAGGACACAGCCTTTATTCAGCCTTCATGAATTCAACCTTCCCTGAATCCAAGAGTCAGATTCAAGCAGTTGGTAATTAGGGAAGGAAGGGGCTGGGAGACCAGAAGAAACAGTCAAGAGCAGCCTTGGGGCAAGGTTCTGTTTTCCTATCAAAGGATACACACAATATATTCTGCAGATACTGAACCTATCCCCCGCCCCAGGTAGGAGAATTTAATGATTAATGATGAGGTGATGCCCACAAGCATGTAGACCCCAGAGCATGTGGACCTGAGGTTGATGATGCTGATTCCTACTTACCTCACCACCCACCCATCAGAAGACTGTCCATCTGATCATCCCCTCTGAACAAAAACTATAAAACTTTCCACTCTCTTACCCAAGTTGGGACACATGGTTTTGAGGTCATTTAGCCCCTTTGCCTGGCAAAGCAATAACACTACTCTTTTCTTCTTCACCCAGAACTCTGCCTCTGGGATTTGATTCAGCACCTGTGTACAGAGAAGCTGAGCTTTCAGTATCAGTTGTCCCTTGGATAGAATAAAAACTCCTGTGAGAGTTCTGGCATGCTGCGGTTTACAGAAGAACACTATTTTTCACAGTGCTAAATTACAGCCACTAAAGTGGTTGGTGAATCTGTGCCATCTCCTGCTCATTTAATTAAAATGCCACCTTAATTGTGCTGGGTTACCATGCATTTTTTCCTTGCTACTCATCTGAGTGTTTATTTTCCTGTCATTTCCCCCTACAAACCTCCTCTTGCAAATAGATTTGACATTTTGTGCGCATTTCATTCTGCTTGAGGCCTGATATTTACAGGAACAAAATGGTGCTTGGAGAAAAGCTTCTTGGGTTTGTAAATGAGTTTATTTATGTCGTCAAATCTGGATGATCCAAAGATACATAGTCTGGATTTGGGAAACATTTCACCTTTTACCTTTCTCTCACCCCAGCAAAACTAGAGGGTTGTTGGTCTATTAGAATGGGTTTGCATTTCATGAATATTCACAAGTTTAGTGTCAGGAAATGTGGGCATGGCCAAGGGGGAGGGATTTTCTGTCTCTTGGGTGACTCTGGGGAAAACAGCTTGAGATTCCATTTGTTTTTGTTTTTTTTTTTTAGTGGTGCTCTCTGGGTCTAACAGCTAATTCTGTCATTTTAATGGAACAGGCCATCACAAGCCAACAAAAATGGAAAAATAAAAGGAAAATGACAAATTTGTGCTTGCATGCTCAGTTGCCCAGTTGTGTCCTACTCTTTGTGACCCCGTGGACTGTAGCCTTTCAGGCTCCTCAGACCATGGGATTTTCCAGGCAAGAATACTGGAGTGGGTTGCTGTGCCCTCCTCCAGGGGATCTTCCGGACCCAGGGATCCAACCTGCATTTCCTGCGTCTCCCGCATTGTGGTCAGATTCTTTACTGCTGAGCCACTGGGGGAGTCCCTGGCTAATTAGATGATCTTCTGATTTTTGTAGTTTAACAGTATAAATCAGTTCAGTTCAGTTCAGTCACTCAGTCATGTCCGACTCTTCGCAACCCCATGAATCGCAACACACCAGGCCTCCCTGTCCATCACCAACTCCCGGAGTTCACTCAGACTCACGTCCATCGAGTCAGTGATGCCATCCAGCCATCTCATCCTCTGTCGTTCCCTTCTCCTCCTGCCCCCAATCCCTCCCAGCATCAGACTATGAATACAGGGTAGCAATACCTACATTAATTGTATTAGGAAAAGACCACAAGAAATTTTGACATTCAGAAAAAAAATCATGAATAGTTTTTTAGAATAAACTAAAATTGATGTCTAGATATTCTCTTCTTATATAAGCTGCATCACTGAAAGGAATTTTAAACTGGACATTCTTAGAAAATTTCTCAGTAATACACTTGGTAGTAGTGATGGATAGAGGTGGAGGGGGATAGTAGTGAAAGTTTAATAAAAATATATTCATTGGGATCTTCCTTTCAAAAAAACCACGTTTTTACCTTATGCCTATTAAGAAAATGTTCCGATGCCTAGCAACTAAACAGTTACTTTTGTTTTCCAGTCTTGTGATGTATGTTGGAAGACTAGTGCCATGATCACATTGAGAAAGAAAATAACCTCTCTGAGATAACAAGTATAAGGGACTTCCCTGGTGGGCCAGTGGTTAAGACTTCACCTTTCAATGTAGGGGGTGTGGGTTTGACCCCTGGTCAGGGAGCTAAGATTCCACATGCCTCAAGGCCAAAAACCAAAACATAAAACTGAAGCAATATTGTAACAAATTCAATAAAGACCTAAACATTTTTTAAAAAGGAAATAATAGGTTTAAGATGCTACCCCTCCCCACCCTCACCAAACTATGAAACTCAGAAAGTTGTAAGGAATTCTGATGCAAGAGGCATACTCTTCTCCAGAGGGTACCACTTCCATCTCACCAGTACAAAGCACTTTTTCATGGTTGACTTGTACGTACGACAGAAATGTAATAGGTCCTGAAACTATTGGAAACTCAAAGTCAGTATTGACTGCCAAGTTGATTTCAAAATCCCTGGTGATTCCAGGCTTCCCAGGAGGCACTTGTGGTGAGAAACCTGCCTGCCAAAGCAGGAGACTTCAGAAACCTGGGTTCAGTCCTTGGGTTGGCAAGATCCCCTGGAAGAGGGCATGGCAACCCACTCTGGTATTCTTGCCTGGAGAGCCCCATAGACAGAGGAGCCTGGAGGGCTACAGTCCATGGAGTCGCAGAGAGTTGGACACGACTGAAGGAACTTAGCACACAGGCACTCACGCACTGGTGATTCCAGTCTCCTCAGAATGCAAATTGCAGGAGCTGTTTTAACAGTGGACACCTGTGGTTTGTGTTGTCTGAAACCTCCTTGGCAGCACTTTGTTGTCATTCAGATACTGAAGCTCGACTTTATGAGTCTGGAAAGGCCAACTTGCCCCGTCCCATTATTACCAACTGACACCAACTGCTGTTTAAAGGTTATGGCAAATGACAGAATGGTTTCTTTTTCAATCGTTTCTGGCCTTACTAACATGTTACTCAACCTGAGCCCTCCTCCCTCTCAAAATTACACAGAGTGTTTACTGAGTGTATTGCCTGCCGGCAGGCATTCTATCCTTGTGAATTTAGCATTGTTTCTGAACCATCCCTGCATCTTGTTTCATTCTCCAATGGTGGAAGGATCCTCCTGGGTCCTCAGAGCGTACAGCTTTATCACAGGAAAGGGGAAGGGGAGGTGGTGGGTAATGCCTCTGGGAGATGCTGGTGTTCTCAGTTAATCTTGAATTGAGAAGCAGTTGCCTGGGAAACAAAACCTCAAAAAAAAAAAAAATCTCACTTTTGCATGCAGCTTCGAATCTTCAAATGACAGGATGTGCATTTGTGTTGAAAGGAAATCCTCTAAGTCGAAAGGCTCCTGAAGACCAGGTTTATGATCCGCCCAAGCCACCTCAGCACAGCATGGACACTGTCACACTGCTAATCAAATAGAACACACTTAGGTTAAAAATGGAGACGAAAAGGTTAAGATGCTCTTCTCTGGTCACGTGAGTTGAAAGGCATCACAGAGCCACAGCATGGATGCTGCAAAGCAGTCAGAAGCGCTGTTTTGGGAACTTACCTCTAACTGGTAATTTATATCCTATCTTAGGGTGTGACTTTGGACTATGTGTCACAAACATACCTGCCTCCCAGGCAAAGCTTCTTCAACTGTACAAGGGAGGGATGGTCTGGTCTTCAAGTTACCACATTTCCTTACCCTTCCTAGAGCTAATAATTACCTGGGCTTGTATGACTAGTTTATGACTGTTGATCAGTGTCTTTTCTTTTTTTTTGACCAAGTCTTAGTTGCGGCATGCGGGATCTTTAGTTGCGGCCTGCAGGCTCTTAGTTCAACATGTTGGACCTAGTTCCCATACTAGGGATCGAACCCAGGCCCCTGCATTGGGAGTGCAGAGTCTCAGCCACTGTGCCACCAGGAAAGCCCTTCTCAGTATCTTTCAACAAACATTTATTGAGGATTCATGTCACCAATGTAGGGTTGGAAACAAATTTCTGTTACCCTTTTAGGTTCTGTCCCTGAGGCCTATGAATTAAACTCACAAACACCAGCCTAATGGGAGAAAAGATTTATTTTGTTTGCACATGGGCGCTGCATAGAAAAGAAGTAAAAACCAAAAGAAGCAGTTAGGCTTGAAAGCTATATACCATTTTAACAAAGGGTGATAAACGGTAGAGGAGTGACTAGACAAAGGAAAAGGAGTTTGGGTCTCTGGGGATTAAAACATTGTGAGAAGGTAAATATATGGGGGAAAGTAATGGAAGATAGGGGTTACTTTGTAAGATTTGCTAAGCAGACTCCAGTGTGTGTATCTCCAGTAATAAAGAGTCATTGCTGGTGCCTAAGAGCCAGGAACTCCAGCATTGCAGGTAGATTCTTAACCATCTGAGCCAGCAGGGAAGCCCCAAGAGTCATTCCCCTTTACCTGGTACAGAGAGGGAGAAACATTTACAAATGAAAACATATGTCCTAATTTTAGGCAGAAAGGAAGAAGACAGAGTATTCTTCCTGCACCTGCTGCTTCTCAATTACCTTCAATTCAAAATAATCCTTATGCCAAAGTGGTATATTTTGAGGTGCTATCTGATTCCCTTCACTAGTGTAGTGCTGGATTTTTTTCTGGCCCTCCTTTGTATAGGCTAATGGGTTGACTTATTAATTGAAGTCACTAATGACAAAACCTGATTCTTTTGCATTTAAACCATCAAAGAAGGATACCACTGTTTCAGAGATTATACCAGCTCAAACGTGTATTTATTGGGAATTTTTGCCTTCAGAAATACATTCAGTAGAATTACTGATTGTGCCAGAAATAATTATCATCATGAGTGAGTGTGTGTGTCTGCCACCAAGTATATGAACACAAAACACATATTTGGGATGGAAATTATGCTTTCCTTATAAAGGATAGTATTATGTGTTTTATTCTTCAAAAGCATCCTCTAGAAACACGAAAGCCTTATTCTTGGTCTATGGGAGGGGTAGCCAATAACTTTGCTGGTTTTATTATATGACTTCTATAAACAGATTTTTTTCTTGGAAAAAATAATTAACTCATTATTTTAAAAAGTAACAGTTTGCATTTTTGTAAACAGTGCATCATTTTTTTTTCCCCTTCATGTGCCCAGAGTCAAAGGCACACAGGAATGTTCTGAATTAACACCTCTATTATATGATTTTTCCAAGAGCAGGTAGCCTCCTTCAATGAACCTGCTTCTGATACTTTGCATTTCTTTACTTCTCATCTCCAGATGTCCAAAATCAACCCACTGCTTCAGACCTACTGCAAATGGTGCATTGCATGTAGCCTGGTTTGATGCTTCTCTCCCTTCCCTGAACTGCCATGGCAGATAACTTTTTCTGTCTCTCGCACAACATATCACTCTCTGCCATGCATATGTATCACTTATTTGTTGTATGACTTATATTTTCCACTAGAGTGTAAGCTCCTGAAGGCCGAGTCTCAGAGACTATGCAGAGCCTTGCCCAGAGCAGTCCCCAGGAAATATCTCAAGAATAAACGAGGGACTTCCCTAGAGGTGCAGTGGTTAAGACCCCGCCTTCCGATGCAGGGGGTGAGGGTTTGATCTCTGATCAGAGAGCTAAGATCCCACATGCCTCAGGGCCAAAATACAAAGACAAAAAACAGAAACAATGTTGTAACAAATTCAATAAAGACTTAAAAAATGGTCCACATGAAAAAATCTTAAAAAGAATAAATGGAAAGGCAGAAGATGACACAGTGAGTTCTTGACAATTCTTGGGAAGATTAGACACTCTGTTGATTCTGTTTGGAAAAACTTTTATTCACTTATTTTCAATTGGTGTGTATACAGGGAGATGCAAGATGAGATGGTTAGGTAGCATCACCGACTCAGTGGACATGAATCTGAACAAACTCCAGGAGATAGTGAAGGACAGGGACGCCTGGCGAGCTGCAGTCCATGGGGTTGCAAAGAGTAGGACATGACTTAGTGACTGAACAACAATGATATTCAAGGACTGTAATTTAAAATTAATAATAATATGATCAGGGACTTTCCTGGTGGTCCAGTTAGGACTCTGTGCCTCCATTGCAGGGGTCCCAGATTCAGGCCCTGGTTGGGGAACTAAGATTCCACATGCTATATACAGTGTGGTCAAAAGTAAGGAAAAAAAATTTAACAAAAATATTTTTGAAAAATTATCTGGTCAAAGAATATAAGGCTCATAGTCAGTCCTAGGCAACATGGCAAACAGCAAACTGAAATACATAATTTGGTCGAACATGAAACGTGAGTGGTTTTGAGACCATCCTCTGATTTCAGTTTACTTATTGGCTGCTCTCTGTTATGTGAAAGAATAGAGATTGACTGTGGTACCTGCATGCAATCATTGTGGACCTTGGATAAAAGCTCTTTCAAAGGACCTCTTATATTTAGTTGATAAAATGGTTCTGATTTGCCACCATCAATAGTATAATCAAGGAGTACCCACACGGAACGTTTCTAGAGAAAGCTGGAGAAGACAGCAGGCCATGGAAGACAGCTGAGTGTCTGGGCATCTTCACGAA
>NW_011494895.1:2994594-3005553 GCF_000754665.1 Bison bison bison | reverse complement strand
ATCTTCACGAATTGTTTTGAGCCTCCACAAAAATAACTGCTGGGAGATTTGCTGACACACGGGGAAATAAGGTTTTCATGTGAATGTGAATGGAAAGGGTAAATTTCACAATCATTTTATGGTTGCCAAGAGGAATTAGTCACTCATACGGAGTAACCTGGCTTAAAGGAAAGATTGACAAATGCCTTTTTAGGTAATAACAAAGTCGTCATGGAGATTTAAAATGAAATCTAATAAAAATAATAAAAACTGCTGAGTGCAATAACAAGAAAGTGTGAAACGTGAGTAAAATGTTTCTCATAAAAAGATGCCTAACACTGTACTTTAATAGAATGACAATTCACTTTGTACAGAAAGCCAAGTTTCATTGCTGCTGTCAAAAGAAGTGACAAAAATATTGGTTTACCAGTTCCCTATGGGTTTTCCCAGTGGCTCAGAGGTAAAGAATCCACCTGCAATCCAAGACCCCTGGGTCAGGAAGATCCCCAAGAGGAGGAAATGGCAACACACTCTGGTATTCTTACCATGGACAGAGGAGCCTGGCAGGCTACAGTGCATGGAGTCAAAGAATCAGATGTGGCTGAGCACACATGTGCCAGTTCCCCACAGATCAAGAAAGCTTTTTTCCCATAAGAAAAGATTCTGACCCTGAGAAGTTGAATTTGCAAAAATTTTGCAAAAACACTTGTCCTGATGCAGGAGAGTTGAGAAATTAGGGAGGTTAAAGCTCTTAAACCCAACACACTTTCTGTTCAAAAACAGATGGGATCAACACAATCCTCTCTTCCTATCTGTGAAAAATAGTATGAGTTGCAAATTCTACCCCATGTAGGCTACTGGTGACTTATATGTTAATATTCTTAGCTGTTGTCATGTAGAGTATGGAGGGTTCTGTAACTACAGTGAGTCTACAACCTCTAGGCTTGATCTTCTGTTTTCAGATGGGGTTGCCTTAGGGTCAGGAGGGGCTTCCCTGGTGGCACAGATGGTAAAGAATCTGCCTGCAATGAGAAAGACCTGGGTTCGATCCCCGGATTGGGAAGATCCCCTGGAGAAGGGAATGGCTACCACTCCAGTATTCTTGTCTGGATAATCCCGTAGACAGAGGAACCTGGTGGGCTACATACAGTCCATGGGGTCACAAAGGATATGAGTGAGCAACTTTCACTTTCACTAGGGTCAGAAAGAACTCAGCTAATCGCATAAACCTAAAGTATTATATTTACTACAAAACCACCAGTCACATGTGGCTAGTGAGCATTTGAAATGCAGCTATCCAGAATTGATATGTGCTGTAAGCAAAAAATAAGAAATTTTGAAGGCTCGGTATGAAAAAAAAAGAAAAGAAAATATCTCAACATTTAAAAATATTTGTTGCATGTTGACAATACATTGGACATGTTAGATTACAAAATGTATTCTTAAAATTAATTTCACTTGTTTTTACAGAAACGTGGGTTTCATAGGTATGGATTAATTTACAGGAAAACAGAAGCAGAGACAAGTTGCTGGTAGCCAGTGGGACGAACAAACACTTGGGGATATTGAGCAGGACATCTCCCTAAAACTGAGCATTTCTATGGAATTAGAGGGCAAGAAAAAAAATGCCCAGTTCAGTTGAGGGAAGATGACACAAATCTATACTTTCTCGCTTGAAGTGTGATCTCTGGCCTGATTATGTAATAGAGTTACTTCTTCATGTTGTAACTTTTATGATGATCAGATAATGTTTGCTAAGCACAGTGAGCTGCTTGTATGGAAGTAAGATAAATGCCTTGAAGTGTGGTCCATTGCCACGGCGACCAGCCAGCAGGTATGATTCTGTCTCTGTACCAAACCATCTCCATTCAATATAGTGTACTTGGCAACATTTCTGTTTTTTAAACAAGTTGGGAGGAAAGCTGGAGCCTAGAATATTTATCCTGATCTAAAGTAAATAAAAATAACACTTAGAAAGTACATTTTTTGGTGCGGATGGAGAGTCCTTAATGAGGTGTTTGCTTGTGTCTGATTTCTCTTTGTTTTTTTACTGGGTTCATTTAATTAGAGAGAGCCTCTGAGCCTCAGAGAAACACCACTGAAATCTTACAAAATCTTATAAAGCTGTTTAAGGCTGGATGAGCTGTTTAAACTGAGATGCAGCCTCTGTGCTTATGGTTTTCAGCAAACTTGCCTTAGTCAGTCCACGTTGCAAGATAGCAAAGACATCTATTTTCTTAGAGTTGTCATATGATCCAGCAATCCCACTCCTGGGCATATATCTGGACAAAACTATAACTCGAAAAGATACATGCACCCTTGTGTTTCTAGTAGCACTATTCACAATGGCCAAGATACAGAAACAACCTAAATGTCCATTGACAGCGGAATGGTAAAGAAGATGCGGTACATATATACAATGGAAAATTATTCAGCCATAAAGACTGAAACAATGTCCTTCACAGCAACATGGATGGACCTAGAGATTATCATACTAAGTGAAGTTAGAAAGAGAAATAAAAATCATTTCACACTTTTATGTGGAATTTAAACTATGACGCAAATGAACTTATCTATGATACAGAAACAGACTCACAGACATAAGGGACAGACCTACGGTTGCCGAGGGCGAGAGGGGGTAGGGGAGGGAAGGACTGGGAGTCTGGGATTAGCAGACGCGAGCTATAGTATATAGGATGGACAAACAGCAAGGTCTTACAGTGCCACTGTGTAGCACAGGGAATAGTCAGTATCCTGTGATAAACCATAATGGAAAAGAATATGAAAAGAATGTACTTTTCCTATTACTTTGCCGTACAGGAGAAATTAACACAACATTGTAAACCAACTACACTTTAATAAAAGACATTAAAAAAAAAAGACAACTCTTTTCTCACAGTCCTGGAGGTTGGAAGTCCAAGATGAAAGTGCTGGCAGGACTGGTTTCCAGTGAGGTTCCTCTGCCAGGCTTGTAGACGGCTGCGTCTCACTGCGTGCTCACATGGCTTTTGCGCTGTGTGAGTGAGAATCCTTGATGTATCTTCCTCCTCATACAAGGACGCCAGTCCTATCAGACCAGGGGCCCACTGTTATGGCCTCATGTAACCTTTATTACCTCCCTGAAGGCCCCATCTCCAAATGCAGACACAGGAGGCTTCAACGTATGAATCTGAAGAGGACCCAGTTTAGTCCATACCAGGGCTGTTCTCAAACGTTCCATTTCTCCTACTGGGCATTCAGAAGGATTGCACATCTCTGCTTGCTCTCTTAGATTTTTCTTCTTGATTTCTTTTGTTATGAAACTGAGCTCTTCTATGGCATTTCTCTGATTTTGTACTTCTCTGCCAAGTATTTGTTTTCATGCTTCATATTATGGTCATTGGCATGCCTGTCTGTTACCTCTTGCAGAGTACAAATGGTCTTTTGGTTGTTTTATTTAACATCATATGTATGCCTTCTACCTTACAAGTGCTAAATACATATTTAAAGAACTATGTTGAATGTGACATATTAGTCATAAACTCAACTAATACCTCACTCTTTGAAATAGATATGCATTTAGAGCTTTATGTATATATACATAAGTATATAAATATTTATATTTACACTTATCTTGTATTTGCATATTCTAAGGCACCAAAAATGATCATGCTTTTCTGGATCATTCAAAGCAACACCATAATTCTGCAGCGAGGCAATTTGTAGAGCCAGCACTCTCTGAAATCCCATTCAGTAAGCCAGGAGGAACCTGTAACTTCCTTTTATGGAAAGTCCTTGCTCTCACTCCACTCCACAAAGATGTGGCCCCTTTTATCTGACATGGTATATGCTGCTCTGTCTAGAGCATCATCATTCAAATATGTCTGTTTTCTGAGTGATCCACCAGCTACAACTTGAAAGATGGGATTTTTGAAAATCAACCCTCAGGGGTAATAAGTGCAAAAACTCACCTGCTCTTGATTGAAGCACATTGGAACAAGGGTTTCCCACACTTCACAGTGCTGTACCCTGAAAAACCAGAAGGGAAAGTCAGGTGGATAATTTCCATGGCTGTTGCCATGACAACTAACCCAGCCACTTCCATGAGGACATGGATGATTATGCCAAAGCAGGGATTCTCAACCTTGAGTCCCTGTGCCACGCTGCCAAGTAAACCCTCCAAATCCCCCCTCAGCAACAGGAAAAACAAAATCAAGTTCACCAGAATTCCCATCCTGTTCTTTGGAAGCACCTGTAAGAGAAGCCGTAAGTGACTCACAGATTAATGCTCAGAATCAGAATAAATTGCCTTGATGCATTATTATGGCAGGAGCATCTGGAGGGACCATACGACTCACAAGTCAGGCCCAAGATCACACTTGGGGAGCTGCTGACGTTCACAGAAAAAAATGATCACCTTCTCACTTTCTTGGGATTTAAGAGCTCTAGGTGGCATCCAACATTTGGCCATGGTTGCAGAGAGAGAGTTTAATTTCAGGTGCTGAATTCATGCGGTTCTGCGTTTTATCCTCAATGTTAGGATAAGCTTGAAGCCTAGGAATACTGCTGCTTGTGATTCTAATTGCACTGTGGTCTGAATTTTCAAAATGATGATTGAAGAATTTGAGATTATTGACAGAGTTCTCTTGAGAATCCATTTGGGGTTGAAATGTAATTCCTTCACTGTGTCTTGGCCCTTCATGGGTTAAAAAAATGCCACCATTTTAATTTTATGAAGTTAGGCAGATCCTTTTTCCTCTTAAGGAAAACGCCAGTTGGAGGAGGAATAGAAGTCACGTACACAATCTTCAAAGAAATGACTTTCACTTTTACTTTGAAAACAATATTCACTTTTAAATGGAAAGGTTGAAATATCTCTGAAAATTATTTCAGTGTGTGTATGTGTGTGCACGCACACATGTGTGTATGGACAGAGAAAGACAAAACTGGAATTCTCTGGTAGGTATAAGCACAAAGAATTTGGAACAGATATTTTCTTCTGCTTTCTTTTCCTGAGGTGCCAACTTTTAGCACACAGCTCGTTGTTCCTTAATTAATGATTAAACAAATTCAATTCATGATTTAACTTAATTAAACAACTAATGAATTTGTGTATGCAAGAATCATTACCGTGTGTCTGAGGCAGGCCTCTAGGGCACAGTTGCCTGGTTCTCCACAGCTCAGGAAATCATGTTTAGAGCTGAATTCACAACTCTTCGCTTTATAAGCCACACCCCTGGCATACAACTTACTCAATTTGGAGTTAGTTATATGCATACATCTCTCTTTAAGTATAAAGATAATCTTTCTGGTACATTTCCTAAGGGGTACCTATTCAGAAATGTATTTTCAATAGTGCAATCAGTTTAGTTTTTTGGTTTTTTTTTAAAGCTGTTTAAGCTCCTCATGGAAATACTCATAGACAACTCATGTTGGAAGGATAAAACATAATCTTGTTATATTTTTAGGTATTCTTATTTATTCTGAAAGTACGGTCACATATCACAAATCCAACTTAAAAGCCACTCTATGAAATAAAAAATTTGAAAATAAATAATTTTCTTTGTTTTCAAGTGGAGGCTTTACTTGGGGCTAACTAGACACCACTCTCTCTCCTGGGGAGAGGTGCTATTTTAGAGTAAAGGGAAGAGAGAAGAGGGGGAAAGTAGCTACCACATATCAGAACTTGGTATCTCTTCGGTGGTTTAGCTCCATTTGCTCATTTGTGATACTTTTGCTTGGTTTTCAAAACCAGGACTTGGGGACTTGCCTGGTGGTCCAGGGGTTAAGAATCTGCCTTGCATATCCAAGCATGTTATTTTATTTGTTCTAGGGCTTTTGAATTATTTCAGGTGTCCCATTAATAACAGTAGAAATGATGATGATGACCCTGATAATGGTGCTGCAGTCATTTCCATTAGCCTCTGAGAGATCAGACTATCATCTGAGGTGTGTGCTGGGACAACATGTCAAATGTTACATGGCTCATACAGCTCCTAAGTGCCCCAGCTGCCTGCATCCTCTACAGTCCCGCTCAGCCAGACGATAATGAGACATCTGTTCATGTGAACTTGTAAATATCAAGGTTGATGCATAACACAAACGCTTCTGAAGCTCCAGTTCCTACGCACGTCAGAGGGCAGCAGCCAGCAGCTAGGTCAGGCAACAGATATTTTGTAAGAACTTGTATTCCTGGGGGAGATGTACGTGCATTTCCCTGGCAAAGCAGCCATCGGGTTTCTGAACATACTCAAAGAAGGTGATGCCTTTCCCTGGGTGAGCTCAGCTCAGAACAAACAAACCAAACTAAGACACAGTGGGTACCATATATATTTTTAAACTTTCTAGAAAAACCTACTTGAACCTGAAGTTTTAAGAAATCAATTATAATCAGAGAAACTGCATCCACGTTGTATGATAAAACCATGATGTCAGAGAAGGGTTTTGTCATTTTGTAACTGACTCTCTTTCTAGTCAGGACCCCTTGCATTAGTTGCCCTTATTTTATTAAAAGGAGAGTAGGTTTAGAAATTGTCAGTATCAGAAACTATAGGTGTAGCAACAACAGCCACTGGACAAGGCAGTCTCTCTTTGAATGGATATGTGTATATGTACGGGGCTTCCCTGGCTTCCCTGGTAGCTGAGTTGGTAAAGAATCCGCCTACAATGCAGGAGACCCCAGTTTGATTCCTGAGTTGGGAAGATCACCTGGAGAAGGGATAGGCTACCCAACAGTAAAGAATCCACCTGCAATGTAGGAGACCTGGGTTCGATCCCTGGGTTGGTAAGGTCCCCTGGAGGAAGGCATGGCAATCCACTCCAGTATTCTTGCCTGGAGAATCCCCATGGACAGAGGAGCCTGGAAGGCTTCAATCCACAAGGCTGCAAAGAGTCAGACACTGAGCGACTAAGCCCAGCACAGCACATGGGACTTCCCAGGCGGCGCTAGTGGTAAAGAATCTGCCTGCTAAAGCATGAGACATAAGGGACATGGGCTCCATCCCTGGGTCGGGAAGATCCCCTGGAGGAGGGCAAGGCAACCCACTTGTACTATTGCCTGGAGAATCTCATGGACAGAGGAATTTGATGGCTCCCATCCGTGGGGTTGCAAAGAGTCAGACACGACTGAAGCGCCGTAGCACTCACACGTGTGTATCTGAATCACTTTGCTATGCACCTGAAACTAACACAACATTGTAAATCAACTAAATTTCAAGATAAAATAAAAAATTAAATTAAAAATTTTATAAAATTCCCACTTAAAAAGAAGACAGTCTGTTTTTCTTGGTAGAACGCCAAGGATACCCCCAGACTCAGAGAGGTGGGTGTGAGAAGTTGCATCCTGTGTAGCCAGCATGTCCTGCAGAAAGAAGATATTCCAGAAACAATTTGAAATCTCTTATTTAACTTTAGAAGGTGTTTCGACATCATTCACCTCAATGTGACAATCTAGTGTGAAATTAAACGCATGTATTTTTTTTTAAACTTTTTGATTTTGTATTGGAGTATAGCCAGTTAACAACACTGTGATAGTTTCAGGCGGACAGCAAAGGGATTCAGCCATAATATACACGCATTCTCCCCCAAGCTCCCCGCGCATCCAGGCTGCCACATAATATTGAGCAGAGTTCATGGGCTATACATTGGGTCCTTGTTGGTTATCCATTTTAAACACAGCAGTGTGTACATGTCGATCCCAAACTCCCTGAGTATTTAAGATTTTTTTTTTTCCAGTGTGGACCATTTTTTAAAAAGTCTTATTGAGCTTTTTACAATAATGCTTCTCTCTTATGTTTTAGTGTTTTGGCCACAAAGCATGTGGGATCTTGGCTCCTTGACCAGGGATCAAACCAGCACCCCTTGCCCCTTGGGAGGCAAAGTCTAACTACCGACCCTCCAGGGAAGTCCCTAAACCCATGTATTTTTAAGTGAATAGAACAATCCACAAGTTGACAGGATGTTAGAATGGCTATAATGGTGAAAAGAACCATGCACAAGCCAGAGGTCTATACCACATAACGCTCACACTAGCCACAAATCATTCACCCAAAACATTCACACAAAACATTTAAGTATATCACAGAAAACATTTTTTTCAGAAATATAGCTCTGCGATTCTCTGACTGTAAAGCCTATTTTACAAATACCAGGTTTAGGTGATACTGTTTCTTTTGTAAGGACCCAGCAAGAGACTCTAACTACAGGCTGATTTTTACCTGTAGGAAGGATGGAAGTACAATTAACCACACACAAGGGAAAATTCAACAGCGTTTTAAGCCGAGTGCAGCTAAATTAACTTGGGACAGTGAAGACAACTCTGTTCTGAAAAATGAAGGTTTAGCAGGCAAAATGTTCCTGTTTTTCCTTCTATTCCTAGATGAAGTTTCTTTCTTTTTTTAAATTTAGGATATGTCTCAGATATGCAGATGATACCACCCTTATGGAAGAAAGTGAAGCAGAACTAAAGAGCCTCTTGATGAAAGTGAAAGGGGAGAGTGAAAAAGTTGGCTTAAAGCTCAACATCCCGAAAACTAAGATCATAGCATCCGATCCCATCACTTCAGGGCAAATAGATGGGGAAACAGTGGAAACAGTAGCTGACTATTTTTCTGGGCTCCATAATCACTGCTGATGGTGATTGCAGCCATGAAATTAAAAGACGCTTACTCCTTGGAAGGAAAGTTATGACCAACCTAGACAGAATATTAAAAAGCAGATACATTACTTTGTCAACAAAGGTCTGTCTAGTCAAGGCTATGGTTTTTCCGGTGGTCATGTATGGATGTGAGAGTTGGACTATAAAGAAAGCTGAGCATCAAAGAATTGATGCTTTTGAACTGTGGTGTTGGAGAAGACTCTTGAGAGTCCCTTGGACTGCAAGGAGATCCAACCAGTCCATTCTGAAGGAGATCAGTCCTGGGTGTTCATTGGAAGGACTGATGTTGAAGCTAAAACTCCAATACTTTGGCCACCTGATGCAAAGAGCCGACTCGTTTGAAAAGACCCTGATGCTGGGAAAGATTGAGGACAGGAGGAGAAGGGGATGACAGAGGATGAGATAGTTGGATGGCATCACCAACTCAATGGACATGGGTTTGGGTGGACTCCAGGAGTTGGTGATGGACAGGGTGGCCTGGCGTGCTGTGGTTCATGGGGTCTCAAAGAGTCGGACACGACTGAGCGACTAAACTGAACTGAACTGATGTCTTCTTATGGAGATACAATAAGACTGGCATTTCACATCCATGGTTCGATGTGTTTTTATAAATATATGCACTTGTATAAATATCATCACAATTAAGATATAGAATACATCCATCACTCACCCTCAAATCCCCTTATGTCTCTTTGTGTCGATCCTCCATTTTTCTATCCTAAACTCTTGGCAAACACTGCTCTGTTTCCTACCCCTACATTTTTGTCTTTTCCAGACTGTTAGAGAAACAGAATCATATGGTATTTATGTTTTCTCTTCTTCCACTTAACACATGCTTTTGAGATTCATCCATGCTGTTGCATGTTTTCAAGATCCATTCTTTTTACATAGCTGCATACTATCTTATTAAATGGATATACCACAATCTGTTTATCCATTCACCAGTAGGTGGATATTTGGGTTGTATCCTGAAGTATGAGAGTGAATGTTGATGAGCTGGATAGAAACTGGTCTTGAAGCCAAGACGGCTGGGCTCAGGTGCTCCTTGTTTCTGGAGTTTGGTAGGCGCTGGATTCTGTGACATGCTGCCAAAAAGCATCCTTCTTAGGCTCGCTACCACCCTGTGAGAGAGGACACCTAAATCTGCTGTTTCTTTTATACAAGAAAAATGAACATTTCACTGACCCATTAAGAAAAATAAAGGCACAATCTTGGTTTGCATTTCATGAATTAGAAGTCCAGTGAAGGCGTGCTTCTCATTAGCATTCTTCTGTTGCTTTAAGACTTCATTTTAATGAAGGATTTTTTAAAAATTAGGGCAAGATTTCTGATTTTTATACAAACCACTCAGACTTTTTTAATTACTTTTTTAAAAAGAGAGATACAGGAGAAATGACTAGGAAACATTGGTGCATGCTTCTGATAACCTGTTCATTTTTTGGTTAGCTGTCCTTTGTTTTAATTTTCCAATTTCAAACAGTGCAAGGAGGGACCAAGATGGGGGTGGAGCCTGTGACTTGGGAGTCAGACCGACTAGGGTCCAATCACAGCCTCAGATCTTATCAGCTCCTTGACCTTGGGCCAGCCAGGCCCATGTCAGTTCTCATCCCACAAGATTGGGTGAGGAGAGAAAGTTGGAAAGGTCAGTGCATTTTTTAGCGTAGACATTTAATTATGAGAAAAAAAAAATTCTGCTTGGTCTCTTCCTTTATAGTATTAGGCTTTCTATTTATTTTTATCCCACTGCTTTGGCTAAGATGCATGGGACTATGTCTAAAAACCATAGTGATGGCAAGCAAAAATCTTACCATTTAAAACTTTAACAGGAAGATGTATTTCACTTTTCAGTACTACCGAAAGATGATTTCCTTTCATTCCTAGCTTGCTGATCATTTTCATCATGGATGGGTACTGAATCTTATCAAATGCTTCTTCAGTATCAATTGAAAGGATCATGGGAATTTTCTCCTTTAGTCTGTTATTTTGCACCAATTATAGTATTAATGTTGTACATTTCTTGCATGCCTAGGATAAACCCAACTTAGACACAAAGAGGAATGACTTGGTCATTCTTCTAATAAACCATTAAATTTAATCAGTTCATAGTTTGTTTAGGATTTTAGCATCCATGTCCAGATGGAGGCCCATTAATTATACCAAAGACAAGTCAGCTAGGACACATAGGTGGCAATAATTAGTAGTTGCCCTATAAAAAGATATAAAAAATACTCAAAAGTTAAATGAATTTGTCACCCTCAGAAGATGCAGACTTGATTTACTGTTGTCTAGAATCGCCAGGGTGTCTCCAAGCATTCTTGGCAGAAGTGTGGTTCCCCTTTTGAAAT
>NW_011494895.1:2968316-2994494 GCF_000754665.1 Bison bison bison | reverse complement strand
ACTTTCAGTCCAGAGAAGGTCCAAGGATGATTCTGGGGTAAAGGAGCTCTCCTAAAGGCAGACAAAAAGTTAGAGTTCAGCCTGGAAATTAAAAAGATGAATGAGGAGGTTATTTTTAAAAATCTAAGAATAGATAGGGACCAAGTGAACATGGACTTAGGTATTGGAGCTTTATAGGGTGGGGGCAGGTGGGCTGGACTTGAATTTAGAGCTGGGTTCAGGGACTTCTCTGTCCAGTGGTTAGGACTCTGCGCTCCCAATGCAGGGGGCCCAGGTTCGAATCCTGGCCAGGGAACTAGATCCCACATGCCACAACCAAAGATCTCACGTGCCCCAGGTAGGACCTGGAGCAGCCAAATACATTAAAAAGAAAAAACAAAAAACAAACAACTGGTTTCAAATCCTAGGCCTTTCACTTCCAGGGATTCTTAAACTGGGGTTCCATAAATGGACCTCAGAGGAGACTGCAGTTCCAGAAATAACATGGAAGGTTACTGGTCTCTGAATTTTTCTGAGATTGGAATATCATTAAAGAGTGAAATGTCTCTGATTTACTCTTTGTTGGACTTTGGGATTGTAACTCTAATCTTATGAACTTTCAGCTGCCTGGTCTATAAAGGGAGAATCATAGCCCTAATGACTTCAAAGACCAGATATGAACTCAAATTATGAAAAGTCAAATGTAAATATCTGTCCACTGAGGGATATGTTTTGAGAATAAGTAATTTCAGTGTGCAATAAAACCTTATGGACCATTTACCCTCAAAGCAAGTTTATAAAATATTTAACAAATATTTAGAGAAATTGAAGCATCTCAACTGTGGAAAAGTAGAGTTCTTTCATAAAATATATATATATATGTGTGTACATATATATATACATATACATACACACACACACACACCCCCCCAACCCCACTAATACCGCCACAATAGAAAGTGAACTGGGGGGCTTCCCTGGTGGTAGAGTGATTAAGACTCCATGCTCCCAATGCAAGGGGTGCAGTTTCAATCTCTGTTCAGGGAACTAAGATCCCACATGCTGCTTGGCGTGGGCAAGAAATTTTTTTTTTTTTTTTAAGTGAACTGGGCTGGACTGACCTTATGAAATGTACCTAAAGCAAGCATTTCAGAAAAGTCTCCTGATCTGTTAGAGAGCAGAATAAACAGGCATCCTTATTTAATGGAACACGGGGTAGAGGATGCTGGCCTTGCTATAAGCAGGGTCAGCAGAAGATAAGTTTAGTTTAGGGGATGTAGCTGATAGTCTCCTTTTCTCTGTCTCCTTCATGCTCTCTCACATCTTTTCTGTTTGATCCAGGTGAAGTGGTTGCTTCAGGCTCTTTTAATTCAGAACCTCCACCCTTGAAGGGTTAGTTATTCTTCTCTCTTGTCAGATTTTTTAGTTTCCTGTTGAATTGTATAAGGACTAGATCATTCTGCTTTGTGATTTGGGAATACCAGATAAAGCAGTCCCCATGTTGTCTTTCCTTGCGTATAATGAGTTTCCCAAAAGAATTCAATTATAAAATCCTGAGTACTCAGAGAAAACTAGCGTGGTGGTGATTATTAATATACCCGTGACTTGAGAATTCCCAGGTGGTCCAGTGGTTGGGACTCTATGCTTTCACTGCTGAAGGCCCAGATTGGATCCCTGATTGGAAAACTAGGATCCCATGGACCCTGCAGCATGACCAAAAAATTAAATAAATAGCAATATCCACTACTTTTGCATTCTTTCTTTGCAATTCTTCACACAAAATCCCATTTTATAAAATAGTTTCCATTCCACTCCCCAAATAAAATTTATCATAAATGTGTCAAATTGGAGTCATTTCTCTTATTTAATTATATAACTGAACAAAGTCAAATGAATACTATGTAAATTATAAGCACAGTGACTATTTCACAAGTAAATTATAGGGTCAAAAAAAAAAGCTGATTAGATATCAAGCCAATGGAAAACATTTTATTAAAATGTTTTATTCCTCCCTCCTCCATTTTATTGTGGGGGCAGCACACAAAGTTGAAACATAATTAATACTGCATTTCTCTGGGGGGAAAAGACCTATGCATTTTCCAAAAGTTAAGTGGACCTTTGTATATTGGAGTTGGCTGTATGTGATTTGCTAGCATTTGTTGTTTTTCAGTCCTTCATTCGTGTCCAACTCTTTGCAACCCCATGGACTACAGCACGCCAAGCTTCCCTGTCTTTTACCATCTCCCAGAGCTTGCTCAAACTCATGTCCATTGAGTCAGTGATGCCATCCAACCAGCTTATCCTCTATCGTTCCCTTCTCCTCCTGCCTTCTATCTTTTCCAGCATCAGGGTCTTTTCTAATGAGTTGGCTGTTCGCATCAGGTGGCCAAAGTATTAGTCTTTGCATTTAGTCCCTCCAATGAATATTCAGGACAGATTTCCTTTAGGGTTGATGGGTTTGATCTCCTTGCAGTTTAAGGGACTCTCAAGAGTCTTCTGCAACACCCCAGTTCAAAAGCATCAGTTCTTTGGTGCTCAGCCTTCTTTATGGTCCAACTCTCACATCTATACATGACTACTGGAAAAACCATAGCTTTGACTAGACAGACCATTGTTGTCAAAATAATACCTCTGCCTTTTACTATACTGTCTAGCTTTGTCATAGCTTTTCTTCCAAGGAGCAAGCGTCTTGGCTGCAGTCACCATCTGCAGTGATTTTGGAGCCCAAGAAAATAAAGTCTGCTTCCATTGTTTCTCCAACTGTTTGCCATGAAGAGATGGGACCAAACTAGCATTAGGCTAAGTATTAGGCTAAGTATTTTATACAGGTATGTGCTTTAGTTAATCTTCTATTATTGCTCTCATTTTACAGAAAAAGAAACTGATACGTAGGAGAGAGATTTTATAAATTGCCTAAAGTTTGCCTAAGAGCAGGACTAGCATTTAGAAGGCAAGGTCAGTTGAGTCCAGATTCTACATTCGGAGACTTTTTCTGAACACAGATACTCTAGTACAAACTCAGGTACCCAAATAAAGGATTTATGTATTAGACCATCCAGATGCCTGACTTGCTGCAAATGGAAACTTTAGATTAGAAACCACAGACAAAGCAAAACTAATTTTGGTCTATTTCCTTGAAATTGAACTCTCTGTCTTCACAGAATCTAGTACCTATGTCCTTTCTTGCTTTTGTTTCTGGATGAGTGGGGAAAGTTAGCCAAGAGTTCACCGCAGCGTAGTTACAGGAAATACAGAGCCAGACCCTAAACAATCACTTGACTTGCCAGAGTATTCAGAAACATTTGTTCCTGCGTGAAGCCACTCCAAATACTGATGGCCAAGCCTATGGATGGTTTGAGAACAAAAAGCTTGTATCATATGACCTTGTTTTTTTAAAGAAGATTTTCATCAATGTCAAGGAAATTTTTGTTTGTGAAACACATAGATAAAAATGTGTTCATTTCTGGATGGTAAGAACATGGGTCATGCTAAGTTACTTCATTCGTGTCTGACTATTTATAACCCTTTGGACCATAGCCTGCCAGGCTCCTCTGTCCATGGGATTCTCCAGGCAAGAGTTTTGGAATGGGTTGTCATGCTCCTCCAGGGAATCTTCCCCACCCAGGGATCAAACCTGTGTCTCTTGTATCTCCTGCATTGGCAGATGGGTTCTTTACCACTTGAGCCACCTAAGGGATTTTTTTCTGTTAATTTATATTTTTTGGTTTTTCTTTTTTTCCCAGTTTCAAATTTTTTATTTCAAATAAACAAGTTGTCCAATTCTACATGAAGTGATCAACAGATTAAGACAAGCACAATTATGACCAGTCTGAGACTATACCCTTTGACAATACTTGAAGTTTGGGTACCCTTCTTATCACTGTCTTTCCTGTGACGCCTGGTAGGGTTGAACTGAAAGATCTGAAATGTGCATTTGTTAAAGACTCTGTTCAGTCCCCATCTTGTTTTTAGCTCTATCAGTGTGGAGATCAGAATCTTAATAGCTGACAGTTAGTGAAGTGCTCCAGATAAAGGTCCAATTTCTGAAGTAAGATCTTTGCTAAGTGGTCACTGATAGAGCTCTATTTTCTATTTTTCTAAAATTTAAGTAGTGCTTTCCTGGTGGCTCAGACAATAAAGAATCTGCCTGTGATGCAGGAGACTGGGTTGGATCCCTGGGTTGGGAAGATTCCCTGGAAAAAGAAATGGCTACCCACTCCAGTATTCCTGACTGGAGAATTCCATGCACAGAGGAGCCTGGCGGGCAACAATCCATGGAGTCGGAAAGTCAGACATGACTGAGCGGCTTGCACTTGACTAACCATGTTATAATACTGGAAGTTTAAAAAAAAATTCAACAAACAGATATTCAGGGTCTACCACTGGTCATACGTTTCACTGGGCACTGAGAAGACAAAGTGATTCAAGCCACAGGGTGTAAACTCCTGTAGGTGCTAGACCCACTGGTCTTCTTCATCTCTCTTGACTCGCTGGCCTGGACTGATGGTCACCAGGGCCCCATCAATACTGGTTCCATACGTGGATGGAGAGAGACTATCAGCAACTGAGAACTTAGTACTTTCTAGGTGCTGTGATAGAAATATATGCAGGTCAGAGTGTGTGGCTGGAGTGAAGAGTGGGAAATCCAGCTGGTGGGCAGGTGAGAGGCGATGTTGGGGACTTTACTCAGGACTTGATCCTGTAACTGAGTTTTTCAAAAAAACACTGTATTTATTTATTTTTCATTGATTGCTGATTGCTTTACAATATTGGTTTGATTTCTGTCTTACATCAGCAGGACTTAACCATGGGGGTACAAAGGGCCTCTCCCTCTCGAATCCCTCTCTCCTCTCACCCATTTCCATCCCTCTAGGTTATTACAGAGCCCCAGTTTGAGTTCCCTGAGTCATACAGCAAATTCTCACTGGCTATCTATTTTACATATGTTAGTGTATATGCTTCCATGCTACTTTCTCCATTCATCTCACCCTCTCCTTTCTGAACTGAGTCTTTTTAAATAAAAAAAAAATTTGATATCTAGATTTAGAATTTTTATTTTTTCAATTGGAGGGAAATTGCTTTACAATGTTGTGTTGGTTTCTGCCATACAACAGTGCAAACCAACCATAACTATATGTATATCCCCTCCCTCTGGAGCCTCCCTCCCACCCACCACCCCCATCCCATCCCTCTAAGTCATTACAGAGCTCCAGGCATATAGCAGCTTCTCACCAGCTAGGTATTTTACACAAGATACTGTATATATGTCCATGCTACGTTCTTCATTTGTCCCACTCTGTCCTTCCCCCGTTTGTTCACGAATCCGTTCTCTACATCTGCATCTCCATTCCTTCCCTGAAAATAGGTTAATTTATGGTACAATATACAATGGAATATTACCCAGCCATAAAAAAGAACAAATTTGAGTCACTTCTAGTGAGGTGGATGAACCTAGAGCCTGTGATACAGAGTGAAGTAAGTCAGAAGAAGAAAAACAAATATCCTATATTAACGGATATATATATCCGTTAATATAGGATATTTGTTTTTCTCCTATATATAGGATCTAGAATGGAGAACGGAGAAGGCAATGGCACCCCACTCCAGTACTCTTGCCTGGAAAATCCCATGGACGGAGGAGCCTGGTAGGCTGCAGTCCATGGGGTCATGAAGAGTCGGACATGACTGAGCAACTTCACTTTCACTTTTCACTTTCATACATTGGAGAAGGAAATGGCAACCCACTCCAGTATTCTTGCCTGGAGAATCCCAGGGACAGGGGAACCTGGTGGGCTGCTGTCTATGGGGTCGCACAGAGTCGGACACGACTGAAGCAACTTAGCTGCAGCAGCAGCAGAATGGAGAAGGGAATGGCAACCCACTCCAGTACTCTTGCCTGGGAAATCCCATGGACAGAGGATTCTGGAGGGTTACAGTCCATGGGGTCGAAAAGTGTTGGACATGACTGAGCAACTAACACACACACGCGGAATCTAGAAAACTAGCATTGATGTCTTATACTGAAAAGTGAGTGGGGCAGGAGCACATGATACCCAGAGAGTGAGAAACGAAGAATATAACAGACAAAGGAGCAGCGTGAAGCAGCATGGGCTGGCCAGCTCAGAGAAGGTGGGAAAGCGAAAAGTGAGAGACAGAAAATCCGAGGGAAAAAAAGCCTCTAGGATAGTAGTACGAAAAGTTAACTTGGAGTTTCTGCAGATGCAACGACTAAAGGTTACATGCCCCCCAAAATCTGGGTGCACAAATAAAGAGGCATGTCAGTGGAGAGCGGAGACAATCAAGGAACAGAAGACACAGGAAGAAAGGCAATAAAGAGCAAATCCGAACTAGAGGCATTCTTTTAGAAACTCTAATCGAATGCTATTTCTATTTGCATAAAAACAGCACAGGTTATTTTAGGGTGGTGAGAGCTTTGAGTGGTTTTAATGGACTTTAACTTACCTTTTTTTTTTTCTAGAATAATTACGCACGATGTTGTTGTGTCTTTAATAAAAATGTACTTAAAGAGGACATCAGAAGCTCACTAAATAAGATATATAGTTATATAAAGATTTAGTGACACATTTTTGAAAAGCTGGTGTAGGGATTCAATTCATTTCTCAATAAATCTTTTTAACATCTGTCTAAAGTGTTAAGTATTTAGAAAGACAAGTAGATGGAAAGAGAGATAAGAAGAAAGGGAAGGAGGGAGGGGGAGAATAAATTCTCTAGATCTTGCTGTATAGAGACAATAGACCCCCCACCTATGGGCAGAAGCAAGTTTCAATACTTCTTAAAGAATTCTGTCTCAACAAATATTACTTATATCTGTGTGCAGCCTTGTCACTCATTGAGAAATAACTGAAAGTATGTGTTTAGAGTCAGAAGAGAAAGAGACTGTCTGATGGTGTAACTAACAGGGTCATTGAGAATTGGTTGTCTGTTAGGGTCTCACAAATAATATGTAAATCAATAACAACCATGCATCAGCTTACTGCTAACTTGGTGAATAATGTTCCTCGCTGGAATGAGAGTTTTACTAGCAAACACTCCCCCACCTCTCCAAATGACCTTCACAATACATACAGACTTCCTAAAGCATCTGAGCTATCTCCTCCCTTTTTTGGAGAAAAAAATGGTTCAAAGCTATTGGAATTTCATCCTCAGTGTATCTGCTCTAGATTCTAACTTCATATCCTTTTCATCTTAATTACTTTAACCCATAACTACATACTGTGTCAGGAGCCAGAACCTCTTCCAACGACTTTGCATGCAGTCTCTTTGGCAAATGCAGAGCGTGTCATTTTCTGGATGAGTAACAGGCACAGAGAGCATTGCAATAGATGATTTTATGCCCCGGCTCCTTGTTTAATCAAATCAGAGCAGATATGGTTGATTACATGGACAAAAAGCTACTGAATAAACACATTTGTTCAAGAGTAACTAAGCATTAGATAATATTATGTAATGTGGAAGTAACTGCCTGGCTTAATGTTATGGTTTCCATGGCAACTACATCTGTGAAGGCTAAAGGGGTTCAGAAATATTGGTTTCTTTCAGCGTGTTAAAGGGAAAATCTACACTCACGCAACGTTTTTGGTGTTTTTTAGAAGTCTTCCACTCATTAGAAAGTGATCTTAGGTATTAATAACTAAAAATAGTGGAATCACAATCTTAGAAAGAGGACAGGTTGGCTTCGCTTTCCCTAAGTTCCTTAGGGATAGAAATGATGTTCCAGTTGGTAGAGGGAAAGAGATATGAATTTTACATGGAAGCTGCTGTATTCCAAGCTTAGCTGCCCTCACATGTAGGGTCCACGTGCCGTGGATGTCTTTCTCTTTTCCAAAAACAGAGACAGCGATGGAGATAACAAAAGGGAAAGTCCCAGCCAAATGATGAGCACTGCAGAGGATGGTTCCTGCAGAAAGCAGGGAAGATTAATTGTGGGAGGGAGGCGGAGAGCAGGGTTCGTTTTGTATTCAGCGGGGCTGCGCAGCAGCGCTCCGGCCCCTTTATCTGCTGCAGCGGTGTGATTACCGCGAAGGGAGGAAGCAGGCGCACGGGGGACCATCAGAGCCCAGCCCTGGCATTGTCCTGATTTTAGTTATTTCATTTTAATCCCCCTGGGTCAGATGAGGATGAAGTTAAACACACAGATTCTTTTGAATTGCAAGTTACACATTCATAAAACGTAGAGAAATCCAATTATTTTTTATCCTGGGGTTGAAGGGGAAATCCATTTTGGTGGTCAGAAGGAAGGGTTGGGAGCCAGAAGGGCTGAATTCCATATTTGTCTCATTTACCTGCCCTCTTCAAGCTCCAATGGGCTCCAAATGGCTCAAGTGTGGTTGTTCCCCCAAAAGGCTGGATTTTTAATTATAGGAGATTTAGAGGTTTCTTCCAACCTGAAGATGTTCATTCACTATGGACCTTAACTTTTTAATTCCTCTTTAGTGATTCTTTGCTATCCACCCCCAAGAAGATTAGTATCTTCCTAAGGTGGTGCTGAAGAAGACTTTGAGAGTCCCTTAGACTGCAAGGAGATCCAACCAGTCCATCCTAAAGGAGACCAGTCCTGGGTGTTCATTGGAAGGACTGATGCTGAGGCTGAAACTCCAATACTTTGGCCACCTCATGAGAAGAGGTGACTTATTGGAAAAGACCCTGATGCTGGGAGGGACTGGAGGCATGAGGAGAAGGGGACAACAGAAGATGAGATGGCTGAATGACATCACCAACTCGATGCACATGAGTTTGGGTGAACTCCGGGAGTTGGTGATGGACAGGGAGACCTGGCGTGCTGCAATTCATGGGGTCACAAAGAGTCGGACACGACTGAGTGACTGAACTGAACTGAATTGAAGGTGTGCTCACGGGGCTTCCCTGGGGGCTTGGTGGTGAAAAACCTGTCTGCCAATGCGGGAAACTGAGGTTTGATCCTTGGGTCGGGAAGACCCTTGGAGAAGGAAGTAGCAACAAACTCCATTATTCTTGCCTGGAAAATTCTTTAGACAGAGTAGTATGGCGGGTTACAGTCCATGGGGTCGCAAAAGAGTCAGACACGATTTAGCAACTAAACACCAACCAACCAGTTGTACTTACAGGGCACGTGATGCCTCCATTTAATAGTTTAATGACTCTAGGAAAGATGCATAGTTATTCTAGACCTCAGATTTCACTACATATAAAACGAGGGTTGAAACACCTACCGGGCAGTACTATGAGGATTTGCCATTCCATGTGAAGTATAAAGCACGATATCTGTACCAAATACTCATTAATTCTTACAGTCCTTCATCATTACCATTGATCAGGAATACACCTTTTTCAGGAGGTTCCCAAAGTCCATCAGATCTCTGTGTTCCCCCTCTAGGCTGCCAAGTAATACTTGACTTACATCTCAATGGAGAATACAATTAGCAAATTCGCCAACATGGATTCCATGTTATCATCATGGTGTACGGCACACAGGTCAGAGGGCTATAGCTCTTGAGCCCAAATAGGACCATGGCTTGTTATATTGAAACACATCCATGCTCATTCATTTATACTTTGTCTATAGCCGCTGTGTGCTGTACAGCAGAGTGTAATAATTGTGATCAAGCTTTGGGTATTTATACTTGCCCCTTTGCAGAAAATTCTTGTGATCCTTGGTATAAGGTAATCATTTCCAAATTTGCATGAAAGCATTGACTTCTGTTGAATCCCTGAGTATGAGATTTATATAATTCAAATATCCCATTTTGTGTATTGTATCCCTCATGAAGCTAGAATTTCTAGCTTCTAAATATTTTGGAAAAAAAAATGGAACCACACATAAGTATAGGTGATGGACCTTTTAGTTGTTCTGCCAACCATTGGGGAAACTCGTTCTTTTTGTGGGAGAATGAACATTAGGCGTTCATCATTCTAGCAGAGTGAACTTAAGATCACCAGAAAGAAGCTGAT
Source organism: Bison bison bison (assembly GCF_000754665.1). Taxonomy (NCBI): domain Eukaryota; kingdom Metazoa; phylum Chordata; class Mammalia; order Artiodactyla; family Bovidae; genus Bison; species Bison bison. The sequence goes on along the minus strand of NW_011494895.1, from coordinate 2,984,567 downwards.
AGCCTGATACATCCAGGTTTATTGATCTGAGGCAATGAGCCGGCAGGTTGCCTTAGAGGGCATTTTGCCAAATGGAAAAAAAAAAATATATATATATATATATATATATATTTAGAGGCATTTAGGACTCTGGGGAATGGAGGAGTCTAGATGCAATTTGAATGAAGCAGTGTTTTGATGTCAAGATAGTGTTGTGCGTAGATCAGAATCAGGTCTAGACTGAAAAGTGTTTCTTTGGAAACAATAAAGTTAAGGTAGATACAGAGCTTGGTGCCTATAAACCTTTTATCTAAAGTCCCACACCTGGCTGGTAAATAGCCACTGCTTCTCTGAATCCAAGAGTAACCAGGTTTTCCAGGCAAAAGTGGGAGGCTTTACTCTTCCTGATATGATTTGCAACAGAGGGAGGCTCTGTTTGTCCATAATCTTAGAGAACAAAGTGTCTTAGTGAGTCACTCCAAGAAGGGGTTGTAATGACTCATTCAAGTTGCAGTATGTCCTTGGGAAAAATTCTGTTTCCTGTCAACTTTGCAGCTGGTTGTATCTGTTATAACAGCCTGATGAATGGCCAGCCAGGTTTTTCCTTCCTCTGTTTGTGAACTCTTTCTTATTTTTTCATCAGGGAGGTGATGCTAGTAGATGTGAAAGGTGAGGGGGGTGGGGCAGAAAGGAAAGCAAGAAGGAGATAAGGTGAGTCAAAGCCAGAGGAGAGGTCAATTCAAGGCAGATGGCACCCCAAAGGGAGCATTCCTACAGCCTAGCACAGAGCCTGACATGCTGCTTCTGACTTAAAAATTAGAAGCTGATACCTGAGAGGACAGTGTTTGAGTGAAGCATCTTCAGCATCAAGATGTCAGTTCAGTTCAGTCTCTCAGTCGTGTCTGACTATTTGAGACCCCATGAACCACAGCACGTGAGGCCACCCTGTCCATCACCAACTCCCAGAGTCTACCCAAACCCATGTCCATCAAGTCAGTGATGCCATCCAGCCATCTCATCCTCTGTCGTACCCTTCTCCTCCTGCCCTCAATCTTTCACAACATCAAGGTTCTTTTCCAGTGAGTTAGCTCTTCGCATCAGGTGGCCAAGTGGAGTTTCAGCTTCAACATCAGTCCTTCCAATGAACACCCAGGACTGGTCTCCTTTAGGATGGACTGGTTGTATCTCCTTGCAGTCCAAGGGACTCTCAAGGGTCTTCTCCAACAACTCAGTTCAAAAGCATCAATTCTTCGGTGCTCAGCTTTCTTTATAGTCCAACTCTCACATCCATACATGACCACTGGAAAAACCATAGCCTTGACTAGATGGACCTTTGTTGGCAAAGTAATGTCTTTGCTTTTTAATATGCTGTCTAGGTTGGTCATAACTTCCCTTCCAAGGAGTAAGCATTTTTTAATTTCATGGCTGCAATCGCCATCTTCAGTGATTTTGGAGCCCAGAAAAATAAAGTCTGACACAGTTTCCACTGTTTCCCCATCTATTTCCCATGAAATGATGGGACCAGATGCCATGATCTTCGTTTTCTGAATGTTGAGCTTTAAGCCAAATTTTTCACTCTCCTCTTTCACCTTCATCAAGAGGCTCTTTACTTCTTCACTTTCTGCCATAAAGGTGGTGTCATCTGCATATCTGAGGTTATTGATATTTCTCCCAGCAATCTTTCTAATGACCCTAACAGTATTAGTTACACTATCACATAGAATTTCATGATGCTCATTTTACATTGAACCAGAAAAGTGAAATGGAAGTGCTGACTGCCAACCATCAAATGTATTATGAATTCTTCCCTTAGACAGTCACAGATTAATGTCAGAGTCATAATGTCATTAATGTCAATGTCACTTCTTCATAGGAACCACTGTCTGTCGGAAGCCACCAGTCTGAGTAATGACAGTGTCTCCGTGGTTTTGGAGAACGGACTTTAGAACCTGAGAAGGACCCGACTCCTGAGTGTCGGGGTCTATTTTTGAATGTGTTTGTGAAGGACACGTCCTCACTGCTGTGTCAGAAATGAGTCAGGAAACTAACCTTGTGACTATGGGAACTGAAAGCATAGCAGAACGCAAACAGGCTGACCCCTTGAGCCTCTGTTTCCTCCAAGTCACCCTTGTGGAAAGGCAGGAAGTGACACAGAGAGGCAGCCCGTCTTCTCTAAGCTCCCAGACTCATCCTCCGTCGGTGGTAGTTGGGTGTCTCCCGTCTCCTGTAAGCTTGGTTGGTAGGATGGGTGGAGAGAAAGAAGCTTACCAACTTCCCCTGCTCAGAGCACCTCTGCCTTTCAGATCAGAGACTCCTTGTAGCCAGCACAGACTGTTCTTAGCAGATCTTCATTTCTCTGAAGCTCTTGACATTTGTGTGTTTACCTTCAGGCAATCTTTATTTTTTTAATTTATTTTACTGAAGTATAGTTGATTTATAATGTTGTATTAATTTCTCCTGTATAGCAAAGTGGCTCAATTATACATATATACATTCATTTTCATGTTTTTCCTTTATAGTCCATCACAGGATATTGAATATAGCTCCCTGTGATATGCAATAGGACCTTGTTATTTATCCATCCTAAATATGATAGTTATATTTGGAGTTTGGAGAAGGAAATGGCAACCCACTCCAGTATTCTTGCCTGGAGAAGCCCATGGACAGAGGAGCCTGGCAGGTTCCAGTCTATGGGGTCGCAAGAGTTGGACACCACTTAGCGACTAAAGAGAGAGAGAAAAATATAATAGTTTGCATCTGCTAATCCCAAACTCCCAAATTATCCCTCCCCATCCCCCTCCCCTCTTGGCAACCATAAGTCTGTCTCTATGTCTGTGAATCTATTTCTGCTTCATGAATAAGTTCATTTGTGTTATATTTTAGATTCCACATACAAGTGATATAATATAGTATTTGTCTTTCTTTTTCTGGCTTACTTCACTTAGTATGATCATCGCTGGGTGGATCCATGTTACTGCAAGTGACATTATTTTATTCTTTTTATGACGGAGTAGTATTTCATTGTGTGTGTGTGTGTGTGTGTGTATGCTGTCTTAGCCTCTCAGTCATATCTAATTCTTTGTGACCCCATGGACTGTAGCATATATATATATATATAAGCTTCCCTGGTAAAGAAAGGTAAAGGATAAAGAATTCAGCTGGTAAAGAATCTGCCTGCAATGCAGGATACCCCATTCAATTCCTGAGTTGGGCACATCACCTAGAGAACGTTTAGGCCACCCATTCCAATATTCTTGGTCTTCCCTGGTGGCTCAGATGGTAAAGAATTTGCCTGCAATGCAGGAGACCTGGGTTCGATCCCTGGGTTGGGAAGATCGCCTGGAGGAGGGCATGGCAACCCACTCCAGTATCCTTGCCTGGAGAATCCCCATGGACAGAGGAGACTAGTGAGCTGCAGTCTGTGGGGTTGCAAAGAGTCGGACATGACTGAGCAACTAAGCATGGGACAGCACATAAATATATACAGCACATGGACTTGGGCTTCCCTTGTGGCTCAGCTGGTAAAGAATCTGCCTGTAACGCAGGAGACCTGGGTTTGATCCCTGGGTTGCGAAGATCCCCTAGAGAAGGGAAAGGCTACCCACTCCAGTATTCTGGCCTGGAGAATTCCACGGATTGTATAGTCCATGGGTTGCAAAGAGATAGACACGACTGAACAACTTTTATTTTCTTTCACATCTACTTTATCCATTCATTGCTGATGGACACTTAGGTTGCTTCTATATCTTGGCTATTGTAAATAGTGCTGCTATGAATATTGAGGTGCATGTATCTTTTCAAATTGTCGAATTTTGTCCAGATATATGCTCAAAAGTGGGATTGCTGGATCATATGGCAACTCTATTTTTAGTTTTTTGAGGAATCTCCATCCTGTTTTCCATAGCAGTTTTCAATCTCTCTATTTTTCCAATTTATCTCCCTCTAGCTTCCACAAGTCACTACTAGTATGAGTTACCTTCAGTCTGGAATATTCTTTCCAGCCTCTGTTCCCTTCCTCTTGTCCCCCCTCAGCACCACTTCTCCATGAAGCCTCCGGGCTGGCATGAACCTGTCCTGGCAGCATCTCAAGATCCTGAGGATTTTACATGAATTACCTCCACCTCCAGGTCTCCTTCTGAGGTTGACGAGAAGGCATGACAAAGGAACAGAGCTGGATAGTAGTTGAAATCGTAGAAACAGATTTTACCCAGGAACTATGACCATAGGGGAAAATAGACCTCAGTACAGAACATGGGCTCAAGTCCAGGTCCAACAAGGACAGTTGGGGATTTATAGCCAAGGAGCAGTGTAGGGGTCAGGATGGAAAATCATTAAGAGACATCAGGGGTAAGGGGTGGGGTTATGCTGGCTAAACAGACAACAGGATTCTTGCTGAAAGCAGCCCAGGGTGATGAGACGTCTGATCAATATGGTCAGACATGGAGGGTGGAGGATTCTCCATGAACTGATTTGTCCGGATTCCTGCTCAGGGTGGGCCACACAGATCTAACAGGGATGAGGCGTATTTGGGAAAAGCCCATGAGGAGCCTGACTGCAATCTGGTTAAGGAGGGAGACTTTATCACATAGGGAACCAGTCCTCCTCCGGAAAATAGTGACCCACGGGATATCAAGAGAGATGGGCAGAGGAGACTGTGAGCTGCATGTAAAGCAGGTACTTTACCCTGGGGAATCCAGCGCAAGCTATTGGAAAGTGGAGAGGCTTTGAATCTCTAGCACCCTGAGTCATCTTGTTCAATGGGAGTAGTGGGGCCAGCCCTTGGAGCCCGGGTGAAGGAATGAGCTGTGATTAGAAGCAGCTGGGAGCAGAGCAAAGCCCTGGGGTCCTCAGCGGAAGGAAGAGGCAGTCTTGTGAAATAGAGTCCTGTAAGCTCAAGCTCATTGTTCGGCTCAAATAATTGTTTATAGCAGAAGACATCTATTTGGAGGAGGGAAAAAATCCTAACTGATGGAAACTAGTTAGCATCAAGCCAGGGAATAATAATGAAACCCAGGGCCAACAGCTGTGTGGTTTTCTTAGGAACCAATACTGCCAGATACACTTAATAGTTTGTTTCTTGAAAAGAAATGTGTATGTGAACTCACACACACACACACACACACACACACACACACCCCCCACCTGAATGAATGGTTAAGTAGAACACAGCAGCTGTTACTTATTTGGACCTTACTAAAGCACTTGATAAAAATGTCTCATGAAATTTGACTTGCAAAACAAGTTCAAATTGGCTGGAATAGGAGGATTCCGGTGCAGATTGAATCCTGGCTCCAAAGCCAGAAACCATAGGTAATGGAACTGATAAATAAGCAGATCTAGTTGCTGGAGAGTGTTTAGCGTATGCCCCAGGGGTTACTGTGAGCACTGAGTTTATTAAAAATCTTTATCAATGAGTTGGAAAAATCCGTGAACAGGATACACGTGAATTCTGCCAGGAATACTAGGTTGGCAAGTATTAGAGAAGGCAGGGAAGACCAAGTCCTGGTGCAGAGGGGTCAGCGGGGAGCTTAGATGTGTGTATTGGAGGAAAAAGGAAGAAAGAAGATGGGATGCTTATTAACAAGGGGGTTTCATGGGGCTATATTCGGGAGAAGGCAAGAGCCTTAGAGGCATGAAATCACGCACATTATCTTAATGGCTTAAGGATTTAAAAATAAAGTTAACAAGCTTGCCAGGACATTGTAGTTTTTTTTCATTGCCACATTGTCTGTCAATGGAAGGAATGAGGGGAATTCATGGATAAATGAGGATACTTGCATCCACTGGAACACTCTATAGCCTTTAAGATGGTTGTTTTTCAGTTGCTAAGTCGTGTCTGACTCTTTGCAACCCCATGCACTGTAGCCTGCTGGGCTCCTCTGTCCATGGGATTTTCCAGGCAAGAATACTGGAGTGGGTTGCAGTAAGGAACCCACTGGTTTCCTTCTCCAGGGGATTTCCCCAACCCAGGGCTCGAACTCAGGTCTCCTGCATTGCAGGCAGATTCTTTACCACTGAGCCACCAGGAAAGCCCCTTTAAGAAGAGGGCATACCTGCAATTAATGAGTCACAAGGACATCCACAAGAGTTGTAAGTGAGCAAGTTGCAGAAAATGATGACAAAAGTGATACAGATTTTGTTTTAAATAGATAAGTGTTAAGCATAGAAAGAGTCATACAAATCTATTAACAGTGGTTACCTCCGTGTGTTGGAATCAGGGGACAAGGGTGTAGGAGAAAGTCACTTCATATATTTATTGGATGCTGATGCTGCATTTGGGGTGAGAGAGTTACACACACAAGTGTACATTGAATGGCTTTATTAAATAGAAGGACTTTGAAAACTTCAGATGCCCTATCCAGTAAAGAGTTACTGTGATCGTCTGTTGCCAGCTCTTCATATTATGATCTTCTGTTGCCAGCTCTTCAGATCGTTGCTGTCCAGAGAGATGGAAATCGGATGAAAAACAACGTGGCCTGGCCGTGTTGAAGCGGTTGAGCTGAAGCTGGTCCAGCCTGAGCTCAGTTTCAGTTCCATTTTCTGAGAAGCTCCGTGACCTTGGTGCACATCTGTCTGACACACCCAAAGCTGCTTCATCGCAGGGTGTCTTGAGCCCAGTTTGGCTCAAGATGGTGTGTCGTAGTCAAACGATACGCTAAAAGCCGCCTGGGGCTGCTTGAGAGATGAATCAAGAGAGACAAAGCAAGTAGAAATATCTAGGAAAGACTTATCTGTGCTGATGAGCTGGGGGTTACTTGGAAGTTTCGCTTATTCCACCAAAGGGTTGGGTTGCAATCACCTTCCAGTTGGTTGTTATCTTCAAATCTGCAAAATTGCCTTGGACATCATAGGAAAACAGACTTTGCTCACAGGACCATCATTACATCATTACACTTGTTTCCAAAATGAGCTGGAAATGCCCACAGAAAGGCTTTGTCTTGCAATAGTCTGTGTAGTTATATTCTGTTTGGATTTCCTGTCATCTGTAAAGAAAACAAATAGCTTCCTTGTGAGTAGTGTGTTTGGGGCAGTATAACGATCATCAGTTCCAGTTTCGAATTTCTTCTGCTCATCTTTCATTCAAGCCAGAGGTGCTGGAGTCTGACAGGGCCCTTTTTTTATATATTGATCTCGATCCATAGCAACTGCCTGGTGAATGTAAAAATCTTGTGTTTATCATTTGCTAGATTTTTGTTGTGATTTTTTTTTCTTCTACAAGCTGTTCAAGTGTTCCAGCCATAGAGCCCACATGGTCTTCTATCCCCTTGATGTTTCCTTCGTGTGGATGATGGTTTGGAGATGTTCTAAGGATGTACCAGGATAATATACTTTCTGGAATTACTCTAACATTCCTGCATTGATGCCTTTGCCAGCGTAAAAGACTATCCAATCTATCAACATCTAAAAACCACTTAAAATAAATGGCCCCTTGTGTTTTGAAGTCATGTGGGAAAACCCCAGGTTTCAAGTAACCATTAATAAATAATTACCCCTTTGTTAATGTATCCTGCTGATTCCATAATAAGACAGGGTTGATGGATGACATAGCTCTGCTATGGACACGTTCACTAGCACGTGCTTGTCTTGTATTCCCTACAGGTGTAAGCTTCCAGAGGGCACACAAGAAGTGTGCCGTGTCCACATCATATAAAGAACCTGGTGAGGCTTCCCTGCTTGCTCAGTGGTAAAGGATGCAGGAGACACGTTTTTGATCTCTGGTATGGGGTCCCACATGCTGCTGAGCAATTAAGTCTGTACCACAACTACTGAGCCCGTGCTCAGAACCCGGGAGCCACAACTACTGAGCCCTTGTACTGAAGCTACTAAAGCCAGCTTGCCCTAGAGCCTGTGCTTCACAACAAGAGAAGCCACCTCAATGAGCAGTCTGAGCACCTCACCTGGAGAGGTTGAGAGCCCCTGCTCTGCACAACTAGAGAAAAGCCTGCAGAGCAACAAAGACCCAGAACAGCCAAAAATAAATAAAATTAAAACAAAGAATTTGGTGGATTTAAAAAAATTTATAGAAGCAAAGCTTTCCCCCATAAACTGTATCCCAGAGCTTGGTCTGTAGAAGGCCAATAAATCCTTGCTGAGCAACTCAGGATTTGGGGTTGGTGATGTGGGAGATCCCATTCAACACAGGTAACTGGGAGACCACAACAAACAGCCCAAGAGGAGGAGCTTCTCGGTGACACTGATTGCACGTGTGGCCCAAGATACCCAGGGGCTGTGGATGAGGCATTCAGTCATCAGTAAACAAAAGACAGGCAGCCACGTCCTCAGAACAGTGCTTAGCTCCTCTTCACAGGCATCCACTGGATGCTGAAGACATGTCAAGCCATCCAGGTGAAGGTAACCAGGAACACACCTGTGCTTAGACGAGAGGGTTAATTACCAGCTTCAGGGAGAGAGACCACACCATGGGGAGCTGGGTATCCCAGTATAACAGGGTGTTAGAAAGAGCCTGCTGTAGGATTTGGGCTCCTGTTAGGTGATCTAGGGGAGGGTCTATGGGAACCAGTTTCGCTCTTGTTGCTCTTGCTGTTCAGTTGTGTTTGACCCTTTGCAACCCCATGGAGTTTAGCATACCAGGCTTCCCTGTTGTTCACTGTTTGAGTTTGCTCAAACCCATGTCCATTGAGCTGATGATGCCGTCCAGCCATCGCATCCTCTGCAGTCCCCTCCTCCTGCCCTTGATCTTTCCCAGCACCAGGTTTGCTGTAGCCTGGGTATTGCTGTGAAGCAGCGGCACTTCTAGGAGCAGGAATCTCAATACCCGTTACCTCCAGGGAGAGCAGCTTAAAAAGCCAGGAAAAGCTGGAATTGCTCATGATGTACCAGTGACTTATTTGGAAGGATTGTGGGGTTGGCGTGTCCTGTGTGACTTAATGTGGGTGGATGTTTAGAGATGATTTATGACCAATGGGAGAATGCATGGCTGGGCTGGAAGCATCAGGTCAGCTCATGATGAAGCCTGAGGCCAAGATGTAAGATCATCACTAGTTCCGGGTCGCAGTGGGGGTGGGGGTTGCTTGCTTTCTCAGATGTCATCACAGAAGTCAAGAAAGGAGCTGGAGACCCCTGGCTCCCCATTTTCCTACTCGGGCTGAGGAAGTGACTTAAACCAGACAGCGGCAAACTCTGAGTCTCATTAGCATTCCCCTCCTCCCTTCCATCTGTGAGAAGGATGGACCCTCAGGTCAAGATTGTTCCTCTGCAGGCTGGAACACTCATCTCCTAGGACTGTCCTTTGTTAGGAGAGAAAAAGGTCACTTCTCTAAATGGGTTTACATGAGCTGGAAATAAGAGGACTTTAAGATGTAGGCAAGTAGGTGTACGTATTTTAAAAGTGAATCACACTTATGCCAGTTCACAGAGACAAAAAGTCTGTTTTCCTTACAGCCACTCATCTATGTATCTTAAATTACTGGATGCCAAATGGGGTCATATTGCATTTCACTCGACAGCTACTTTTCAACTCTAATGTTGAGTGACATGTAAAGAAATTCTGAATGGGAATATATTTGGTGAAAAGGATTCAAGCATTTTAAATATTAGACTGCTTAAATACAGCAAACATCTGTAAATGTAGAGCATGTAACAGGCACAGAGCGAAAAAAAAAATGTGTTCATTGCTTCCGTTAGGTCAACATGCTTTCTCCTCTTAGATCAATTACAAGGAAGGACAGACTCAATTATTCGAAACTCTTTTTATCAGATTGTAGAAGTAAGGCATTCCCACTGTAAAAATGTTTGGAATAAGAAAAAGGAAAGAGAAATGAATAAAAATCGCCACCTGGAGACAACCACTGTTTGTGATCTGGGTCTTTCATTCATTCAGCAAATACTCAGCAATACCTTGTAGTAGATATAGGACTAGTGGCTGGAAAGACACAGACAAATAAAACAATCTCTGGCCTCAAGAATCTCATAGCTCCATGGGCTGAGTAAGTAGGGAATTACAATGTCTTCGGTGAGTGCCATGGCAAATGTTGTCATATGGCATTATGGGAACAAGGAGGACACAACCCCCCCACCCCCCATAGATGTGGGTGTGTGATGGGGTGGGGTAGAAATGAAGCCCTCTTCAAGAGGGAGTTCTTTTTGAACAATCTAGAAATAAAGACAGAAAGAAGGAAAGAGAGAGTACACAATCTCTCCTTCCAAGAGTAACCAGGTGCAGGCGTTTTATGCTGGCTCTGATTCTGTTGCACAGATGTCCTTTACTGGCTCTGACAAGTTTGCAAGGTCTCTCTGTTGATCAGAATTACGGATTTCCCAGGAGCACTGTTTCTATGACCCGTGTCCTTACATACTAACTCAGTAAGTTGAAGACATGTAACCATAATGGTTCATGCTGAGCTATTCAGGAAGAATATTAGGGATCTGGATATGATAACCAAGGGCCTTAGGATTCTGAATTTATTATATTTTTTTAATAGAGCAGTTTGTTGAGTTGCAGGCTGGGAAAGGAAGGGGAGACAGAAACAGCATGTACATGCTCACACACACACTTAGACACACACGTGACTTCAGAAGAATCCCCTCCTATTGTGTCTTAGGTCCCTTCTGTCCACCGCCCTCTTGCCCTTTTCCTAATTTTGCCTTTATAATTGCCGCTGTTCATCAGGGTCCCTTCGAGGAGCCAGTCCCCAGAAGATGCTCTTTGCAGGCAGATATTCATCGAGCTCCATTTGTCAAGGTGGAGGCATCCCCAGGGAGGCAGTGATTACAAGAGAAATCTGTAAAAGACAAGACTGCATCTGTCCAGTCGTTCAGAAAATGTGATAAGGGAAAGAAATTTCAGCAAAACCAACCATCTCAAAGTATATTCAAACATAGCTCCCTGAAGGCCACTTGTTCTGAGTCCCAGCTAATTAATATATGGGAGTGGTTTTACTTCAGAGAGATTTCTAATGAAAAAAATAATACTGAGTAAAACACCCATGTGGACGACCAGGGGCAACCCAGAAGAATGCGTCTCTCATTTCTATCAAATACAGGAAGCTGGCAGAAATTCTCCCACTCGGCTCTAGCTCTGCCAATGCTAGAGTCGGGTTTCTGGGAACTGAACTGATTACAGGTAGACTAGATGCCTGGAAAATCCCATGGACGGGGGAGCCTGGTAGGCTGTAGTCCATGGGGTCGCTAAGGGTCGGACACGACTAAGCGACTTCGCTTTCACTTTTCACTTTCATGCATTGGAGAAGGAATGGCAACCCACTCCAGTGTTCTTGCCTGGAGAATCCCGGGAACGGGGGAGCCTGGTGGGCTGCTGTCTATGGGGTCACACAGAGTCAGACACGACTGAAGTGTCTTAGCAGCAGCAGCAGCAGATGTTCAGAGACAACTCAGAAACCCTCCCATCTCCATTCTGCAATTTCCTATCAACGCTAATGACTTGAAGACAGGACAAAAAGAAGCCAAGGGTGCCTGAGACAGAGGGAAGTAGTCAAGAGTGAGCAGTGGTCCAGGCAGCAGAATTTGTCCTGAGACTCTTGGTCAAAGGAGGCAGGGGCTGTCCATCTGTGGTTCCCAAATGGTGGTCCCTGGAACAACAGCTGCCATCACCTGAGAACCTGGAGCCCCAGAAATCCTGAGTGAGTGAGGAAGGCCCTGGCCCCAGGAAGCTGCATTCTAAAGAGCTCCCTCTGTGATTCTGATGGTTTTTCTGGTTTGGGTACCACTGAGATCTTTGGAAGACCGAAAGATGCTCAAAAGAAGCCCTTCCTCATCCAACCTTGCTTCCTGTGCACCTGAAATTTTACCACCATGACATATCCACACATAGACATCTGTTTGTTCTTACCATCCTTCATTAAAATGTAATGTCCTTTGTATATGTATGGCTGAGTCCCTTCTCTGTTCACCTGAAACCACCACATCTTTAATTGGCTATATCCCAAAATAAAATAAAAGTTTAAAGTCTGAAACAATTTCAAAGTCCTTCATGATGGATGGATTGGTCCTTTGGTCACTGGTCCTGGGAGAAGGGTGGGAGTCATCTAGGGCAGAGTCACCTCCAGTAGCACTCATGCTAAGTCAGAAGACCCCTGCCCACCCACACGCACCTGAGAATAAATTACTGGTGTTTGAAGCCATTGAGTTTTGGGGTGCTTTGTTATGCTGCATCTTCATGGCAATCACTAGCTGATGCAAATGTGTTTGAATTATGGGATATGGGCTCCAAGCAACTCCTGCCACTTGCTAGCTTTGGCCATTGTTGAAGCTTTCTAAGCCACAGTGTCTGCCACAAAAGATTAAAAAATATATAGGTTCAAACCCCTAAAAAGTTGCTGTGTTTCTGTGGACTGTGTAAAGGAGATAATGCTGGTGAAATGCTCACTCTAGCCCCTGGCTCGAGACGTATTGTGTTATTGTCACGGCAGCGCACACCTGGTGCAGAGTCTCTGTATCGGATGCTGACACACTGAGTGGCAGGTGTGTGTCTGATGGCTGCTTCTGTGATGTTCAGTCTTACAAGTTATCCTGGGGGAGAGCTACACCGATGTACTTGCTCAGGAGGATCGACTTCCATGTGCAAAACATCTTAGCCAGAGAATGTGCATGTGAGCATGTGTGTCTGTGTGCACATACATATGTACACCTCTGCGTGTGCTCATTCTGGCTGGAATGTGAGCAGACATGCGAATATTTCTGCTTCTCCAAGATTTGGCATGATGTCTTTATCACGTTCCCATCTTACTGGAATTCGGGCACCACATTTCTTAGAGCTCCTGATGCTTAAAAGAGGAGAAGGTATTGCAAGACACATCCTCCAACCTTTATTCAGTTGATCAACACTCTGAGGCCCTCTGCTTAGAGAATCATGGGCACAGTCTCCCCAGTCCGAGGAGGCTGGCAGAGGCTTCAGGACCTTATCACCCCGTCCCCTCTGTGAGGCATCAGGCAAACTCTCTGTGAACACGTAAGTGACAGCCGCGTTTCCGGGGCTGAGCCACGTCCTTGTTTGTGGGGGCCCTTCCCTCCGTGAGCCGCATCGCTGTCTGCCAACCTGCAAGCCCCGTTGAGGCAGAAGAAGGAGCACCTGGCATTTACTGAGGCTGATACAACTGTCAGGAAACCCAGTCTGGGTGCTCCAACTTCTGGCCGCTATTTGACGGTGCTGAAGTCAGCATCTTAATTCAGCTGCATAAATAACTCCTCAGACCTGCAGAGGCTTGGGGAGGAGCGAGGTGGGGGCCCAGCAACGCTGTCAGGACCAAGGTATAAACTCCGGAGAGGATGGATAGACCAGCCCAAGCTTCCAAATCTGCACAGGGAGGGTTTCTGTTTTAATTTTTCTACACGATTTCTAACTCTGGCATTGATTATATCATATATATAATCGATCCTTAGCAATTGTCAGCCAGATGACTAAGGTATTTATGAACAGAAATCTGATTGACTGTGACACACTTCCCCTTTCTCTCTCCCTCCTTCCCTCTGAAAGTTGCCATTTCTCATTATAATTGCTTTTCTCTCTCTCTCTCTCGATTTTTTCCCTATTCTTCTAACCAGATCAGACATTTAACTTTGAAATTGAATAATTTCTTTATTTTTGGTCAGTCCTAAGAAGGAGCGGCCGGTATGCGTTCCATCATGATGGCGCTAAGTTCAGCCGTCTCAAGGCGCAGGAAGAAAACTACAAAGGGAACTCAGCGAGGAGCTTGGTCAGTGCTCCGGGACTCCGAGTGCCTGCTCCTGCGGGAGCACGTGAACAGGTCTGTGTGGAGGATCCTAAATCAGATATGGGACTGCAGACCAGCCAACCCGGTGCCCTCGAACAGCACAGCCTTGCCTATGCAACAGGAGTGTATAGGGAGCTTCTGCAGGAACATCAACATTTTGACCCCAGAATTAATTCAAACCAATGCTCTGCAACCCATTTGTTGGAATTGGGTCTTGCCATAGTTCCTTTTGGTTCCTCTTGCTTTGGTTTCTGCTTTGGATGGAATTGTATCCCACCAAACTTCATATTGAAGCCCAAACCTCGATGCAATGGGGTTTGGAGAGGTACTCTGGGTTAGATGAGGTCATGAGAAATTTGCTTCTGTGTCCTGATGGGAATAAAAAGAGCTCTGGACTAAAGTGAAGCTCCTTTATTGATGCACTTTCAGTTTGCTTCAATTCCTGGCCACTTATAACAATGTGTCTGTAAATATGCTTCGTCTAACCTGCTTACATCCTGAGATTGCATTCAGTTCAGTTCAGTCGCTCAGTCGTGTCCAACTCTTTGCGACCCCATGAATCGCAGCATGCCAGGCCTCCCTGTCCATCATCAACTACTAGAGTTTACCCAAACTCATGTCCATCCAGTCAGTGATGCCATCCAGCCATCTCATCCTCTGTCATCCCCTTCTCCTCCTGCCCCCAATCCCTCCCAGCATCAGGGTCTTTTCCAATGAGTCAACTCTTTGCATGAGGTGGCCAAAGTATTGGAGTTTCAGCTTCAGCATCAGTCCTTCCAATGAACACTCAGGACTGATCTCCTTTAGGATGGACTGGTTGGATCACCTTGCAGTCCAAGGGACTCTCAAGAGTCTTCTCCAACACCACAGTCCAAAAGCATCAATTCTTTGGCGCTCAGAGATTACATTAGTTACATAATTTTAATTTCAGGGAAGCTAAATGATTTTAGGATAGCATTTCCTTCTTGCTGGAGATTTCTCTCATGTTTGGGCAGGGTTAACCGGGCAGGTCACAGACAGGTGATGTATATTTACAATGATCAATATGGCTATAAAATGTACAGAAATGGAATTCCTTGATAATGGCTATGTGCAGCTTGTCCATGAAAGTCTGTGTGTTCTCTTCCTGAATGTGGGAAAGGCTGTTCTTGTCCTTCTCATAGACACCCTTTCCTGGCTTCCATCACCGACCCTCCTGCAGGGATCCTGCAGAATCAGATGAGTTAGCAACATCACTGGGGTATGTGACAGACAATAGCTGTTAACTAGTCCACTGTCTGGCTGGCTGTTTTTGAGATATGTGACCCAGAGCAAGGGTCCCTGGGTCCTGGACTCCAATCTCCAACTCTAACAGGGGGGAAAGAGAGCAGCAGAAAGAGCCTGGCAGAGACAGGGAAACAGGCAGGTAGAGACAGACAGGAAGACAGAGATCGAGTTTTGGCTCTTTATCTCATCTGTGTAGGCTGGAGGCTGCTTCCGAGCTCAGAGACATCTCAGAGGTGGAGGATCTGCGGGGTGGGGCTAGCTCTTGACTCAAGCTACACACCATCCATGGTGGGTGACTTCATCCCAAGCCCCCACATTATTTTGCAGCTTCTCTGATTTAAAAACAGGACAAAAAGATAGCCAAACAAACAGAACAACACAAAAAGAAAAACTCAGAGCTTGAGTTGCCCAATGACACCAAGCTGACGATCAGAGTTATCCTCAAATTAGTGCAGATTTGCCAGGGAAAGCAGGTTGGGGAAAATGATGCTTTTGGTAGTTGCTAACATGCCTGCCAGATTCACTGGTCCAGAAGGAAGCAGCTTGCCCCTCACTTCTCCCATGACTCCAGACATGGGAGGTATGTGTGTGTGTGCACGCACACACATGCAAATGAGTGTTTGTGGTGTGCAGGAAGGAGAGGGGGCTTAGTTAAATGTGTGTAGTGCTCAGTTTGTGGACTTGTCTCAATGAATCGAAGAATATTAACAGAGAGAAAAGTGTTGACCCAAATCCCTGGGGCTCAGAGGAGCAGGGCAGACAGATTACTGACAGACTCCGAACTCCCAGCAGCCCCCTAATTAGCCCTGTTTGCCCTGCCTCCACTGGCGCTGCTTTCTCTGCCCGCTCTTGGAACGGGGGGAGGGGCCAGCTTGGTTTCCTCACCAGCACAAATCTCTGTGTAAGCCCCATAAAAGAGGAATGGAGAGGCAGTGATAAAATCTCCCTTCACTCACACACTCATTTCTTTTAAGCCTGTTTCACTTCTTGGAAAAGTTGCAGTGAGCTGAACATAGGGGCAGAGGCAGGAGGGCGTCCAGGAGTGGCCGGCCCCTGGCTTGGGCTCTAGATTCTGCCTGTGGGACACTGGGGCCCAGGTCCCTGCAGCCGAGTTCTTGTGACATGCGCGTCCCCCATCCCCAGCACTTCATTCTCACCCTGAAAACTGAGACCCATTGCAATTGCTTGTGAAGAGGCCTCTAACAGTCCTTTTAAATCTCTTACCCAGAGTTTTAAAAGCCCCCAACCTGACACGAATCCTTTGCGCATTTAGCCACCCCTCCCAGGCCTGGTCCGTCTCGCTGGGTGAACCCCG
>NW_011494895.1:2952095-2968216 GCF_000754665.1 Bison bison bison | reverse complement strand
AAAGCCTAGGGCTGAGCCGGCAGCCTGGGTTTCTGGGCCTGACGTTGCCACCCGCCAGCTGTGCCAGTCTGAGAAAATCGTATGGCCTCTTTGAGACTCAGTCTTTCCACCTCAAAAATAAAGGATTTAGAGAGAATGTCATAGAAGGTCATTTTCAGCTCTAACGCTCCGTTTTCCTTTCCTTCTGGAGCCCAACCGGGTGTTCGGAAAGTCGTGGGAAACACAGACGGCTTAAGATCCCTGGAGACAGGGCACTTTGTCACAGCTGGGGCCTCAAGGCTGGTGGCCACGAAGCGTCCTGTGACAGCAGCAGACACAGCCGCCGCTGCACGGGCTCGTATCGCCAAAGCAGTGGTGTCTCCCTTAGGCTGAAGGCCCAGGATGGGGTGGCTGAAGAATGAAAACAAATGAAAAATAACGCTGAAATCCTCATCCTACCTTGAAACTGGGAAGGGATGAAGAATCCTTGTCCATTTGCCTCTCCCAAATGCAGCATCGTGGGCTCTGTCTCCCAAACAGGTGTTACTCTGCTGGATTTTTAAAACCAGAGTAAATTAAGAAATGAGTTAACAAGTGCTTCCTCAGTAATTTGTGTTCCTGCACTTGAGTCAATAAACGTATGTGATGTGAGACTGCAGATAACAGGTCAGGGTTTCTTGTTTTAATTAAGCTTTGAGAAGTGCGTTTTAAGTGTATGTGAGAGATGGTTAGGTGTTTGTGCCTTTATATTTATAAACACAGTCTTCTTTCCTTCCCTCCCTCCCTCTCGTCTTCCTTCCTTCCTTCTTTCCTGCTTTCCTTCATTCCTCTCTTCCTTCTTCCCTCTGTTCTCCTTCTTTCTACTGAAAATCAAATCATTGCACAACAACTAATTGATGTCTCTGTCAGCAGCTTTTTGGAAATCGCCTCTCCAGGCGTATGGAATCAATGGAAGGAGGGAGTCCCAGCCCCAAGAGGCCCTGACCGAGCACCGGGCTGCCCTGTGGACGTGACGCTTCTGCCAATCCCAGGGTCAGCTTTCAGCCACCACCTGCTGGGCTGTTCACAAAGCACCTCTCCTCCGCAGATATGGGTCGCCTGCTGTGACTCTCACCCCTCTGCACACTCAGGAACACTAACGTGTCACCACGAGAAAGGTGAGGAAGAAGGGACCTCTGTGTGGAGGGTCTTCCGAGAGGGAAAATATAATGTCATTCTCTGCATCTCTTCCTGGTGTTTCGGGTTTCTTCTTTCTTTTCAAGGAGCTGACTGTCTAATCCTGAAGGCTGGGGAGAAAGAGAGTTTTCTGTAACACAGTTGAGCTCCTAATTTTTGAATGAAAAGGATCACACACTCTTCCTTTCTGTGTTTTGAACAGCTGTGTTCATCAGGGATCTCCAGAGAACCAGAAGCAGTAGGAGAGAGATATCCTGGTGTATATTCCTTATAATAAATCATATATATACACACATGTATGATTTATTATAAGGAATAGTAGTAGTAGTGTTAGTCGCTCAGTCGTGTCTGACTCTTTGCCACCCCATAGACTGTAGCCCACCAGGCTCCTCTGTCAATGGAATTTTCCAGGCAAGAATACTGGAGTGGGTAGTCACTCCCCTCTCCAGGGAATCTTACCCACCCAGGGATCAACCCAGGTTTCCAGCTTTGCAGGCCGATTCTTTACCATCTGAGGCCAAATATGGACAGTGAAAGCCCCAAGCTTTCAGTCAGCAAACAGAGACCCAACGGCACAGCTCCAGTTAAGAGACTAGCAAGCAGGAGGCTCAAGAAGGGCCAGGGTTTCAGTTTGAGTCTGAACCCAGGTAAATGCTGACCCTCCAGTGAAAAGACTCTCAGGCAGGGAGAGAATTCTTTCCTGCCAGCCCTTTCTCCAGGTCAGGTCTTCATCTGATTGGACGAGGCCCACCCACACTGGGGAGAGCAATCTGCCTCACTTTGTCTACTGGTGTTCATGTCATTTCTCAGATGCTCGTGTCATCCGGAAACTCTTTCCCAGACACTCACAGGATAACAATTGACTGGATATCTGGGTCCCTGTGGGCCAGCCAAGTTGCACATGCAATTTATCATCACAGCATCCACCTGTCAGTCAACGAACAGAGACTGAAATCATATCTTCTTTTTCTCATCATTGTAGAGAACGGTCTTGGATGTGTTGGGGCCTAGGGTTGGACACATGCATGAGTGCTTAGTCACTCAGTCGTGTCCAACTCTTTGTGACCCTATGGACCATAGCCCAACAAGGCTCCTCTGCCCATGGAATTCTTCCGGCAAGAATACTGGAGTGGGTTGCCATGCTCCAGGGAATCTTCCTGACCCAGAGATTGAACCCATATCTCCTTCATCTCCTGCATTGCAGGCAGATTCTTTACCGGCTGAGCCATCTGGGAAGCCCCAGGGTTGGATAAGGGGTATTGAAATGTGCATAAGCTCTGAGTCACTTGCTCAGGACTGTGGGAGTTGCCGAGAAGATGTCCAGGTTACTGGGATTATTAGGGTGGGAGATGCAGGAGGAGGCCCTGGGCAAAGCCCTCTAAAGATTCTTCAGTCCATCTGCTGTTTTTCACTGTGTCCAAACCTACCCTGGGCCAACCCACATCCCTCCTCTACTCCCCTGACCAGTGGTTGCCTTCAGGCCCACCTCCAGACCTCTTCCTGCTCTTAGCTGGGGTCCACCCAGCCCCCAGGGGTCAGCCAGTCATGCATTCACTGGACTATAAATACCCTTAGAAACCTGACTGCCCCTGAAGCATGGCATCTCAAAGACTGATCCATTAATTTTTTTTTTTTTAACTTTTGGCTCTGCTTGGTCTTAGTTGCTGTGTGGGCTTTCTCTACTTGTGGTGCACAGGCTTTGGATTGCAGTGGCTTCTCTTATTGCAGTTCACAGGCTCACTAGTTGTGGTGCACAGGCTTAGTTGCTCTGCAGCATGTGGGATATTCCCAAATCAGGGATCAAACCTGTTTCCCCTGCACTGGCAGCTGATTCTTTACCACTGAGTCACCAGGAAAGCCCTTCATTTTTTTAAAGATTTTTTTCCAGCTTTATTGGCATAAAATAGATAAAAATTGTGTATGTTTAAGATAAAAATTGTGTATGTTTAATCATCACAATGTGATGATTTGACACAGGTGTGCACTGTGAAGTGAGCATCACAAGCAAGCTCACAGACATGCCCATTATGTCACAGTGCTAATGTTCTCTGCGTGCATAGTGGCCAATTTTAAGATCTACCCTCTCTGCAGAGTTCAAGTAGACACCATGCCCTATATTAGATCTCTAGAATCAACTCATCCTGTGACATTGAAATATTGTATCCTTTGACCAAAACCTTCCCATTTCTCCCACCCTAAAGGATTGCCCCTTGAATGCCCAAAGTCTTGCCTATTCTCCAGGCAAGAACACTGGAGTGGGTTGCCATTTCCTTCTCCAATGCATGAAAGTGAAAAGTGAAAGGGGAGTCGCTCAGTCGTGTCCGACTCTTAGCGACCCCATGGACTGCAGCCTACCAGGCTCCTCTGTCCATGGGATTTTTCAGGCAAGAGTACTGGAGTGGGGTGCCATTGCCTTCTCCCTTAACTTTCTATATCACACCAAAATACAAATCACCTGGCAGGTAGAAAAGCTGCCATTATTACCCTGTGCCAAATTGACTTTACCTCACTGATGATCAAAAAAAAGAACAAAGCATGGTGATTTTTAAATCATGTTCTATTATTATTATTACTATTATTATTACTGTTACTATTAATTTTGAAAACACATCTAAAGTGTGGCAAGCACTCAGAAGTGAACAGGTAATGGAATTTCTCATGGTTCCAAAGAGGCACCTGGGCTGAGCATCTTAAACTGTGCTCAGCTGGGAGGGGGTGTGGGCCCAATGTCAAGCTTTCCTCGGGTAGGGAGGACAGGAGTCTGCCTCTGATGTCTGAGCCATGTGGCGTGAACAACCCTGAATGTTATTTTTATATTATTAGACACCATTATGAGAAGCCATAAAGAGCGGAAAAGAATACACACTTCTGTATTCAAATGGAAATAAGTGCCTCATTAGTAATAAAAGCTCCAGGTTATGTTACCCGGTAACCTTTTGTTCAAACACGCAGTCTGGAATTTGCATAAGTAGTCAGCTGTGTATATCTCAGGGCTATTGAAATGATGTGACTCACCAATCTAGGCAGCCTCGTAAACAGTGTTTTTCTCCTTTTCTGGCGCCCTTGTTTGCACAGAAACACAGCTGTACAGCACCGGCGGAGGTGGGGTGAGGCAGAGAACAGGCAGGGGAGCCCGGACTCCTCCGGGCCCTCCTGGATTAACGGAGCCCCATGGGGCCACGTGAACGAGCAGATGCAAGGCTGCCGTGGGCCACGTGCATTTCCCACCCCGAGGGGCTGCAGGGAGTCCTGTGAGATGGAGATGGTGCAAGCCTGCTGACCAGCCCAGATGATCCTCTAGGGTGGCTTTGCATCGCCTTTGTGTTGAGCTGGAAAGCCTGGAGGTGGGGACTGGCTCATAAGCCCACTTGGGCTTCCCTGGGACTCACATAGTCCTCTTCTGGGCAGTTAAAGTGTAAATCTATCTATCAGAGACGCTTGGGATGCCCTTATATGTGGAATCTAAAAAGAAATATAACAAATGAACTTACCTGGAAAACAGACTCACAGACTTAGAGAATGAATTTATGGCTGTGGGGGCGGGGAGGAAGATGAGGGGAAGGGATGGTAGGGAGTTTGGGCTGGACAGGTACACACTGCTCTATGTGAAGTGGATAACCAACAAGGACCTATTTGCAGAGCACATGAGACTCTGCTCAATGTTATGTTGCAGTCTGGATGGGAGGGAGTTTGGGGGAAAATAGATACACGTGTATGGATGATTGAGTCCCTTCGCTGTTCACCTGAAATTGTCACCACATTGTTAATAGGCTATGCTCCAGTGTAAAATAAAAGTTTAAAAAACAGAAACACACGGGTTACATGGCAAAGCCTCTAGGGTTCCCATCCTTTCTGAAATCTGATGTCAAATGCAAATCCTTTACCTGCAAGTAGAGTGAGTGTTGGAGAAGGCGATGGCACCCCACTCCAGTACTCTTGCCTGGAAAATCCCATAGACGGAGGAGCCTGGTAGGCTGCAGTCCATGGGGTCGTGAAGAGTCACGACTGAGCGACTCCCTTTCACTTTTCACTTTCATGCATTGGAGAAAGAAATAGCAACTCCACTCCAGTGTTCTTGCCTGGAGAATCCCAGGGACGGCGGAGCCTGGTGGGCTGCCACCTATGGGGTCGCACAGAGTCGGACACGACTGAAACGACTTAGTAGCAGCAGCAGCAGCAGAGTGAGCGTTGAGAAGATTCTGGGAGGCTCGTGGAAGCCGCCCAGGAGAGTCTGCAGTTGACACAGGTGGCAGAGCCAACAGGTGGGCTCCTGGCCATGGACACGCCTGAAACACGCTTGCTCTGTGAATTTTGAACGTTTCCCCCAAAGAAGGTGGGGCTGTATGTAAGTCACTTCCAGCAGGTCTAACCTCACAGCCTCTCATGTTTTTAAACTATTTGTTTTTAATTGGAGGATAATTGCTTTACAATACTGTGTTGGTTTCTGATATATATCAACAGGAGTCAGCTATAGGTATGGGCGTGTCCCCTCCCTCTTAAATCTCCCTCCCACCTCCCAGCCCTTCCCATCTCTCTAGGTTTTCACAGAGCATCACATTTGAACTCCCTGCATCATACAGCAAATTTCCATCAGCTATCTAACTTTGCACACGGTGACGCATATGTTTCAGTGCTACTCGCTCAAGTCTTCCCACCCTCTCCTTCCCAGACTATGTTCACAAGTCTGTTCTCTGTGTCTGAGCTTCCATTACAGCCTCTCATTTTAAATGGATGAAGAAAGGCCTACAAGGGAAATTGTTCCAAGCATGTTGATACCCCAGGGCACCTCTTCTTATTGTTTACTCGCTCAGTCATTTGTGACTCTTTGCGACCCCATGGACTGCAGCACACCAGGCTTCCCTGTCCATCATCAACTCCTGGAGCTTGCTCAAACTCATGTCCATTGAGTCGGTGATGCCATTCAACCATCTCATCCTCTGTTGTTACCTTCCTCTCTTGCCTTTAATCTTTCCCAGCATCAGAATCTTTTCCAATGAGTCAGCTCTTCACATCAGGTGGCCAAAGTAATTGAGCTTCAGCATCAGTCCTTCCAACGAATATTCAGGGATGATCTCCTTTAGGGTTGACTGGTTTGATCTCCTTGCAGTCCAAGGGACCCTCAAGAGTCTTCCCCAGCACCAAAGTTTGAAAGCATCAATTCTTCAGTGCTCAGCCTCCTTTATGGTCCACCTCTCACATCCATACCTGACTACTGGAAAAACCATAGCTTTAACTATATGGACTTTTATTGGCCAAGTGTTGTCTCTGATTTTTAATACACTGTATAGGTTTGTCATAACTTTTCTTCCAAGGAGCAAGCGTCTTTTAATTTCATAGCTCCAGTCTCCATCCGCAGTGATTTTGGAGCTCAAGAAAATAATGTCTGCCACTGTTTGCATTTTTTCCCCATCTATTTGCCATGAAGTGATGGGACTGGATGACATGATCTTACTTTTTTGAATGTTGGGTTTTAAGCCAGCTTTTTGGGCAATCTTGATTCCAGCTTGAACTTCATCCAGCCTGGCATTTTGCATCATGTACTCTGCATATAGGGCTTCCCGGGTAGCTCAGCTGGTAAAGAATCTGCCTGCAATGCAGGAGACCCCAGTTAGATTCCTGGGTTGGGAAAATCCCCCTGGAGAAGGGATAGTGTACCCACTCCAATAATCTTGGGCTTCCCTGGTGACTCATATGGTAAAGAATCTGCCTGCGTTGTGGGGGATCTGGGTTTGATCCCTGGGTTGGGAAGATCCCCAGAAGGAGGGCATGGCAACCCACTCTAGTATTCTTGCCTGGAGAATCCACATGGACAGAGAAGTCTGGCAGGCTACAGTCCAAGGGGTTGAAAAGCATCGGACATGACTGAGTGACTAAGCACAGCACAGCACTCTGCATATAAGTTAAATCAGCAGGGTGACAATATACAGCCTTGACATATTCCTTTCCCAATTTTGAACCAGTCCATTTTTCACATCCAATTCTAACTGTTGCTTCTTGAACATTTTTTGGGAGAGAGGTAAGGTGGTCTGGTATTCCTACTTCTTTAAGAATTTTCCATAGTTTGTTGTGATCCACATGGATTTTAAAAATATTTAATAAGTATCTGATGGCAGAGAGGAGACACAAATTCTTGTCCCGTTTCATCACGAACGTGTGTGAACTCAGGTAAATTGCCCTACCTCCTCTTTTACTTCCCTGTCCCCCCACAGAATGAAAAGTGTGGAGTCTCTGGTCTCCTCTGTCACTAAATTAGCCAAGATTTAGTCTCGACTAACCTATGCACAGGTGATACTGACACTTGACTCCAGATGGTTTTGACTCCCAAAGCCACCTGGCTGCATGACCCTCTTCTGTTTTGGATGACATAGAGTGGGGACCAGGAATCTTTGTAGAAAACTTGGGATTATTGGATGGGATGTATGGATGTGAGAGTTGGACTATAAAGAAACCTGAGTGCCAAAGAATTGATGTTTTTGAACTGTGGTGTTGGAGAAAACCCTTGAGAGTCACTTGGACAGCCAGGAGATCCAACTAGTCCATCTTAAGGGAAATCAGTCCTGAATATTCATTGGAAGGACTGATGCTAAAGCTGAAGCTCCAATACTTTGGCCACCTGATGCCAAGAACTGACTCCTTGGAAGAGACCCTGATGCTGGGAAAGATTGAAGGCAGGAGGAGAAGGGGATGACAGAGGATGAGATGGTTAGATGGCATCACTGACTCGATGGACATGAGTTTGAGCAAGCTCCGACAGTTGGTGATGGACAAGGAGGCCTGGCATGCTGCAGTCCATGGGGTCGCAAAGAGTTGGGCATGACTGAGCAACTGAACTGAACAGAACTGAGCGGATGGGAAAGTCTTGCATAGTCAGAATGCATTGTGGTGAAGCTGGGACAAGGAAAACCCACAACTGAGAGTGTAGATGCTCAGGCAAGAGCTGCGCAGTCTTCATAGAGACCCACGGTGACAGGGTTGGGAAAGTATGATGGAGAAACCTCAGCCTTCTGCTCACAGCCCTGGAAACCAGGCAAGAAAAGCAATGTACGTTTCAGATGCTGAGAAGGGACAAAGACCAAAATAAGCCACTTCTTTCAATAGGGCACACTGCTTTTTATTTCCTGGGTCAAAAGTGTTCGAGACTTGCTAAAGAGACAAGTGCAGCTTTGGGCAGCTGGAGCATGATGAACTTTCTTCCTGAGATAAAATAGATGACTTAGCAGGAATCCCCAAGGCCTTTGATGGAGAACGAAAACATGCAGTTCATGTACCATCAAGAACGTATGGCTTCAGAACAGTGATTTGATCTAGGCTTGGAAGAACGATCAAGCTTTCTTAAGGAATAATTCATTCTATTTAATAAGGACATCTAAACTTGGCTAGAGGCTATATTGGGGGTGGGGGGAAACATGTATTGTTCCAGGATTGAAGGAGTGGTTTTAAGTCAAGTTCTTGCCATTCTCTGATTACGTGACTTTGAAAATGTCACAGAAGCGTTCTCTACCCAATTGCCTCATTAAATTATAATGAAAGCTCCCACTGATGGAGCGCTTTACATTATTTTATGTTTACTTTACAAAGTTTAATTCTCATAACAAACCTCTAAGCAGACATTATGATCTCCATTGGCTAGACAGGAAATGAAGGCACAGCACATTGGCCAGAACTTACCCGAAGTCAGACAGCTTGAGGGGGACAGAGCTAGAACTTATATTCTGATCTTTTCAACTCTAAGGCTCATGATCTCAACTGTCATTCAGTGTTACATACTGAATGTATGTATGTATGAATGTATGTCTCCTTCATCATTAAATGGACACTGTGGCATCTGGGGTATATAGGAGGGTTAACCTAGGTATCAAGCACTGTGAGTGGTGAACCTCGAGTCACTGTCATAAGGATTAAGTGGGGTGGGGTTCTTATGGAGAACAATCCTGGGTCAAATGACATTTGTTATTATCATGATATTGATTATCCCAGTCTAGCAATGTTGAATGTTGTATGAGAGAACTGCTCACAGACAATAGCTTGTCAGCTCACTCTCAGGGGTAGAACTTGCCTTGGCTGGGTTGACAG
The DNA here is from genome assembly GCF_000754665.1 of Bison bison bison. Classification (NCBI taxonomy): domain Eukaryota; kingdom Metazoa; phylum Chordata; class Mammalia; order Artiodactyla; family Bovidae; genus Bison; species Bison bison. The sequence goes on along the minus strand of NW_011494895.1, from coordinate 2,958,988 downwards.
TCTATAGGGCTCCATGTTTGGCTGGCATCTCCTAAGACAGGGACAGGCTTTCTCTGTGGGGCTCCCTTCTTAGAGGGTGTGAAATGTCCCAGTTGGCCTCCATTCAGGGGAGAAGGGACAGTGCCCACCATCCTTTCCCTTCGTGCAACTCCTCTCTCTCCCTCCAGTGAAAGCCAACAAAGTGACCATTTCCCCAGTCTTCTAAGACCAATGAACCAGACAAGAATCTTGGAACCCATTTTTTTAAAAGACGTGAGTGCTCATGATGAACAATGTAGCTTGTAAGTAGCTTGGGCTCCTTGCTGCACGCAGCCAGATGACAGGTGTGCACATGACTCTCAGAACACCTCATCCATCACTTACTGCCTGAGCCCTTCCAGCCACCAGAGCAACTGATTTATTTTAGCCTTGACCACCGTTGTGAGCAGCATTATTCTCAGAGCCCCAAGTCTACCATCTCATTACATCTTCCATTTAAAAGAGGAAAACGCTATTGCCAAGCCCAAGAGAAAGAGCTTCTGTGTTGCCGCAGGTTCAGGAAATGGATCTCAGACAGCATTTGCAGTGGGTCATTTGGCCAATACGGACTTTTAGAGTCTTAAAATGGGTGGTACTCTTCCACCTAGCAAAGTCACTTCTAAGAATGTGTCTTGTGAAAATATTCAGGGATCTACACTCCCTGGGCATCCTTGACCTAATTTACAGCAAGGATGTTCCTCACAGGGAGGGGAAAATCAGAGACAACCCACTAAAAAGGATTGGATAAATTAATTGTGGTGCAACTGATGGATTGCTAAGTAGCCCTGACATAAAAAGACAAGTTACAAACCAGTAAAGAGTGATTTCCAGGCTTGTAATAAGATAGATGCTTAAACAGGCAAAATGTTAATGGTTCCCCTTGGGTGGTGAAACTATGTAAAGCTTTTACTTTCTTCCATGTACTTTTCTATATTGCTGAAACATTTTTACCACAAATATGCATTAACAAGCAATCCAAAAGGAAAGAAATGTCATTATCAAGAAAATAAAGAGAAAGTTTATTAGACTCTTGGGCTTCTGTTCTGTTGACTCCAGACGTGTGACTATGGACAAACCACCTCAGTCCTGCCTCAGTTACCTCATCTGTAAAATGGGAACAAAATATGGGTCCATCCAGCAATATAGGATTGTTGTTAGGCTCAAGAGGAAAGTCAAGACACATATGTAGCATATGTGTATAGTGTCTTTATTATGAGAGAGAGCACTGAAGTGCCACAATGGTAGAATTAAGATTAATGAACCAAAACTATTTCTCCTACATGATGGCATTATCCTGTGAGAATCCCTGTAATGGTACAGAATATTTTAATATTTTTCTTTTCATTTATCTCAGTGATAAGCTATACATTTGTTTCATATTTCCAGACAAAAACAAAATCCCCTCTCTTTGAATGAGATGAGCTTTCTCTCTTTTAATCACAAAACTGAAGCAGGCATTTCCTCTTCTAATAAAAAATGTGCATTAGAAAAGAATGTCAATTTTCTTTGCCTTCAGTGGAGTATTCTTTTTTATTCTGACTTTTTTATTGGTGTATAATTGCTTTACGATGTTGTGTTATTTTTTGCTGTGCAGCGTGAACCAGTTATATATCACCTCGCTCTTGAGCCTCCCTTCCCTCCCGCCAATCCCACCCATCTAGGTCATCTCAGAGCTCCCTGTGCCTCGCAGCAGCTTCCCTCTAGCTGTCTATTTCACACATGGCAGTGTGTGCGTGTCGAGGCTACTCTCTCAATTCGTCCTACCCTCCCCTTCTCCCCGCCCCTGTGTCCACAGGTCCACTCTCTACATCCATATCGCTAATCCTGCTCTGCAAATAGGTTAATCTGTACTATTTTTCTCAATTCTACATAGATACATTAATATATAATATTTGTCTTTCTAACTTACTTCTTATTGAATATTCTACCAATTAGATGAATAGGAATGTTTTGAAATGCTGAAAGTTTTCTTTTTTGGGAGCTGTCCATGTTTAGAGGATAATTTGGTTAGTCTTAGAGCATAAGGGAGCATAAATTGTAACCAAAATAGGACCAATAAAGAATATGAAGGAAACTGCTATTATTTAAAAAACAAACTGAGAGGGAGAGGCGTTTGGGGAATGGAAATCAAGGGAGGTTTTAAAATATTTCCAACCTATTTACTACCATTTGTTAGGACTCTGTGTTGCTAGGAATTTATTGTTTCCTATCCATGAAATCCTCTGGCTACGGAAGACAAATTTGGTAAAAGATAATTAAAATTCCTTTTCAAATGATAAAGACATAAGGCAAAGGTGTGGTGTAACAGGCTTGGAACCAGAATCATGGGTTTAGCTGTTAAGCAATGTCCCCACTCCATATTTTTTAAAATGTAGGGCCTTTGGAAGCTCATTTTTGTCCTGAAGATTGTTCTACCATGCTGCCCTTTCCCCTAGGAGGGGTATTTAGCTGATCATATAACTTCTGCAAAGATCAGACAATAAGAAATGAGCAGCCTGCAAGGTCAGTTAATGCTGAAGATTCCCTGAGATTCCTAAAAATGAAGCCTGTTTAGCATTTGGATCCATTTCTCAGATTGTGGATTGTAAAAATCCTACAAACAGAATGAATCTGTGTTGTGAAGATGGAAACCCAGCAGTCAGTGAGAACTGTTTTGCAGCAAAATAATGTTTCGCTTGGGTCCTAGAGATTACTGAGTGAATTTATAAAAACAACTTGTGTTAGCATAGTGCCTCTGCACTCCAAAGAGCCAGCTAAACTGAGCTTGAGAGTCTCATATAGATCCCAAAGTCCCGCCCTTCTTCCACTCATAATTCCCCTGTTCTCAACCCTCCATTATTTTCCCATCTCACCTAGAATCAGATTGAAGCTCTGTCTTGCATCCTGTAGGACTCTATACGAACTCAGTCTACTCTGGACATATTTGGCTGCCCTGCTGTCCCTTAAAGATGCAAGCTGGTTACCTCCCCAGGACCTTTTTCCTGGCTATTTCTTCAGGCTGGAAAACTCTTTTGACAGATGGCTAATCCCCTCAACTCATTTTGTTCTTATCCTAAGAAAACCGTCCTGACCACCTATGAAGTGAGGATTCCCCATTTCTGTGAGAGCGAGTACTGTGTCATTTTGTATGTATTTATTGACTGTCTTTTCTGCCCTCTAAAACGGAAGCCCCGTGATGGCACAGTTAGCTTTGTTCACCACTGAATCCCCGGCTGAGAGTAAAGTGTATGGGTAGGGCTGAGAGAGACTACAGCATTAATGGTTCAGCAAATATTCATTCCCTCCCTTGCCTTTAGAAAACGACTCTGCCATACTGATGGTGGCTTGGCTATGCCATTCGTTTTGACCTCATGGGGTATGGGAAATATTTTTCCTTCCCCTTGTGTTGGGTGTTGACCATAATACTTGCTTTGGCTGATGCAGTTTTAGAGAACATGAACAGGTGGACCCTCCAACCATCCTTGCCTTCCTGCCGCAACTCATTTGAAGCTGCTGATGCTGGGATAATGACAGAAGTGTGGGGCCCACTTGGGCCCAGCTCATGGCCTAAATCCAAGCTCAGCTGAGTCTATCCTAAATCATCTGGGCTCCAGTCGACGGAATGACACATGAGCAGGAAATAAACATGTCACTGAGGCATTGGTTTTTACAAGCAAAAGGCAACAGATATGAAGACCAAAATGCTTTTTGAATGAAATCATAGTTAAGATTTTAGTGTTTGAAAATTGTATCCTATGAATGTATAATGAAATATTTACATCTTAAAAATTTATATGAAATCACACAAAAACCCAAGGATGGGGAATGTGATTTGATTCCAGAAAATGTGTTACCTTGAGATGAATGTTAGACAACACATTCTTTTTTACAATAAAGTTTGTCTGATTTAGAGGAAAGGAATAATGAAGTATACCCTAGCTCTGGTGCTTCAATGCTAGCAATTAAAGTAAATTTTAATTTACTTTACATCCAGCAGTTTTCATGTTTTCTTTTGAACAGTGCTCAGATGTGTGTGTGCATCTGTGTGTGCATGCGCGTGTGTGTCTAGGATAAAGAAGACAGTGGAATGCAGTAGATTGGAAGGAAAATAGAAACCTCCAAATTGAAAAACTACATTTCAATACCCTGGTGGAGACCTAAGTTGATTTATATTACTATTAATTTTGATATAGATATTGGTAGAGGTACATGTACTGATACATTTTAAATGTAGGTGACTACTTCATTTATAAACACATTTTTCTTTGCTTTTAAAGATTTTTTTATGTGGACCATTTTTAAAGTTTTATTGAATTTGATACAATATTGTTTCTATTTTCTGTTTTTGTTTTTTGGCTATTAAGACTTGTGGGATCTCTGCTCTCCAACCAAGGATCAAACCCATGCCCCCTGTATTGGAAGGCAAAGTCTTAACCACTGGACTACCAGCAAAGTCCCTATTATTTGCTTTAAAGTAGATGCAATAATACATTTTCAGAGCACTCAACAATGCATACTACCTATTTTTCAATAAAGAACAGTTCCTGATAGTCCATTAATTTGGACTTTGTACTTTCACTGCTGGGTGTGTGTGTGCTAAGTCACTTCAGTAGTGTCTGACTCTTTGAGACCCATGGACTGTAGCCCACCAGGCTCCTCTGTCCATGGGATTCTCCAGGCAAGAATACTGGAGTGAATTGCCATACCCTCCTCCAGGGGATCTTCCCAACCCAGGGATCAAACACACGTCTGTTATGTCTCCTGCATTGGCAAGTGGATTCTTTTCCACTGAGCTACCAAGGGAGCCCTTCACTGTTGGGGCCTGGGTTGAAATCCCTGACTAAGGAAATAAGATTCTGTAAGTCTTGCAGTGTGGCCAAAAGGAAAAAAAATGTTCCTTAAATTAGAGAGAACACCTTCTTTGCATTTTAAGGGAATTTTCAGGAAACTTCCCTAAGAACATTTTATGTAGCTATTTTTATAAATGATCATGCTATTCAGTATTTTTTATGGACCATAAAAAAAAGAGAAGCCAGAAACAAGGAAACATTTCTTTTTGAAAGAATTCTGAACGCAAAATTAGTCTATTGTCCAAGTGACTCCGCTGTTTTACTGACAGTAAAATTCCTAGGTGAATTCAATGTTAGTAAAGTTTGGGTTTGTGGGTTTTCCAGTGAATGGCATTTTGGAGGCCCTTACAGAGTGCAGGGAAGTAAAACGGAGAAGGCAATGGCAACCCACTCCAGTACTCTTGCCTGGCAAATCCCATGGACGGGGGAGCCTGGTGGGCTGCAGTCCATGGAGTCACTAGGAGTTGGACATGACTGAGTGACTTCACTTTCACTTTTCACTTTCATGCACTGGAGAAGGAAATGGCAACCCACTCCAGTGTTCTTGCCTGGAGAATCCCAGGGACGGCGGAGCCTGGTGGACTGCCGTCTATGGGGTCGCACAGAGTCAGAAACGACTGAAGCGACTTAGCAGCGGCAGCAGAGTGTAGGATATGTGTGTGATATGTGAAAGTCACTCAGTTGTATCCAGCTCTTTGTGACCCCATGGACTACACAGTCCATGGAATTCTCCAGACCAGAATACTGGAGTGGGTAGCCATTTCCTTCTCCAGGGGACCTTCCCAACCCAGGGATCGAACCCAGGTCTCCCACATTGCAGGCAGATTCTTTGAGCCACCAGGGAATCCCACAGAGTGTAGGGTTTTGCCAATTGTGAAATATAGCCAAACATAAGATGACACCAGCACTATTGAATCAACAGAAACAGGAATCAGACAGTGACCCAGAGAATGATGGCCTGTGGGTGCCAATTTCTGAAAGCCCATAAATCTTGGAGTACCCCTAAAATATATTCAGTTTCTTAAGGAAGAATTGATGCATATTTGCCAAATCTGCCTTCTGCTCTACGAACAGTCCTCCTTGGAAGATATCATCAGCAGAAACAAAAAATCCAAACTCGTTTGACTGTATCCATGAACACTTCTGCAAACTGAACATCATTTTGTCATTATGGTAATCAGATAAATGTGTTTTGTTTGGTTCAGAAGGATTTGAGAATTTTTTACCTAATTATGGAATTTTCATTTTAAATCTGAAACATATGGGAATCATATTCAGGTATGCCATAACATCCTCAAGTGTGTAAGAAGGAACATCCTGACAGACGTTCAGAATGGATTGAGTATAGCAGAAATATCAGGTGTGATTCAAGTGATGGCAGAGCAGCTAGAATTTAACTTTATTGCCAAAGAAAGGAAGAAAGCTTAACTTCTGCATTACCTCTGCCTGATCATTGCATTTCTCAAATGCACTTTCCTCCAAAGATGTATTTTTCCTGCCAAGGCTGACCTTATGAGTAGCCAGAACAGATTGGTTTCAGGACGCAATGCTTGCATATCTGTAGAGCCAATAAAACAAACCAGACAAACCAGTGAATGCTACTTACTCCAAGACTAATGATTAAAATCCTCCCATCCTTTTTGGGGGCTCTGGTCCCTGTTATAAAAAAAACATTTCTCAAAAGCTATTCTTTAATGTCTTTTCTGACTCTTCACTCTTAGTGTAACTGAGGAAGCTTAGTGATTAAATCATTGTTGTATAACAGCATATAGCCCTCGGTAAGGTTCCCACGGCTTTGCAGGACACAGCCAAAAATTAAGAGCCACCCTAAATGACTGGCAAAGGGGCATCAATAAAATAAATCAGGCTACTTCCACCTAATGGCACGGCTGCTAAAAGTAATGTTAAAGAAGGATTATTATGTAATGAGGGAATATTCACCATGAGCAGAGTGAAAGAAAAGCAGTTCATAAAACCATGTAAAAATAATCTGAATATTTGAGGAGATAGGTTGTAGATATGTAACTCTGAAACTCCATTTTATCT
>NW_011494895.1:2936445-2951995 GCF_000754665.1 Bison bison bison | reverse complement strand
TTTATCTCTAAGGTAAAGCCTTTAGATTATATAGAGTTGGTGTTTTGATAAAACAAAGGTATGAAGTGCCTTTAGCTTTCGGTATAACAAAATTGTGGGGTACCATTTATTCCAAGTCTTTACTTGGAACGCTTCAAACTGGACAACATAATTGCTTCCACAGACATGCCTGTAAGGAAATGACATTTTGTTTTCCGTTGGGCTTCAGCCCGGTTTTGGTCATTTCTGGTGTCAGTTTACCAGTAAATGCTCGTCTGTGCTCCGGCCCAGTGCAGCCACATGTGCCGATCATGTCATCAAACAGACACATCCTCTGGTCAGTCTGGAGGGCTGCTTAGCTGTGCCAGGATCTTGCTGGGCTACAGACAGGCTCACCATTCAGTGCTTGTGGGTTCTGTTTCATAACACGCTTTTGTTACAAATTTGGATACAAATAAGTCTAATTTTTTAAATCTGCAAAATAGAAACAAATGTGCCTGGGGATGGGGGGCAGGAGCGGGGGAGGAATAGGCTCAAGTAGTTTGAGTCCTGGTAATTCTCTCTTAACTGCCATAACCGTTCTACTCGATAAGATGACCTATCTATTTTTCACCCAATTATCTCGGGAAAGAAAATGTCACTCCATTTATAAGGACACTCGAGGCCCCCCTTGTTTGGCTCTCGTATTCATTTACTATTTCAAAATTCAAAAAGGTTTCTGTTTATCTTTATAAATGTAAAACACAAATCATCAAGCTATCTGCTTCTGGGGAAAGTTTTTTGAATCATCAGTATCTAGCATTTATGTATCAGTTTTACAGAGATAACACTTTTATAATTTTTAGAATCCTTAGAAAATGTGTATTCATCCCGCACTGTGATTACCTGGTGATTATGATGGCAATTATAAATGATGAAATATTTCACATACACATATGAGACTCTGTTAGAGGCAAATTGTAGTGCCAGATCTACCCCTTAAACGTGAAAACTGTGAGTCTGGGAGTCAGAATAGAAGTTCTGGCAGAAAAAGCTCAAGTTGGGAAAGTGGGAGCCAGCATTCATCACACAACATGATTTTGCTTTCCCACCATTACGGATTGAATTGTCTCCTTAAAACTTCATGTATTGAGGACCTTGTTTCCACTATCACAGAATGAGACCTTATTGAGAAATAGAGAGATGGCAGATGTAATTGGTTAAAATGAGGTCGTACTAGAGCAGGGTGGGTCCCTAATTCAGTATGAGGTCTCCTTTAAAAAAGGGGGAATTTGGATACAGACGTGAACACAAGAACACCGCTGAGGATGAAGGTGGCGATCAGAGTAACGCCACTGCAAGCCAAGGGATGGCAAAAATTTCCAACAAACCGCCACAAGGAAAAGAGGCATGGCAGCCCTCAAGAACCCATCCTTCTGACCCCTTTTGTACTTCTGGTGTCCAGAACTATGACACGATAATGTCTGTTGTTTAAGCCACTCAATGTGTGTGTTTGCTAATGACAGCCCTAAGAAGTGAATACACCCATAATTAGCTGAATTTTGATTTAACGTAACAGTTTTTAATGCTGTTTATATATATATATATTTTTTTTTTTACTTGTTACTTTACAGGAGTGTAGATAATGGCAGTGGGTTCATGATCTGTCTGGACAAACTCTGTAGTCATTCAGACAGTTCCCTTGCCTCAATTTCTATGCATATGAACTTAAGCCTCTATTGAACATTTTCAAAAGCCCAGGATAATTTTCAGATCATCCTGGAGCTGATGGGAACCCTGATGACCACGATTCCTCACCAGGACAGACCGCACTGACCCTGGCCCCTTTGTCCGTGTCATTCATCAGGGCCCCGTGTTCTTGCACTGCCCGCTGTGCCGTTTCAGGCTTTGGGTATTGAGGGGGTGCCACGTGTTTTCCTTCTCCATCAATCACACATAGTCTCTACAGAGATCACAAAAGCCTGCCCAGATCCGAAGTCATTTAAAAGGAAACTTGCAGCTCTGGGGGACCCAATGCCCGTGGTCAGGTCCTCACTAAAGAGGGCATTGAACTAAAGGCCATCACCAGGGCCCGGGGAAGACTTCAGGACACAGAGTCATTGCAGGTTACTCCCCACATTTTTGTAACCCTTTCCCGAAGATAACCTCTGGTCCCCCAAAGTCCTCCTAGGGTCACGTGACCACACAGAAGTCCATTTCCTTCAAAGAAACTGGGAGGAAACCTAAGAATTATCTGATTAAGTAATTCCCACAAAAGTATGATGGCTGGGACCCCCCGCCCCACCCAAGTGGCAGGAAGATAAGCTTCAACTCCGTAGCTCCCAGCTACGGAGCTCTAAAAGTGAAGAGCACGTGAGGATTTTCACACTCATTTCTGCACCGCTGCCAGTCCCCAACTAAGCTACTGAATGGATAAGCTGAAGTGTTGCATACAATGATGGAGAAGTAGGTTTTCCATCTCAGATCTTGACAGACGTGACACAGAAACTCTGTGACAGGCAGAGACGCAAGCTGTAGATAGAAGGGGAGGCAGAAAGAAAGAGAGCAAGATGGATGGGTAGACAGCAGGCTGCATGGAAAGGTGCATGCTAGGTGGGGACAGAGAGACAAAGCCAGATACATAGAGCAAATACCTAGCTTCCTGCTGGGGTTTTTATTGCATCTTTTTAATTGAAGTATAGTTAATGTTGTTAAGTTTCAAGTATACAGCAAAGTGATTCAATTATACGTATATGTTATTTTTCATATTCATTTTCATTATGGTTTATTATAAGGTACTGAATATAGCTCACTGTACTACACAGTAGGACCTTGCTGTTTATCTATTTTATGTATAATAGCTGGGAAGTTCAAGACCAGGCAAAACTGGGAATTCCCTGGCGATCCAGTGGTTAGGACTCAGAGCTCTCACTGCCAAGGGCTCGGGTTCCATACCTGGTCAGGAAAACAGGATCCCACAAGCTTCAGGGTACAGACCAAAAAAAAAAATTGATAAAGAACAGGCAAAACTAAGCAATGAGCAATCAAAATAACTTGCTGCTGACCAAGAAGGCCAACAGTTAGAAATGAGTACAGAGAAATTTTCTCGGGCTGATGTTCTATATCTTGGCCACTGAGTACATAACTGTACAGTGAAAGTGAAAGTCACTCAATCGTGCCCAACTCTTTGGAACCCCATGGATTATATAGTCCATGGAATTCTCCAGGCCAGGATACTGGAGTAGGTAGCCTTTCCCTTCTCTAAGGGATCTTCCCAACCCAGGGATTGATCCCAGGGCTCCTGCACTGCAGGTGGATTCTTTACCAGCCGAGCCACAAGGGAAGCCCAAGAATACTGGAGTGGGTAGCCTCTCCCTTCTCCAGAGGATCTTCCCAACCCAGGAATCGAACTGGGGTCTCCTGCATTGCAGACGGATTCTTTACCAACTGAGCTATCAGGGTCAAAACTCATACAGTTAGGAGCTGGGCTTTTTACCATATATAACTACACTGCAAAAAAAAATAAATAAATAAATAAAATAAAGTCTTAAAATCCACTTTCCAAAAAGTGTGTTACCAGTCTTTCTAGCATTCCACATGGAGTATACATGCATATATTTCATGACTATAGTTGAATATTATGTTAGTTCCACTGTGATGTGGACCTCAGAGCCAAAGATAGGATCTCGTCGTCAGAGCCTCTGAATCGAGACGAACTTCTCATGATTCACTCCATGTTTTCACACAAGGATGGTGGCAGAATTGTTGATGGAGAGAAATGCTCCTGTTTGCCCAACTGTACAGAGCCTCTGAATAAAGTGTGAGATGAGGCTAGAGAAATGAAGTCAATGGTCCCATAGGCTTATTACTTTCTTAATAAGTAGTGGCCACTCTTGATAAGAAATGGCTCCAACTTTTTGACTATCCTTTTTGATCCAAGAATAAAATGTATGGATTATACTTTATTAGTAAAATTAGTATCTGGAAAATAATGACTGTTGGCTCACAGTTTATTTCCTTAACACTCTGAGCCAAGGGCTTGCTGTGTATTAATCATTTAGTCCTTCACCAAAACTCTATGAGACAGGCACTATTACTACTCCCCTTTTTTGCCCAGAGCACAGAAAGGTTAAACAACTTGCCTAAGGTCACACAGCTAAGTCAGAGGAGAGGCTGGATCAAGGCTTAATTGGAATGAGGACCAGGCGATGAGAAGGGAGTTTGGAGGGAAGCAGACAGATGGAAAAGGAAAGGATTAAAGAGGAGGGAGGTGATTTGAAGGGAAATTGGGTATTATCAAGTGAACCCTCTTTTATGGGTAATGAAACAGACCTAGAAAAGCCATGTGACTTCCCGAAGCTGCACATCTAATTAGGGGCAGAGCCGGGATAAGAAGCCACATTTTTAAAAATCCCAGCTCAGGGCTTTTCCACTCTATCAAAAAAAAAAAAAAAATTAATTGAATTTTTTTCACATCATGTCCAATTTTGAAATCTATCCCCGAGGGGACTGTTGGTTAGATATTCATAGTATTATAAAACTCAAGTATTGCAAATGGCCTGGAGAGTTCCTCCTGTGGCCGTTGACCCCAAATTTAAGCAGCATCACACTTGGAACACCCCATCCAGGGGAGAATTTTTCCCAGTTTTTAAAGCCTTCCAGATGTTTCTCAACTGGATTTCTTCATTTATTTACCAGAGCAAAGGAGCAGAATTTGGAAAATAGCATGATGTGCATAAGCCATTAATGGCATCCCAGGAGACAGACCAGCCAACCCCTGAACGTCTAAAGCATTTTAATTCAGGATGCAGTGTGCTGAAGCCCCAGGGATTATTTTAATCAGAGCCGACTCTATGAATATGAATTATTTTTCATGTCGGCCTGTTTTTACTGAAAAGGAAATCTTATACAAGATTTGACATGGGAACAAGCCAGAAGAATTTAGGGAAATGTAAAAGGGCGTGGGGATGAAGGTGAACCAATATCTCCGCCTTGCCCTCCAAAATATCAACAGGCAATTAACGGCTTCCCCCTTTCTATTCTTCCCTCGCCAGGCTCACTAGAAAAATGCCCAGGGAGTGCCCTGGCGGTCCAGTGCTTAAGAATTGGCCAGTGCAGGGAAACAGATTCGACCCCTAGTCTGGGAACCAAGATTCCCCACGCATGTGGCTAAGTCGTTCCAGTTGTGTCCAACTCTGTGCGACCCTACGGTCTGTCGCCTGCCAGGCTCCTCTGTCTATTGGGTTCTCCACAGAATACTGGAGTGGCTTGCCATTTCCTTCTCCAGGGGATCTGCCCAACCCAGGGGTCGAACTCTCATCTCTCATGTCCTCCTGCATTAGCAGGCAGGTTCTTTACTACTAGAGCCACGTGGGAAGCCCAAGATGCCACAATGCCATGGGGCAATAAGCCATGTGCTGCAACAAGAGAAGCCTCCACAACCAGAGGCCTGCACGTCGCAATCAGAGAAAGCCTGTGCGCTGCAATGATGGCCTAGCACAGCCAAAATAATAATAATAATATTATTAAATTTGAAAAACTTTTAAAGAATTTAATTAAAATTTTTTTAAAAAACAAAAGTGCCCAGTCCACAAACTTCCTTTGGCAGTCCCTCCAGATTCAGTCCCAAATGAGTGATCACTCCCAAATCTCCAGCTGGTCCACACTGGTATTTGCAGTGATGCAGAGAAGTTTGCTGAAGCTGGGACACCAAGAGGTGAGTCAGCGAAGGGGCGGTTGTTTTGCATGGTCTAGAAACCAGTTTGGATCCTTGTTCACAGCACATGAACACATCCTATAAAGAACCGCCTGATTACCCGTGTGGGGACTCAGGGTAGGATTTCAAAGCCTTGACAAATCAAAGCAGCTCGTTATGACACCATGAGGATGATACATTGCTGCTGGGAGGTGGCCCGAATAGGCCATGGCAGATGAAGCCGGGTAACCTATCTGCTTTGAATAGATATGTTCCAGTCACTTGCATCTGCTTCAGCAAGAAACCATCTCCCTCAAGTTAGCAAGAGTATTTAATACTAGAAAAGATGCACATGGAATTCTTAGAGGGGACTGTTGCCTGCCTATCAGATCAGGAAAATTACTCCCACAATATTGTAGTGATGAATGACCCTCATATTCATTGTGGATAAACACGCTGTGGGTGTTAATTTCCAAGTCAAACAGCTTGCCCATAGTGCACAGGTAAAGAAACACGAAGCTGCATTACAAGGAGCCATCAAGTGTGTCTTAATGTTGGGTGTGGGCTATCTGGAAAGGAGGCTGAAAGTTAAGAGAGAATCATACTGTGTCTAGATCCTAGGCTTGTAGGATCTGGACTCTATTCTTTGCGCAGCAAATATTTTAGAAGAATGCCAAATGGTTGAAAGTTTGGAAGATACATTGGACCAGTGAGGAGGCAGCATGTGAAGCCTGCCCAGTCACATTACTGAAGTACATCCTCTTTGCTTTTAATGTCGAGCACTGGTAATGAAATTGAAATTCTCTGCGAAGGTCATTATTCATATATTTAATGTAGGACATTCCCAAATGCTTAAATTGATAGGCACTCAATTAAAAAATCTAAGTACTTTCCATCAGAGCCTTGAGTACACCAAAAGCAAAGCACCGTGCTATCCAGAATGTAATGGGATTTCGTTTCAGCTTCACCTTTTCAAAAACCATTATGATAACACCCACGACTTCTCTGAAGATCCTTACATTTGACCCTGGTGACTTTTTTCTTGGTTAGGAACAGAAGTCAGTGGGCTCTGCCGGTCTACATCTGTTAGGGTAAGGTTGAACTGTCTGTACACAAACTCAAATAAATACATAAAAGTTTAAATACAAAAAAGTTTACCCACATATCAGAAAAGTCTGACGTTAAGCGGTCCATGATGGTCATGGCAGTTTCATGCTATTGTCTCCTGCTTAGCAGCTCTTCCAGACGTTCTACTCACATCTCATGGCCAGAACAAGGCTGCCTATTTGTAATGGAATCTGGGAAACCAGGTATTTTTGATACTCCAAATAAAAATAGGGCCTTTTGAATAAGGAAGAATGTTGGTGAATAGGCAACCAGCATCGCTGCTACATGATCCGTTCTTCCATTCTAAGAAAGAGCAATCTTACAAAAGTGGGAGCTTGGAGAGTTTCTTTTCTGACAATGTTCGTGGTTGTGGCTTTATAATCCCCTTTCTCTCCTAAGACGGGTTGTCCAGGTAACTGAAATACCGTTGTTTCCCGAGCTGGTTGAAAAGGTGGCTTGTAAGTCTGGGCAGAACAAAATAATTATTCTGCAGAAGAATAAGGAGAAAAAACCCAAGTGGGTTGGGGAGGAAGTCAGGGAGATCCCAGCCATCCTGGTGGATACGGAGCCATGTGGAAGGGGCCCTGGGAAGGAAGAGGTGGTCTGTTCATGGCTGCTCAGAGCAAAGAAGCCACAAGTGAAATTTGAACCAAAGGATGAAAACCCTTGCTCTGCTCCAGTAGGAAACAACTTTCTGTGTTCACAGAACTGGCTTTATTTTGGTTCTGCAGTGGACTTATGGGTTTCCAGGCTGACCAACAAAAAATAAACTGAAAATTCTATCGAGAAAGAATTTGCTCAAATATTTAAACACATCATAAAGCTTGACTACTTGGAGCAGTGCAAGACTGGTTTAAACAAACGGATCAATGGCCCAGAAAAGACGGCAGCAAAACAGAATTTAGAGTATGTAGGGAAATAAGTACATAAAAAGTAAAAATCAGGTGTCAGTCTCTCTGGGAAGCTGCCTGTTACCCTCAGTCAAATTAAGATTCTCACATTCTCCTCCTCTTGCCTTATTCTGTTTTCATTGCCCAAGTTACAATTCACAACTATACATTTACTTACTTAATACCTATCTCCCCAATCATGTTGTGAGCTCTCGAAAGAAAGACTGTCTGGTTTATAAAAAAAAATTTTACATTTTGGTTACTGTTTGATTAGAGCGTAGCACAGTACTTCATACCTAACAGGTACTCAACAAACTCTTGTAAAATAACTGAGTTAATGAAGTACTTAACAACAAAGTTGTGTGTTTGAAAAAACTTAAAGATTTCTCACCTTCCATCCCACAAGACACACCAAAATAAATTTTAGATGTGTTAAATATGCACTAGAAATTACAAAATAAATATTTTTACATGAAACCATGGAAAATAACAAAACATGGGCAAGACTAGTGAAAAAAGGATTAAACTTGGGAACGTGAAATGACTTTGTAACAATAATTCATATCCCAAGAGCAAATTGGGAGAAATACTCATGAAAAATATGATAGGGAAAATTGGTATCTTAGTATATTAAAACCAACAAGAAAAGAACTAATACTCCTAATTTTAAAGGAGCAAAGTACATGAACATACAGTTCACAAAATACAAATGACTAAAAATTATGATAATATAGTATTCCAATTAATTTTGCCTTTTAAAAAATTGAACCGAAAAATAGTTTAAAAACTCCATACTCAGTACTTTTGAGCTTGTGGCTTGGAAGAGTAATTAGCAGAGCTTTTCTGGAAAGAAATTAAAAGCATATATAAAAAGCCTGCATAACATTTTTACCACTTGACTCAGAAATGTGACATTTAAAGAACTTCACTAAGTATATAATATTTTCACAGATCATAAAGTTGAAGGGTGCAAAACCCCAATAACCACAAAACCCCAACACCTCTTTTATTTTTCTATGACTCAATATCTATCTCAAGTTCCTATATACCTCCTGAAATCAGAAAATACGATCCAGTCAATTTCTGCTGAAACTTCTGTCACTTCTTTTTTTTCAGGCGTTTTGATCTTAAACTCATTAATTCTAAAGTCTCCCCTAGCCCCATTACCCCTGGCATCACATTTCGGATCTGGGGAGCGGGAGTAGGGGGAGGTGAGAAGCAGAGCCACTTGGGGGAGGGGACGGGGTGCTCCAGCCAACCTCCTGCCTTGTCCTTCTCCCCGTTGGTCTGTTAGCATCTTCCCTGTTGGCTCGTGCAGAA
Source organism: Bison bison bison (assembly GCF_000754665.1). Classification (NCBI taxonomy): domain Eukaryota; kingdom Metazoa; phylum Chordata; class Mammalia; order Artiodactyla; family Bovidae; genus Bison; species Bison bison. Next base: position 2,943,025 of record NW_011494895.1, on the reverse strand, counting down.
ATGCTCTGACCCGTGGCATCTTCCAGCAACCCCCTTTCCTTCACAGCGTCATCAGCTGAGCTAGTACAGCGCCCTCTCCTGGTCCCTAGAAGAATAGTCTACATCCCTCCCGCTCTCACATTGTCTGCTCCATGTGTAATACTCCCAATCGCCTGCCTGCTGGCTCAAGTCTCCTCCGCTATTCTGTGTTTCCTTGAGGCAGGGGTGGCAGAGTGCAGGGTGTACCTATACTCCATCCTTCTGGAATGCCGGGGCTCCAGGGACCCATCCATGGCGGCTGTGCTAGTCTACCGCTCAGGTACAGTACAGGACGTGGCTTTTCTTCAGGACTCGCTCCATCTGGGGCAAAACCCTGGAAAGGGAAGCACACATTTTCTCTATTTTTAGCATTCTTCGAAGGTAACTGGAGGAGATAGGGCAAGGTAGCGAAGATACCTTCACACACACACACACACACACACACACACACACACACGGCCTGTGGAGGATGGCCCTCTTGTTCACGGTCTCATCACCGGACCTGCCTGTGTTGCTTCTGGGTGCTACGCCTTCCTCAGGTCAAGCAGTCTCCCCGGTTTTGAAGGGGAATAACGTGCTTTACAACACCAGGGGCTCTTAACCTCTTTTACGCATGGACCCCCTTCTGTGGTCTGATGAATCCTTCTGTTCTTTCTCAGAAAAATGTTTTAGAGGTACAAAATGGGATAGGTAGGATTACAGTGGGAAATCAATTATAACACTAAAACTCTGTCCTATTCACAAACACGAGTCCAAGAGCCCCTATCCCAATATTTTATTTATAGTATGAAGTCTATGCCTTGATTCCTTTGAGGTTTGACTCTTTGAATTCAAAACAAAAACCAAAATTCTACAGTCTCAAAGAAAGCAGCTCCTGCAAACTAAAATACAGCTGTTCAGAACTAGAGACTGTGCCATGAGCTTCAGAACTTAAAGAGTAAGACTTTGACCCATCTTCTCTCTTTCTGGTTTTGGTTTCCCTCTATGGAAGCCCATGATGTTGCTAAAAAAAAAGAAAAAGAAAAAAAAGGAAGGAACGTTGGATACCTTGAAGGACAAAAAATAACCTCGTTAATATTTTTGTTGTTCACCCTAAGTCGTGTCCAAGTCTTTGCAGCCCCATGGACTTAGCCTGCCAGTCTCCTCTGTCCATGGGATTTCCCAGGCAAGAATACTGGAGTGGCTTGCCAGTTCCTTCTCCGGGAGGTCTTCCCAACCCAGGGATAGAACCCGCATCTCCTGCATTAGCAGGCAGATTCTTTACCACTGAGCCACCTGGGAAGCCCTTTGTTAATATTTTACTTCATATTATAAGAAAGTAACAGTGCACAGGAAAACTTATGTACAAGAAAATTCATTGCATTATTATTTTAAATTAGTAAGAAATTAGAAAAAACCCCAGCAAAATAGGGATTTGTTTTTTAAAAAATTAGGGTATACCATACAATAGACTACTCTTTAAAGCTATGTAAAGTCACACAAAGACAGAAATATAGATCAATGGAACAAAATTAAAAAAAAAAAAAAAAAAATGGAGAAAAGCTATGTAAAGTGATGCCATGAATTTTTTATTGCATAAGAAAATATTGATGACGTAAAGTTAAATGGAGAAAAATAGAGTATACGATGAAAAATGTAGTAAGAAAGAGAGAGAGAACAAATAAGAAAATGCTAAAGAAAATTGCACCCAGTGTTCACGGGGATTTTCTCTGAATGATAGAAACGTGAAGATTTTCCTTCCTTATGCTTTTTGAATTTTCCAAATGAATATGTTTTTCTTCAAATGGAAATTTTCTGTTTTTTAGTATTCTGAAGTATTTAATTTTTTTCTTTATATATGTATGGGTTTTATATTTTATTTATTTTTTTACAGAAGTGTAATTGATATACAACATCCTATTAGTTTCAAATGTACAACAAAAGGATTCTGTATTTGTATCCACTGGAAAAATATCACCACAGTGAGTCTGGGTACCACTTGTGAATGCACATATTTACAATTTTTTTTCCCTGAGATGAGAATATGGATTTTAGTTTTCAAACAATAATAAAAGAAACCATTCAGCATCATCTTTTGTTATATGTTTTTGTATTTTGCTATGGTTTGTCCTAATGTATTAAGAGCACTCTTAAGTGCTATTAAAATTCTTTGAAAACATAATTTTAAAAGCAAAGTGATGCAGTGTATATATATATATAGATAAATAACTGCATCATTTTGCTGTAAACCAGAAACTAACAACATTGTAAATCAACTATACTTCAATAAAAATTAATTAATTAAAAAATAAGATAAAATGTCTTTTAAAAACATAAAATGATATGATAATCAGAAAAGCAGGTCTATGTAAATCATGTTTTCAAATAATCTTTAATAGTATTTAAGAGTGCTTTTAATTCATTAGGACAAGCTGCAGCAAAATACCAAATATATATGTTCTTTTTCAGATTAAAAACATATTTTTAAATGAAGAAAATTTATTGGAAGGTTGAGTGGTTTTAACCTTTCAGTGCTTCCAAAGCTAATCACTTCCAAAGTGATTTTGACCTTTCAATGCGTCCAATGCTAACAGGCAGCTATGATTATAGAAATAAACCAACAACAGTTACCACAAATTACTATATTCAAGGGAAAAAAGACAGGAGAATTTGCAGCACTGGTTTGCTTTATGCTGAGTCAGATCTTGCCATCAAGTGCCAGGTTGGTCCACACATCTGGCCAGCACACAGGAAGCCCCCAGGGGTGTTAGCTTACATCAGCCCACCGTCTGCTTCTGAACGTTGCAAACCACGGAAACTCTATTTTACTCTTTTTCTCCCTCAAAGAGTGTGCATATCACACTTGATTATATCACCCTTCCATACCAGTGACTTGTAAAATTCAGACCAGACTCAAAGTTTAGCAGCGTCTACTTTCAAGACAAGATTTGAGTGTGTTCACTGTGGTCAGCTGGCCAGATGGTACCGGGCTTGGTAGATAACAGGACCCTTGTGAAAAAGACCTCTGAATTTCAACTTCATGTCTCATTTCACACCAGCCTTTTAAAAATTCTTCTTAAAAACTGAGATTGGTGTTAAACAAGCCACCAGCCAACAGTTTCAAACAAATTGAATATATTTCTAAGAAAGATGAAAATTGCAATAGTGTGAGTGTGTGTTGCGTGGCGAACAGCTGTGGCGATAAAGCTTTGATGGCTGTGTGGGTGGTGGAAGGAGGGAGCCAAAGTCAACAGCAGGAGTTTCCGGAAGAGACGAGGCTGGAGAGAGAAGAGCAGCATAACGGGGAGAACCGTTGGTTCTGCCCCTCAGTATTAGAATCTCAAACAGAAAATATTCCTCCTAAAATAAACAGGAGATGTGACCAATTAGAAAGTGTGGAATTCACTTTTGATTTACTTTCCGTTTGATAGAGAATCATCACTGCCCACAGTACGTATGAATTTTATTAATGGATTTTGCCATTAGTTCAAGAAGTCCTACATTTCCTCCGAATAAGCTCATTTTCAAAACCGAAAGAACATTTCAAGACTTTAAAATGCAAACATGAAAAAAAAATAAAATAAAATGCAAACATGTCATAGTTTGGCTGCATTCAGCAAATTCCTAGAATCAATCAGCTGAGAACAGAGTAATTCTATTACTGAAAAGGGAACTGAAAGCATGCAAATTAAAACCAGGATAAAAAGTAAAATGTAAAAGATGGCTTACAATATCTACATAAGTCTCTTCCTGATACGACTGTGACATTCGAACAAGTTAACTATAACACATGAATAATATTAATATGTAATATAAGACTATTTCTATGATAGGACATAAGACATTTCAACTACTTCAGAGATGAGCTTGGTTTATTAAGCAATGCATGTCCTGGATCTGGTTAAGTCATAACAGTAATAATTTACATGTTATAACATTTTCCATTTTACAAATTGCTTTTATAAACCTTATTTCATGTTACACACACACACACACACACACACACACACACACACCCTTAAGATATAAGTGTCGTGGATACAGTTATTCTCATTGCACAGATAAGGACTTCCCTGGTGGCTCAGTAGTAAGAATCCACCTGCCAAAGCAGGGGACACAGGTTTGATCCCTGGGTCAATAAGATGCCTTGGAGAAGGAAATGGCAACCCACTCCAGTATTCTTGCTTGGAAAATCCCATGGACAGAGGAGCCTGGCAGGTTACTTTCTACGGGGTTGCGAAGAGTCAGACACGACTTAACCACTAAAGAATAACAAAAGATAAAGACACAAAGGTGAGAGTTCCTGGAGAACTCAGGGATGCTCTTAGCCCCACACTCATCTCAATAGGAAGACACAGTTTTCACTCTCTTTTCTGCCATTTCTGAGCTGGTTGAACTTGGGTGAGTTATATAACCTCTCTGGATTGCCCAGTTTCCCCCCTGGGAAACAGAATCCTGCACCAATCCAATGGAAGGATACATTGAAAGCACGTAGCATGGTATTGAATGACTATTAGCTATTGTGAATGCTCCATCTTTGAGAAATGATGAGTCAGGTCAAAGTCATATTATCTCTGATGGGAAACTGGGTGGTTCTTAGCCAGAAAGTGAAACTTTCTACAATGTGAATTGGTGGACTCGAAGAGCGCCATGGGCTGACAACTCATAGACTCCTGTGAGCACAGTGGGCTGACCGCACGTGTAGACTCCTGCGAGAGCTCTGGTAGATCCTGAGGCTCCAAGGACAGCTGGGTGTCTGGTTTGCATTGTTTGTACTTTGAAAAAACTGCAGGTGCCTTGGAGGAGGGCAAATAGGTTGCAGAATGAAATAGAAAACCCAGCACTAAAACAGACAAAAGAGTCAAAGATCCACCTGGAAGTGCTGAATCAAAAAGACTCCCTAAAGGAGCTGACAGGAGCTTCAAAAGCGTATCTTCATGGTGTGACCATGTCATCTGGCAGGTATCATGGGAGAATCTCCACTGGGACTTCAGGAAATGCACGTGTTCCCGGTGAATTGGAGGTTCTTGCTTCTTTCGTTGAGAAAGAATTCAGAGACAGAGACAAAGTGATTGGTAAGAAGTGGATTTATTTAGAGAGAAGCACTCCACAGACAGACTGTGGGGCATCTCAGAAGGTGAAAGAAGGCTTTGAAATATGATGTGGTTAGTTTTCATGGGCTGGGTAACCTCACAGGCTACTGACTGGGAGGATTATTCCAGTCATTGCGGGGAAGGGCAGGGATTTCCAGGAACTGGGCCACCACCAACTTTTTGAACTTTTGTGGTTAGCCTCAGAACTGTCAGGGCACCTGTGGGTGTGTCACTTCGTTTGTGCTAATGGATCACAATGAGTGCATAATAAGGTTCAAGGTCCACTGGAAGTCGACTCTTCTGCCATCTTGGACCTGGGTGGTGCTACTCAGTTTTGTCATGTCCAAGGTCTATGTCATTCTTTCCAAGGTTAGGCCCTGTCCCTTTCCTCCTGGTCCATTCACACCACTTTCACTTGTTGAAAGATAGGATTCTCTACTGTATTGACAAAATGCTGGGAAAGCACCTCCCTCCCCCTACCCCTGCCAGAGGTGATGTGGTGAATGCCAAATTTCCCTAATTTTAGAGGAAGCATTATCTTCTAAGAGTGTCTATGATGCTCTTACTATTATCATTTAAAAAGTCCTTCCATGCAAACAAATGGAATTGCATTTAAGGGGTGATTAAAATGGAATGGGGTGTGTGGTGCTTGTCTAAATGTAATCTAACTAGGCTATTCATTTAGTGATGAGTCTAATTACTAGCTCTATAATTACACTACTCAAGAAAATTGTTTTAGTGATGGTTTTATTAAACTAACTGGAGACAATTTTTGTGCCAACATGAGCAGAACAAATGGAATTTAATTTCAAGGGGCAAAGGAAGGTTACCCTGAAGAAGAAAACCTCATGAGCTGGACTGTGGATTTGAAAATTGGTTCAGCGAGAAGTAAAGTTGGAAAAGAAGTGGGGTTATAGTGCAACAGGAGAGATTTAGGTAGCCATTAAACAAAACTTCCTGACTCAGATTTTCAAGGAAAGACTTTGCAAAGCAAGCTTCCTAGGCTCTAACTCTCAGATTTAAGTGGATCTACAATGATTCTTTCTTGCTTATTTGACATGAAACCCAACTCAAAGTGTGGTCCCCAGACCAGCATCAGCATAACCTGGGAGCTTGTTAGAAATTCAGCATCTCAGGCTGAATCCAAACCTATATTTTAAATGAGTTTTCCAGGGAAACATTTTCTTTTTGTTTGTTTGTTGTTGTTGTTAATTTATTTTTTAATTGAAGGATAATTGCTTTACAGAATTTTGTTGTATTATGTCAAACATCAATTTGAGAAAGACTGGCATAAATGACCAGCTTGTGGTTGCAAATTGAAATTTTAATTTTTTCCTGTTTTTAAATGCAACATATGCTCAGTAAAGAAAAAAGAACATGTGCCCAATAATATATGCAGGAAAAAAGCACCTGTAATCTTATCACTTGGCGAGAACACCTGTTAAAATTTTGGTGATTTCTCTTCCATGCTGTTAAGCATATATATATTA
>NW_011494895.1:2935674-2936345 GCF_000754665.1 Bison bison bison | reverse complement strand
AAACTCAGCCTATAAATACACTTTTACCTTTTTTTTCCCATTTAATGTTATAAATATTTCTAACAAAATCTTGTTGACATTTGTCTGCACCCTATCTTATGAAGATACTAATCCCTTGTTTAAAATTGAATCTCTTTTTGCTGTCATAATTAGAAATAATCCTTTGGTGAAAGAATTCATATTTAAACTTTTAAATTCTTTCATCAGGGAAGATCCCTAGAATATAAACATATTTAAAGCTCTTGATCAAAATGATCTCTTCTAATCATAGTATTTCTTGAAATAAGGTCAATTTGTAATGAAGCCTTTAAACTCAATTTCCTGAAATTTGGGGGGAGGGAATAGGGTGCTAATTTGTTAAATGATTGGTGTTCCTGCTAATGTAATGTCTTGTGAATGTTCACTCAGCTCCTTAAGGATGAGTCTGTTGCACTGACAGGATAATCAGGTTAGAAGTACAAAAAGACTTTATTTTTTTAATAAATTTATTTATTTTAATTGGAAGCTAATTACTTTCCAATATTGTAGTGGTTTTGCCATACATTGACATGAATCCGCCACAAGTGTACATGTGTTTCCCATCTTGAACCCCTCTCCCACCTCCCTTCCCTATCCTATCCCTCTGGGTCATCCCAGTGCACCAGCCCTGAGCATCCTGTATTATGCATCAA
>NW_011494895.1:2935038-2935419 GCF_000754665.1 Bison bison bison | reverse complement strand
CTATTATAAACAGTGCTGCAATGAACATTGGGGTACACGTGTCTCTTTCAATTCTGGTTTCCTTGGTGTGTATGCCCAGCAGTGGGATTGCTGGGTCATATGGCAGTTCTATTTCCAGTTTTTTAAGGAATCTCCACACTGTTCTCGGAGAAGGCAATGGCACCCCACTCCAATACTCTTGCCTAGAAAATCCCATAGATGGGGGAGCCTGGTAGGCTGCAGTCCATGGGGTCGCTAGAGTCGGACATGACTGAGCGACTTCACTTTCACTTTTCACTTTCATACATTGGAGAAGGAAATGGCAATCCACTCCAGTGTTCTTGCCTGGAGAATCCCAGGGATGGCGGAGCCTGGTGGGCTGCCATCTATGGGGTCGCTGAC
>NW_011494895.1:2934664-2934938 GCF_000754665.1 Bison bison bison | reverse complement strand
TTTCAATGCCATTCTCCCAAATCATCCCACCCTCGCCCTCTCCCACAGAGTCTAAAAGACTGTTCTATACATCTGTGTCTCTTTTGCTGTCTTGCATACAGGGTTATCGTTACCATCTTTCTAAATTCCATATATATGCGTTAGTATACTGTATTGGTGTTTTTCTTTCTGCCTTACTTCACTCTGTGTAATAGGCTCCAGTTTCATCCACCTCATTAGAACTGACTGCAATGTATTCTTTTTAATGGCTGAGTAATACTCCATTGTGTATATG
>NW_011494895.1:2933683-2934564 GCF_000754665.1 Bison bison bison | reverse complement strand
GCGACTTCACTTTCACTTTTCACTTTCATACATTGGAGAAGGAAATGGCAATCCACTCCAGTGTTCTTGCCTGGAGAATCCCAGGGATGGCGGAGCCTGGTGGGCTGCCATCTATGGGGTCGCACAGAGTCGGACACGACTGAATCGACTTAGCGGCAGCGGCAGCAGCAGCCACACTGTTCTCCATAGTGGCTGTACTAGTTTGCATTCCCACCAACAGTGTAAGAGGGCTCCCTTTTCTCCACACCCTCTCCAGCATTTATTGCTTGTAGACTTTTGGATTGCAGCCATTCTGACTGGCGTGAAATGGTACCTCATTGTGGTTTTGATTTGCATTTCTCTGATAATGAGTAACGTTGACTTTAATCCGTGGACCCACACTGCACTGGTTTTAAGTTCTGCCTGGATCCCAGGATCGTGTGACATGACATAAGCTACTATTGGACCTGTTTGCAATAATCATGAGTATTTATAAAATTGTGTTAATAATGCTGCCTTCACTGAGTTAATGAGCGCGTCTTAAGAAAGATCAAAGCTCCTAGCACAAAACATCCGGTCTGCCACAGGAAACAGACAAAGTTCCATAGATGTAAATAGTACTTGTTTCCCTCTTTTTATCAGTGAGTTGACCCCATACCTGACATTCATATGCCCAGAGAAGTGGCAGAGTGATTTCTACAGGAAACAGAATCATCCCTGAAAACCACGTCTTTAAAAACGTGTTGAACTTCACTTAGAGAAATTCAGCTTGGTTTCGCTTTCTTCAGTTAACACAAAATACTTGCAGGCAAATTCATTACCAGCTGAGCCACAAGGGGAGCCCAAGAATCCTGGAGTGGGTAGCCTATCCCTTCTCCAGCAGATCTCCCCAATCCAGGAAT
>NW_011494895.1:2922621-2933583 GCF_000754665.1 Bison bison bison | reverse complement strand
TACCAACTGAGATATCAGGGAAGCCCATTCCAGCAGTAACAACATAGATAACCCACTCTGGGATGCTGCCCTTCAGCTGACAGATAAGCCTGTGGCAGCCACTCTAGATCAGTCAATATAATGCTATAGCAGGTTGTCCAGGAGGCTATCATTAGAGTGCGTTACACTGAGCCAAAAAAGAGATCCCAACACAAGATAGCTCAGCAAGTAGAGTTTCTCTCTTCCTTTGTCTATGGCAGTTCTAGGTCACTCAGGACAGGAGGGTGGGTCTGGGCTCTGTCATACATGCAGGGACTCAGGCTAATGGATGCTGAATGTTACTTTGCAATTTTAGGCATTAAAGCAGTGGAGGTGATATTTCTGAGAGATAATCCTTAAGTTCCTCAAATCAGGCTCTGTCTGGGGCTTTGTGGGCTTCCCAGGGGCTCAGTGGTAAAGAATCTGCCTGCAATGCAGGAGACACAGGAGATGCTGGTTCAATCCCTGGGTCTGGAAGATCCTCTGGAGAAGGAAATGGCAACCCACTCCAGTGTTCTTGCCTGGGAAATCCCATGGACAGAGGAGCCTGGAGGGCTACAGTCCATTGGATCTCAATGAGGGGACATGATTGAGCATGCCTGTACACATCTGGGGCTTTGATGTAGGACTAGAACCCTTTCCAAGCAGCCTATGGCTTTTGGTGACTCATTATCTTTTTAGGGCAAGGTCAAGGGAAAACTGGTAAACTTGAATTTAGATACAATTTATTTTTGGTACTATAGGCTTGAAAAAACCTGAAAAGGGCCATTTACACCATCTGGTTGACACCCTCATTTAATGACCGGGAAAACCAAGGCCCAATAACGTTAACACCTTGTCCTTCATTTCTCCAGGGCCCCAGCACCCTTCCAGTGTCTTCATCCTCCTGCGTATTAAGACCTGCACTCCATAATTTGTCACGTTCAAAGTATTCTGAGCCACTAAATCATAATCTCATATTGATCATTTAAAACAGGATATTTTTCATTTGAAACAAATGAAGCTCTTGGGACTTCCCTGGCAGCCTAGTGGTTAAGTCTCTTCGCTGCTAATGCAGGTGGTACAGTTTCAATCCCTGGTCTGGGAACTATGACCCCAGATATATGCAAAAAAAAAAAAAAGCTATCATGCGCTTTTGCAGGCAGTGTTGACAGGCCAAAAGAGACAGTACTGGATGGTACCTGGTGGAGGATAGGGTATGGGCTTCCCAGGTGGCCCTAGTGGTAAAGAACCCTCCTGCCAATGCAGGAGACATAAGAGACATGGGTTGGATCCCTGGGTTGGGAAGATCCCCTGGAGGAAAGCATGGCAACCCACTCCAGTATTCTGGCCTGGAGAATCCCTGGGACACAGAAGCCTGGTGGGCTAGAGTCCATAGGGTCTCACAGAGTCGGACATGACTGAGCAACTTAGCAGGCACACACAGCAGACGGTATGAGGGGGACCTTGCCAGTTCCTCAAAATCATACCTCATAGCCTATGCTTCCCACCCTTTTTCTCATTATGGTACCCATTGAAAATGGGAATATTTGTCAAGCAGATTGGCATAAGAGACTTCTCACTCTGGACACAACTGTCTAGGGGCTCAGACTGCCCCAACATCCACCCCACTCCCTACTCCCCACCCCCACTGCTCTAAGCAGACACAACCCTCCTACCCACAGCACACCAGCCTGGAAGGAAGTGCCCTGGTAGACCACCACTACTTCACTTCCCATCTTTGTTTGCTTAGCCCACTGTGATAGACGAACTGGCCTTAATTCCTGGAGGCATGCGATCCTTTGCTGCTTATCTGGAACTAAATATGGAGTTAGTTGGAGGGCTGAGAGATAATCCAATCAAGTCCGTGGCCTGCCTGCTGGACTGTTTTCAGAGACCATGGATGCTCATTTCTGAGTGGACTCTCTTTCCAGAAAGCTGTGATTATTCTAAACAAGATTTATGAAGCATAGCAATTCCAGGGTAACTAGGTCAGCTCTTTATGGATCATGCAGCATTATTTGCTACCATGGTTTTTCCCCAGCTTTATACCTAGTTCAATTTTAAATTACTCAAGAGATGGTGAAATGCATTTGACATCACTGAGCTGTGTATTCATCCACACAACCACGCAGCAGGGGCTGTTTGTCCTGCCCATCTGGAAAGCAAACGACCAAAAGACACAAATTAAATATGAAGGGAAGAGATGCCTGGAAAAATGACAGTGAGTGCTCATTCAGTAGTAAAAGACAACACAACAGACTTCGACTGCAAATCAGCTGAACTGTGATGATTAATGTAGCTAAGCACTCAAGATTCACTAGGAAGTCAATCTCAAAGACTCAACAAGTACTTCATTTCACTAGCGTATGTTAATTTTACTATGTTAATTTTACATCATTTTCCAGGAGAGATTACTTCCCTGGGTGAAACTACTGTGCTTTTTATACAGCTCTGGCATTTTTTCTACCCAAAGTCTTTAGAGGTGTAGATTTCCCCGCCACACCCCCAGTGGAAAAATAGCTCTGGGGGAGTAAGAGCCCGAAGACCTCAGAGCTGTTTTCTCTGGCTGCTTTCAGTACACTAAATTGCCTGCTCAAATGTGTCCTTCTACACCCCAGACAGGCTTCCCTGGTGGCTCAGCAGTAAAGACTCTGTCTTCCAATGCAGGAGACTGATTCTATCCCGGTCAGGATGATCCCCTAGAGGAGGAAATGGCAATCCTTTCCAGTATTCTTACCTGGGAAATCCCATGGACAGAGGAGCCTGGCAGGCTATAGTACGTTTGGTGGCAAAGGCTGTAGTATGTGTGGCCGCAAAGAGTTGGATACAACTTAGCAACTAAACAAAAATAACACCTCAGACAATGAACTCCTTCTTGGCACCAAGGATGGTGTGTTATTCATGTCCGTGTCCTCAGAAACCTGCAAAGAAATCACCCATCGGGCACTCAAATATTAATTGAATAAATTAATGAAAAAATGAGAACTGTCTTTTAAAAAGTTACCATTGTGATTGTTAAAAAATAGTTAGATATAATTTTAAGTGCTTGATTTCAATCATGGAGCTTTAGGAATTGGTAGGATCTTTTCTAATTCCCCATCTTTATATCAAATTATATTCAGAAGAAGTGGAGGCCACGTTGTACTGGGGTCTTTCATTTGTAAGTGGTTAAAAGCTGTCAAATCTAAGTGTAAAATAAAAATTAAATTTGTAAAAGCTGTATCTATGGGAGAGAAAATAGACATAATTTTTGAATATGTCATAAATGAAAAGAATATTGTTTCTTCCTTGAAGGTTCTTTTTAATCAGGTCTAGAAAGAGTCCCTAATCAAAGGTATTTCTGAGAGTTTACTTTCTATTTGACTCAGTTTAGCATAGATGAAAATGTTGCAGGAAGGGGGACCCCTTCCAGGGCCCGAAATTGGGCTCTTATCTAACACTCGGAAATGAATTGTCTGAGGAGACACATGTGCCGGCAAAGCAAGAGATTTTATTGGGAAAGGGCGCCTGGACGGAGAGCAGGAGGGTAAGGGAACCCAGGAGAATTGCTCTGTCACATGGCTTCCAGTCTCGGGTTTTATGGTGATGGGATTAGTTTCCGGGTCGTCCTTAGCCAATCATTTTGACTTGGAGGCCTTGCTGGTGGTGCACTCCTAGTTCAGCCAAGATGGATGCCAGAGAGAAGGATTCTGGGAGGTGGTCGGACAAGTGGTGTCTCCTTTTGACCTTTCCCGAACTCTTCTGGTTGGTGGAGGCTCATTAGTTCCCTGTTCCTTACCAGGACCTTTTGTCGTAAAACAACTCATGCAAATGGCCAGGGTGGACGGTTTCACTCAGCGTGCTTCCCCTAACAAAAACACTTGAGTTAATTTCAGGAAATTGGTTCTCTCTGTTACTAAGTTTTTCTGTGACCTTCTATATATGCAGAATAGGTTATTAATTATCAGTAGTAATTGATCTTAATTACTTATTAATATCTATTATATTATTAATTATATTAATTATAAGTAGTCAATTGTTAATATGAATTGTTAATGAGAATAATGTATCTGTTACTAATTAAAAAGTCATGTTATTTAATTCAATAACATTTACAAATATTTATTCAAATAAATTGCAAATATTATGTATGCAAAGCATTGTATTCCACGAGCCAAACTTTTTTTAATGTATAATTTCATTTGTTTATATTTGGTCTTTGCTGCTGCTGCTCCAGTTTTAGCAAGACAGGGCTGCTCATCCATGGCTTCTCTTGCTGCAGAGCACAGGCTTTAGGCATGCAGGCTTCAGTAGTTACAGCATATGGGCTCAGCCAGTGTGGCCCATGGGCTGGCTTGCCACGTGCCATGTGAGATCTTCCTGGACCAAGGATTGAACCCGTGTCCCCTGCACTGGGCAGAGAAAGGTTTATTGCAGGGCCCTGCAAGGAGACACTGGCTCACTCCCTAAAAGCCTTGAGTTCCCTGAAGGGTTTTGGCAAAGCAAAAACCCTTTCAAAGCAAGGTGAGGGAGAGGGTCTTAGGGTCTGTGATCAGCTGGTGCACAATTCTCTGATGGGCTGATTGGCAAGTCAGCAGGGTGGAGTCACACGGGCTAATATCTTTAGTCTTTAGGCTCCAGGAGGCCTGGGGCCATGTGTTAGAGGTCATCGCATAGTTAACATCTTCCATTGTTGGAGAGGGGGAGGGTTTGTACATCTGCAAAACAACTCAGGGACAGTGCATTGAATGCTATTATCTAGGTGCCTCAGAGTGGTGCTAAAGCAGAGAATGTGGGGAGAGGCCTGTCCCCTCCATGGGGTTCTGCTCAGTTACAGTATTAATTCAATTGATTGAATAAAATAACCTTGGACTTCCAAAGGCCTACAGACCTCAGTTTGAGAAACTCATTTTTTTACTTGTTGTCTGGTTCATATCCACCTCATTACCTTCCTGTCATCAGCTAGCTGAGAACACCAGGTTACCAAGCATACTCATAGGCCTTCTGCTCGGTTTCACTCCCACCTCACATTCCTCCCCTGGGTTTGCCCCCCAAGGTCACCCCTGCTGAGTGACCACCTGCTTCCCTACACATCCTTTCAGGCCCTTGAAAGGCCATTCTCCTCCTATTCAGGCCTGCAGTGCTGTTTTCCAGGGAGAAGTTCATTCTCTACTCTTCTCTTCTTTGTTTTCTCCCCTCAAGCACTTTGCCAAGACTTAACCACTTTGATTTGCACCTAGATACTGATTGACTCCCAAATATATTTCCCCAGGGTATATCTCTTTTCCGATTCCCAGACACGTGGCTATGACTGTGATATTTGCGTGTAGAAACCTGAAAGGTTTTAATTTTTTAAAGCCTTTTTGAATTTGTTACAATATTGCTTTTGTTTTATGTTTTGATTTTATGGCCACAAGGCATGTGGGATCTTAGCTGTCCCACCAGGGATCAAACTGACGCCCCCTGGGAAGTCTTAAGTACTTAAGTTCCCTGAAAGGAGTCTTAATAACCTGTATATACAAGTCAGTCTAGACACTGAGCCCAAGACCCAGATCTCCTCCACTCACCTCCCTCTTTCCCATTAGTGTCGCTCCTAAAGGGAAGTCTCCTCAACCCGTCTTCAGGCCCAGAAAACTCGAAGCCATCCAGAAGCTGCTGTTATCCTCTGTCCGTTTCTTAGCCAGCCTCTCTCTCAGGTTTTTCTCAAATACACACCACTTTCCCATCCACACTGCTGCCGCCACGTTTCCCTATTTCTTGTCCAGGTTTTCTCAATACCTTTCTAATTGTTTCCTTTTCATCTTAAGCAACCCTGCCCAGTCTTTCCAAAGCTTACCCTGTCTCTCTGAAATCCTGCCAGCCTGGAACCTATGGGCACATTACTCATGTGTGTTCTAGGCTGGTCCTACCATGTTAGTGTCCATCTTCCATTGACTTCAGATACGTTTCGCTGATAACACCTTCATCAGAACTTGAAGACTTCCTAGAGATGCACAATCATGACTTTCAGTCTAGCTGCCTGGCATACCCCAACGACATGTGGCTAACTGCCTACTCGTGAATCACTTCATTACTATTTTCCTTACTATGGGTAGTGGTGGATCAAGTCCAATGAAAGAGTTTAATAAAGGACTAACCACTGATTTAAACAAATTTAAGAGATTAACGTTGAACCGATGAGTTTAAGTCTGAAGATGTCAGTCCCCCAAATTATTCATCTGTGTTGCTTACTAAAGAGACTGTTAAAAATAACATGGAGGAAGGCAGCTTTGTGAAAATGATGGAAATTAGATGGGCTCCTTTCGAGTCTCAAATCATCCTTGTCTGTCCCTTGGGAGGTCATTATACAACCCACTTTGGCTCTCATTTAGCTCAACTGATGACCTGGACCTACATGGTGATCTATAACACATGCTCAGGAAATCTAAATTTGCAGCATTCTTTAGAACTTACTAGCTTTGATCACAGGCTTCCCAGGTGGCACAGTGGTAAAGAATCTGCCTGCCATTGAGGAGACACAGGAGACTCAGGTTCGAACCCTGGATCAGGAAGATCCCCTGGAGTAGGAAATAGCAACCTGCTCCACTATTCTTGCCTGGAAAATTCCATGGGTAGAGGAGCCTGGCTGGCTTCAGTCCATAGATTGCAAAGAGTCAGACATGACTGAGCATACACGCCCAGAGCTTCAATCAACTTTCACCAAAACTTTATTATATTAGGAAATAAAGGATCAGAAAGTCAATTCTGATTTAGTGGGGGATGTATTAGTATGTTATTTTTCCCCAAAATCAAATTTACCTTCCTAATGATGATTTATTGGGGTTATTGTAAAATTAGTTAACATATTTTAATTTTATGGAAATAATAGTTGATTTACAATGTTATGTGAATTTCCACTGTACAGCGGAGTAATTCAGTTATACATATATACATATTCTTTTTCATATTCTTTTCCATTAGGGTTTATCACAGGATATTGAATGATTTCCCTGTGCTATAAAGTAGGACCTTGTTTATCCACTCTATAGATAATAGTTTGCATCTGCTAATCCCAAACTCCCAATCCATCCACCTCATCTGCTCCTACACCTTGGCAACCATAACGCTGCTCTCTATTAGTAAATATGTTTTTAACAGACACTCACTGATGACATAGTGGTAAAGCCAGAAGTTACGCTTGGCCACAGAAAACACTGAGCCTTCAATGAGAAAAGTCCACAGGTGAATAATTGATTATTGGCATTATGGAATGATAACAAATCCCTTCAAAACTGAAAGGAGAGCAAGGTATATTTCACATTGTGGAGGGAGCGTAAAGTCCCTGCAATGATGAGCTGTTACCCCGAGTCTTGACAGTATCTTGGTCTCCAGGAGAGCACCATTGCGTCCTCTGCCAAGACACACACTCTATATTTCCTCCCATTACATCTGCCTTGAAGGCTGACAAAACCCAGAGCAAATCCATCACCAGGCTGGAGTTAATCCAATAGACTCGCCTTCCGCTGCTGGAAATCAGGCCCCACATCTGGGAAGGCAGTGCTTGTTACAACGAATGAGATCACACATTTGACCATCTTATTAGAATCCTCTTCTGAAGTTCATGAGTGAAGAGTGAGGTTAAGTTGAGATTAAATGGAAACCCCTTCCTCTGTGCTGATTGCAATATCTGATAACACACTTGACTTGGTGCATTTCAGTTGCCTGGTACTCAAAGTCCAGCTCGATTAGGAAATAACTTGTATAATTCTAGAAAATAGTCAATGGTGGGGAAATAAATGAGATTAATAGTCTTTGACTTGAGTTTATACACATCAGTTCAACTCCAGCCATCCATCAGGTTCTAAGAACCAGGGACTTCCCTGGTGGTCCAGCAGTTAAGACTGTGCTTTCACTGCAGGGGACAAGGGCACAGTCCCTGGTTGGGCAATTGAGATCCCACGTGCCATGTGGTACAGCCTAAAAAAAAAAACGGAATTTGGCTGCAAAGCAAGCTTCCTTCCACATAGCCCATTGCTTGATGAAGACAAAGCAGCCCAGTTTGGAAGATCACACTAATCAGCAGCTTAGACTTCATGGTATCTTCTGGACATGACTTCTAAGGTCTAACTTTACACTGGTCACCTTTTCTACTAAGAGAGAACCTCTGCTTTTCAATAATAACCCTAGAGTTAAAGCTCAGATTGACTGATACTCAACCCATGTCAAAAGTGTAATTGAGATAAATAGTATTTGAGAGACAATTTGAAGAACAAGTTTAGCATTCTTATTGGTTACAGGGGCCAAGCAGAACATTAAAACTGATGCTGCCTGGTTTATATGAACTTAGCCACTTTAAAAATGCCATGTTCCCACTTGCTCCAACACTTTGCACCAACACTTTTTACAAAGTGTAAAAGACACTTTCACAAAGTTCTTTTATTTATTACAGTTCTGTAAAGTTTATCTTTCCCTTATATAAGTAATTCATACTCATTGTAGACATTTTGGAGGCTGCAGAAAAGGGAAAAAAGGAAAACTACCCTGGATCATTTCATATCCCAGCCAGGATGGTTTATTCCTACTCTTTCTTTGTTCCATGAGATTACTTTTAAAACAGCAGGCCAAGATAATAAACATAATTTGCAAAGTATGTTTCTTTTTTCAAGAAAAATTGTGCTGAGGACATTGTTCATATTATGTTTGGCCCTTTATATCAGAATCTACACAATTTCCTCACAGAATGTAAGATTGTAAGGGAATGATCTCTTCTTACAAGTTAGTATGTTTTCTTTTCTCTTTATCTTTTATTCCCTTTTTCTCTTTCCAGTTATGACAGTTGGTCTATAAGTGGTAAAAAGGTAGGGATCCTGCTAGGGGACATCTAGCTATGTTAGATAAATTTTACCTTTTAAGGTCCCTTATTCTTCCCCAGTGATGGAATTCCAGTGGAGCTATTTCAAATCCTGAAAGATGATGCTATGAAAGTGCTGCACTCAATATGCTAGCAACTTTGGAAAACTCAGCAGCAGCCACAGGACTGGAAAAGGTCAGTTTTCATTCCAATCCCAGAGAAAGGCAATGCCAAAGAATGCTCAAACTACAGCACAATTGCACTCATCTCACACGCTAGTAAACTAATGCTTAAAATTCTCCAAGCCAGGCTTCAGCAATACGTGAACTATGAACTTCCAGATGTTCAAGCTGGTTTTAGAAAAGGCAGAGGAACCAGAGATCAAATTGCCAACATTAGCTGGATCATGGAAAAAGCAAGACAGTTCCAGAAAAACATCTATTTCTGCTTTATTGACTATGCCAAAGCCTTTGACTGTGTGGATCACAATAAACTGTGGAAAATTCTAAAAGAGATGGGAATACCAGAGCACCTGACCTGCCCATTGAGAAACCTGTATGCAGGTCAGGAAGCAACAGTTAGAACTGGACATGGAACCACAGACTGGTTCCAACTAGGAAAAGGAGTACGTCAAGGCTGTATATTGTCACCCTGCTTATTTAACTTCTATGCAGAGTACATCATGAGAAACGCTGGGCTGGATGAAGCACAAGCTGGAATCAAGATTGATGGGAGAAATATCAATAAACTCAGATATGGGGATGACACCACCCTTATGGCAGAAAGTGAAGAGGAACTAAAATACCTCTTGATGAAAGTGAAAGAGGAGAGTGAAAAAGTTGGCTTAAAGCTCAACATTCAGAAAATGAAGATCATGGCATCTGGTCCCATCCCTTCATGGAATATAGATGGGGAAACAGTGGAAACAGTATCAGACTTTATTTTTGGGGGGCTCCAAAATCACTGCAGATGGTGGTTACAGCCATGAAATTAAAATACCGCTTACTCCTCGGAAGGAAAGTTATGACCAACCTAGATAGCATATTCAAAAACAGAGACATTATTTTGCCAACAAAGGTCCATCTAGTCAAGGCTATGGTTTTTCCAGTGGTCATGTATGGATGTGAGAGTTAGACTGTGAAGAAAGCTGAGCGTCAAAGAATTGATGCTTTTGAACTGTGGTGTTGGAGAAGATTCTTGAGAGTCCCTTGGACTGCAAGGAGATCCAACCAGCCCATCCTAAAGGAGGTCAGTCCTGGGTGTTCATTGGAAGGACTGATGCTGAAGCTGAAACTCCAATACTTTGGCCACCTCATGCAAAGAGTTGACTCATTTGAAAAAACTCTGATGCTGGGAGGGATTGGGGGCAGGAGGAGAAGGGGATGACAGAGGATGAGATGGCTGGATGGCATAACCGACTCGATGAACATGAGTTTGGGTAAACTCCGGGAGTTGGTGATGGACAGGATGACCTGGCGTGCTGCGATTCATGGGGTCACAAAGAGTCAGATAGGACTGAGCGACTGAATTGCATTGAATTGATTCTTTCCCAGGCTTCCCTGGTAGCGCAGTGGTAAAGAACCTGCCTGCCAATGCAGGAGATGTGGGTTTGATCTCTGTGTTGTCAGGAAGATCTGCTGGAGAAGGAAATGTCAACTCACTCCAGTATTCTTGCCTGGAAAATTCCATGGACAGAGGAGCCTAGTGAGCTTCAGTCCATTGGGTCGCAAAAGGTTGGACATGACTGGAGCAAATAAACAATAGCAATATTTTTCCCAGGGTAATAGGAAAACTTGATGGGTGTGAATAAATACCGTTGGAAGTCTTCTGAGAAATAATGCTGACAGTAGAAGCACTGGAAGTCTTGATAAGGACATAGTTGGAGTTTTTTTGTTTTTTGGTTGTCCTGGGTCTTCGCTGTTGCTGTTAACGATTTCTCTCTTTGCAGTGAGTGAATAGGGGTTACTCTTCATTGTGGAGCACAGTTTCAATAGTTGTGGTGCATGGGGCTTAGTTGCTCCAAGACATGTGGAATCTTCCTGAACCAGGGATCAAACCTGTTCCTCTGCACTGGCAGGCAGATTCTCATCTACTGTGTCACTAGGGAATTCCTCTGAGTAAATATTTTTTTAAAGGTATTTGGGGGGGGGGGG
>NW_011494895.1:2908403-2922521 GCF_000754665.1 Bison bison bison | reverse complement strand
GTTTTTTAAAGGGTTTTGGGGGGGGGGGGAGTGGAAATCATTATACTGTAGACATGTAACCCCATCTTTTGTTGTTGTTCAGTCACTCAGTCATGACTCTCGGCGACCCCATGGACTGCAACACACCAGGCCTCCCTGTCCTTCCCTGTCTCCTGGAGTTTGTCAAAGTGATGTCCATTGAGTCAATGATCTGCAAGCAGATCATTAAACGGGGATACTGGAGCAATCTTAGGCAAATGAAGTGATTGCTAAGGTCATAGAAATGGATGGGTCTAGTGGGACTCCTGCCTCCTGATGCAGCACCTCTGTGTGCATCAGATACACACAGCTAACATGGTCCTAAAGGTCCATGCATGTGTGAACAGGCGTGAACAGTGGAAATCATAAAATTGTTCCCCTTCCTTTCAGTCCTGGGTATTAGTTGCTTAGTCATGTCTGACTCCGCAATCCCATGGACTATAGCCCACCAGGCTCCTCTGTCCGTGGAATTTCACAGGCAAGAAAACTAGAGTGGGTTGCCATTCTCTTCCCCAGGGGATCTTCCTGACCCAGGGATTGAACCCGAGTCTCCCACATTGCAGGTGGAGTCTTTACCACTGAGCCACCAGGGAAGCTAAGTACGCTATTGATACTACGTGTAAAATAGGTAACTAAATGAGAACTTATGTATATCACAGGGATCTCTACTCAGTGGTCTGCTGCTGCTGCTGCTGCTGCTTCAGTCGTGTCCGACTCTGTGCGACCCCATAGACGGAAGCCTGCCAGGCTCCCCCGTCCCTGGGATTCTCCAGGCAAGAACACTGGAGTGGGTTGCCATTTCCTTCTCCAATGTGTGAAAGTGAAAAGTGAAAGTGAAGTCGCTCAGTCATGTCTGACTCCTAGCGATCCCACGGACTGCAGCCTACCAGGCTCCTCCATCCATGGGATTTTCCAGGCAAGAGTACTGGATCGGGGTGCCATTGCCTTCTCCGACTCAGTGGTCTATGGTGACCTAAATGGGAAGGAAATCCAAAAAACAGGGGATATATGTACACATATAGCTGGTTCATTTTCTGTGCAGCAGAAACTAACACAACATTGTCAAGCAGCTATGCTCCAGTAAAACTCAACTTAAAAAATAAATAAAATATTAAATACCTGGGGGGAAAAACAAATTCTCCATCAGTGCACCTGCTGGATGTCAGCTCCCGCTGATTGCCTTGGGCAGATACCCTTGTTTAGAGCCGAGATGCTGTAACACTAACCTAGACTGGTATGGCATCTGTGAGCAAGACCTCTGGAGTCCGTCAGGCTAGGGTTAATTCCACATTGACCTGCTGTCAGCTTCGTGGGCTCCCTGAGACATTCTCTCTTCTAAAAAAATTGATGCATCATGTTATCTATTAATATCTTGCTTTTCTTGTTTCAGAAAAAAAGAGCTAGACCGCCAGGGTAAAAGCTCTAAAAAATAGATTTTATTTCAATGCAAGGAAAATTTTTCTTTTGAAAAGCCACATAATGTTCCACATAATGTGCACAAAATGTTCACACAAAATGTTTCACATGATGACTGTATTCATGTTAATATCTGGATTATGATATGATATTATAGTTTAGCAAGATGCTGCTAACTGAAGGAATGGAGAATAGGACTTAAGGGATCTCTCTGTTCTAATTCTTGCAACTAATGCCAACCTGCATGTATCTCAAAATTTAAAAATTAATTTAAATATTAAGCATTTAAACTAAAAGTCACATAAATATAAGCAGATAACATTCTGATTGAAATAGGCTGGGGTGCACCATGAAACTGGGTTCATCATGGCTGTGTTGAGGCTGAATGTGAACCACTCTTATCTGAACATAATAGCAGACAAGGCAGATGTCTGCTCTCTAATGTATGCCTTTTCGCTGACCTATTTCCAAGAGACTAAGAAAAGATTACATGCATTTTTAAAAACTATGTGCACGTGTGGTGTTGGTGTGAGCAATGGATAGATTGTGCTTTTTACAGGAGCAACCCCAGGAAGAAGTAGAATATTAAAAACAAGCAAACAGCTGACTAAGAAACATACTGTTAGACCCACCTTGGGTCACATTTTGCTACAAACACCAAAGACAAGGATTGTTTTCTTGTATTTTTCTTTTTTTTATTTATTTATTTTTTTCTTGAGGTATAATTGCTTTACAGAATTTTGTTGTTTTCTATCAAACCTCAACATGAATTGACCATTCAGTACAGTTCAGTTCAGTCACTGAGTTGTGTCCGACTCTTTGCGACCCCATGAACCGCAGCACGCCAGGCCTCCCTGTCCATCACCAACTCCCAGAGTTCACCCAAACCCATGTCCATAGAGTCACCCAACCACCAATAGCACCCTGTGCAGGACACCTCATCTAAACAACAAACAAAACAAAAA
The DNA here is from genome assembly GCF_000754665.1 of Bison bison bison. Classification (NCBI taxonomy): domain Eukaryota; kingdom Metazoa; phylum Chordata; class Mammalia; order Artiodactyla; family Bovidae; genus Bison; species Bison bison. The sequence continues at coordinate 2,920,122 of NW_011494895.1, read as the reverse complement.
TACAAACCCAATAGTCAGCAGACAGGATTACCACCTCACTCAGCCTTGCCCATCAGAGGAAAAACAAAGAAACAAAAACTCAGCACAAATCTCACCCTATAAGAAGCTTACACAAACCACTGGACCAAACTTAGAGGGAAGAAACCAAAAAGGAAGAAAGAATTCAAACTTGAAGACTGGGAAAAGGAGATCTCAAACATAATAAGTTAAAAAAAAAATAATGAAAAGGCAGGGAAATACCACACAAATGAAGGAACAAACTAGAAACACACAAGTCCAAATAAATGAAGAAGAAATAGGCAAACTACCTGAAAAGGAATTCAGAATAATTATGGTAAAGATGATCAAAAACCTTGAGAGCAAAATGGAGAAAATGCAAGAATCAATTAACAAAGATGTAGAAGAATTAAAGAATAAACATGCAGAGACAAGCAACACAATTACTGAAATTAAAAATACTCTAGAAGGAATCAATAGCAGAATATCTGAAGCAGAAGAACGAATCAGTGAGCTGGAGGATAAAATGGTGGAAATAACTTCTGAAGAGCAGAATAAAGTAAAAAGAATGAAAAGAACTGAGGATAATCTCAGAGACCTCTGGAACTATATCAAACGCATGAACATTCGAATTATAGGGGTCCCAGAAGAAGAAGAGAAAAGAAAGGGTATTAGAAAATTTTTGAAGAGGTTATAGTTGAAAATTTCCCCAACATGGAAAAGGAAATAGTCAATCAAGTCCAAGAGGCACAAAGAGTCCCATAAAGGATAAAGCCAAGGAGAAACATGCCAAGACACATACTAATCAAACTAACAGAGACTAAACACAAAGAAAGAATATTAAAAGCAGCAAGGGAGAAGCAACAAGTAACATACAAGGGAAACCCCATAGGCTTAACAGCTGATCTTTCAGCAGAAACTCTGCAGGCCAGAAGGGAATGGCAGGATATATTTAAAGTACTGGAAGGGAAAAATCTACAACCAAGATTACTGTACCCAGCTAGGGTATCATTCAAAAATGATGGAGAAATCAAAAGCTTTTGAGACAAGCAAGATTTAAGAGAATTCAGAACCACCAAACCAGCTTTACAAAAAATGTTAAATGTTAAATGGTCAAGAAATACAAAAGAAGAAAAAAGATCTACAAAACCAACCCCAAACAATTAAGAAAATGGCAATAGGAACATATATATCAATAATTACTTTAAATGTAAATGGATTAAATGCTCCAACCAAAAGACACAGACTGGCTGAATGAATACAAAAACAAGACCCATATACATGCTGTCTACAGGAAACCCACTTTAGACCTCAAGACACATACAGACTGAAATAATTGTTTTTATTGCCTGCAGTGACAAAATATACTTTCCAATTACCAGAGGGAAGGTGAAATGATTAAAAATTCAGTGTAACTTAAATACATTGATTGTCTTATATAAAATGACCCTATGAGCACCATATTTTATTTTTTCACCAGGGAATCCGTTTAAATTTGATAGTTCTCAAAGGATTCCAGATCATGGATTTTACCAACATATATAATTAAAGGCCTCAATTAATAATATTTCCACAGTAATTCTTTGATTTCTAAGTTTCTGTAGCTGAAGCAATGGATTAAGGGTAGACATGACATTTCATTAAAAACTAGAAATCTTGGACTAGCATTGGGGATTTTAATTTATGCCTAAAAAAAAAGATTAGTCATTAAGAAAAGTCCTTTCCTCTATATCTATTTGAAGTTTCCATGTCATCTTAAAATATTTCAAATAACTTGCTTACTTTAAATAACAAACATTTAAAAAGGAAAATAGGGTTGAAAATCTAAATCTAAAAACAGCTTGATATTAGAATACTACTCTGGGCATAAATTACATGTAAAAAGTGTGCATGGAAAAATGGGTAAACAATTTACTAGTTGCATCTAGAAGCTTGCTATTAAAAAAACTTCAGTGAATTCTTTTATAAAACAAGCAAAAAAGCACTTAGCAGGTAGTGTAATATTCCTTGACCTATATGTATTATAATTTTGCACACCAATTTTTCTCAAAGTATATAAAACTAAGAAGAATAAATGAGCCATATTTTTAAAATCTAAAAACTCATCTGTTTTACCTTATTTTTTCTGTGAAGCAGACACTTTGGGAGAGTAAGTCACTTGGGTAGAACTGAAGTGTGTGCACAATTTTGAAATCACAAAAATGGTTTAAACTTAGCCAGTGTCTATGGGTCCCATGTTTCTTATCTTTACAAATGGGAAAGCTGGGTTGGATTAGACATTTAACACTAATCCTTCATCTTTTAATAAGATATTTTTCAATTTTAGAATACTTCTAAATTTACAAAAATGCATAAAATGGTACAAAAAGTACCCATATACTCCTCACCCAGTTTCCTCTACTCGTTTTTTTTTAATTTATTATTTATTTTTGGCTGTGCAAGGTCTTCATTGCTGTGCAGGCTTTTCTCTAGTTTTGGAGAGTGGGGGCTACTCTCTCATTGCAGTATGAGGGCTTCTCATTTGCTGTGGCTTCTCTTGTTGCCGAGCACAGGCTTTAGGAGGTGCAGGCTTCAGTAGCTGCGGCATGTGGGCCCAGCATTTGCAGCTGCCGGACTCCAGAGCACAGGCTCTGTAGTTGTGGTGCATGGGCTTAGATGTCTCGTGGCATGTGGGGTTTTCCCAGATCAGGGATAAAACCCATGTCTCCTGCACAGGCAGGTGAATTCTTAACCATTGAGTCACCAGGGAAGCCCTCCTCTACTCTTAACATCTTATATGGAGCATTGGTCATAACTAAGAAACCAGAATGGATACACTGGTATTAATTAACCTTCACAGTTTTTTTTTTTTAAGGATTTCACCAGTTTTTCCCAATGTTACTTTTCTGTTCAAGATCTATCCAGGCAACTACACTGCATTTAGTCCATGTGTCTCCTTAGACTCCTCTGGTCAGTGACAAGTTCTCAGGCTGTCCTTGTTTCCAATGATCTTGACAACTTTGGGCAGTACTGATCACATGTTTTGTAAAATATCCTTCCGTTTGGATTTGTCTTATATTTTTCTTATAAGTAGACTGGGGTTATGGGTTTTGGGGAGGAAATCCACAGAGGTGAAGGACCATTTTCATCACATCATATCAAGGGAGGACTATCTATATAAATTATTTAGAATCCCGACCAGAGAGATTCATCATCAACTTTCCTTCTCACAATCAAACTAAAAGTTTATAAATTTCAGCTACTACTAAATTGAGGTGGAGGTCATTTGGGAATTATCTAAACTGAGGGTAGGGGATGCCAAGGGAATTTTTCTAACCTCCCAGCTCCAAAGTTAGGTTATTTCTACTTAAAGATATTTGACATGTACATATTATGAAGACAACAATCAAGATATCATGGCTTCAAATGTCAGCAAATCTTTTTTTTTTTTAATTTTATTGTTGAATGAAAGATTCTTAAAACTCTAGAGTGCTTTAAAATTTGTGAAGGTTTCACACACCTGGTTTCATATAATCCCATTATAACCCTTGACAAGACCTTGAGTTACTATTTATCTATGCAACAGTGGAAGCTACCTCTTCAGACCATAGTTAGACTATGTGTAACATCTAAAGTTCAGACGAGGTGAATGGAATGGGTAGGCTAGCCAGAATGTTTTAGTGTTCATTCATTCATTTATTCAAAAGATGCTTTTAATGTTTTTTTGAGACAGGTTCCATACTGGGCACTGTTAATAAAGCCATGCATATGACGGATATGAGGGTCTTAATTAGGGTCACAAAGGGAGACATAAAGTGATGCGAGTTGAGTCAGGAAGACGGGACTTCACTCCTACCATCACCACTAGATAACTACCATCCGAGATTCCTTTTTGCTTCCCTTTCACCAGCAACAAAACAGTGTTATAACAAGCTTCTAACCTACAAATCACCTACGTCAGTCATTGCAAACATAAGGCAAGACCATAGGCCAATAACAGAAGAAAGTGCTATGATATGTCTTTCCCCAAAATAAAAGAATTATAACGATGTACCTTACATTCTAACAGAATCAACCAGTGTATTGCCATTTTCCTGGCTAAGACGTTGTTTCCTGAAAGAGTCCACTGTAGTTGGAAAAGTGAAATAGCTACAACAGCCTAGAGCCATGTATTTTCATCGAAGCCCTGTATTCAGAAATGTCACTTGTACCAAACTATATTAAGGACAGCGAGTGGTTTTTATAACCCAAGAAACTGATGACATTTGCCTTATGAGCCCGAGACTTAATCATCATTATTTATAAAGCCTACAGAACAACTAAAAACACTTTGCTTTTACTAGGTTCCTTATCCCCAGGATGAATCAAGTGCTATTCTTACTTTTGTTATTTATGGAATTTAATACTTAGGGTGGTTTTGCACATCTCATAAATATATTTTTCATACAGAACCCCTATGAGAAATCTGTCTTCTTCTCCGTAGATACAGCGCTGCATTATCCTAAATCCGATAGATTCAAATCAAAGTTGAATTTTTATTCATGATAGAACTGGGGGATGATCGCAGTCACTTACTCCTTCTTCTGAAGCAAAATAATCCTGAGGGTTTTGCTCTGAGGATTAAATTAAATGTTCACTTGAGTGCATTTTGTAAATTGTGAGGGATGATATCAACTAGGTGGTGTAAGTACCCCTCATTTCACACTAGATACTCAATGGATAGAAGCTTGTTGCCTACAAAGGAATGGTTTTTCTTGTCTGATGTTCCAAATCCTTGGTCTATTTGGTTGCTTCCTTTTGTTTTTAATGTGCATCTGTGAAGGATACACATAGAAATAAAACAGTAACATCGCAATCTTTCTTGTTCTCAGGAAATGATGATGTACTGTAGAGTCAAGACAATGGCACCCCACTCCAGTACTCTTGCCTGGAAAATCCCATGGACGGAGGAGTCTGGTAGGCTGCAGTCCATGGAGTTGCTAAGAGTCGGACACGACTGACTGACTTCACTTTCACTTTTCTCTTTTCATGCACTGGAGAAGGAAATGGCAACCCACTCCGGTATTCTTGCCTGGAGAATCCCAGGGATGACGGAGCCTGGTGGGCTGCCGTCTATGGGGTCACACAGAGTCGGACACTACTGAAGTGACTTAGCATAGCATAGCATAAAGTCAAGGACACATAGATGAAAATCTTTACTGTTGTCTTTTAATTTTGGTTTTATGTTTTTCATCTTTAAAATTTTTAAAAATCATAAAAATATAAAAACTTACTGAAATGAGTAAACCAAAACAGAAGTTGACAAAGAACTGATTGGTTAGCCCTAACCCTCCTCAAATTCCACACCCAGAATAATATTAAGCATTTACTCAGTGCTCCCCCATCCCACAATCTATTTATTCATCCAATCACATATCTGTGCTCCTGTGAATGTATAGGTTACCCTTTTCTCTCCTCTACTCTTTCCTTCCTCTATCCTTCCTGTTCCCTCCCTCTCTCCATTTTTTAAAAATTTCTCTTTCTTTTTTCACTTTCAACAAAAATGAGATATTCATACGCCACTTGCTATGGAACTTGCTTGTATTGTTACTTACAAGTATACTCTGCAACTTTTACAGTCAATATATACAGCTCTTATTCTTCTTTAGTTTTAAAATTTTAAAATAAGATTATACTATATGTTTTAAATAACTTTATTTTTTTTAAAGACATTTATTTATTTATTTTTGGCTATGTCAAGTCTTAGTTGCCTCACAGCCTGTGAGATCCTAGTTCCCTGACCAGGGATGGAATTGTATCCCTTGCATTGGAAGGCAGATTCTTAACTGCTAAACCACCAAATAAGTCCCTCTTATTCCTTTTTAAATCACTTTTTAAAATAAGTGCACTAAATCCTAAAGCATATTGTCATTTATTCAACCTGTAATCTATTGGTGAAATCTGCTTTATTTCCTTTTCTTTCCTTATCTTCTTCCTCTTTCTTTCTTCTTTGTTTGAGGGGGAGGGCTATTAAAACAATTTTGTAGCAATAAATTCTCTTGTATATGAGCTAGGTCCCCAAAATGAGATTTTAATTATTATTTTGAAAACAGGAAAGTACCCTTAGAATTTTGGTAGGCGAGGATAGAGCCAGACTCTTCATATTCAACTCTCTCTGGAGAAAAATGGTGCACTCTATGCTAATGTGCATAAGGTAGCTATTATCTGAGCAACAGGATATCTGCTCTATGGTATAATGACATCCTTCAAGGACATTACTATATTATTATCATTATTACTTGCCTCTTGAAATCTAATCTTATCGTATTTTATATTAGGTGTAAATGTGAAGTGGGCAGTGATAAAACCAATTTAGCAATAATGGTAATTATTAATGGTAACAATTATTCATTAGAGTCACTCATTATTTTATTATTCAGATAAATCTAATACAGTGCAGATTTTAGTGCCATGTGTATTCTGTTGAGATTAAAAATGGATCTCTTAAATTACAGGAAAGATGTTTTGCTTTCTGAATTGTCACTGGTCTCTGACAGCTACTCAAGTTCATTGTGGGAAAGTTTCCCCAGCAAGTCTGGAAATGGAGGTCATACACTTCTTAGAGTTTGGGAAATTCACTCTTACTCACAAAATGAACTAAAGTATAGTATTTATTTCTTTTTCCCTGTATGCATTCTGTGGAATTTTGAAATGTGAGTAGTGAGTTAGGATTTATAAATCAAATGCTATAATGAAAGCACCAGTTTGGGGAAAGTATGAAGGTGAAAGTCCCTCAGTCGTGTCTGACTCTTTGCGCTCCCATGGACTGTAGCGTGCAGGCTCCTCTGTCCATGGAATTCTCCAGGCAAGAATACTGGAGTGGGTAACCATTGACTTCTCCAGGGGATCTTCCCAACCCAGGGATCAAACCTGGGTCTCCCATGTTGCAGGCAGATTCTTTACCATCTGAGCCGCCAGGGAAGTTGAGTGCTTTTATAAGGAAAGCCTTTTGAAACAAGGATGTGCATTTATAAAAAGACACGTCTTAAGAACCTGGAGTGTTTTTAAGGCCCTATACTCTTAAATGACCACAGATACCGTAGGAGATTTTAAACCCACTTACAACAGAAGCCACATTTCTGTAAGAAGAGGGTGTGTCTCTGACCGGCATCACTTCCCATCCCCAGGTGAGTAAATGCACAGCCTCATCTCTGGTCTTCCCAACGAAGCAGAGAGGTCTTAGATTGCTGGTCTACTGACTACCTTTTGATGGATGCTCGGGTCAGACACACTGGGAATGAGACTATCCTACCCAGATCTTCTAGAAATAACAGAGCAGAGTCCTCACACAGGCCCCCACACTCCAAGGAAAAGGAGGAGGGTTGTCCCTTTGGTCCAGATGTTCTTCTGCTCCGATTCTTATCAGAATTGCAAATGGCTCCATTGGCACCACTGAGGTGTTTAATGATGGGGTGAAATCCCAGAGTTCAAAGGGTGTACAGATAAAACGTATATTATCACGGGATTCTGTGACTCGTGACATGCCTGCAGGATGGGATTGGGTAATTGTCAGTGTTATCAAAATGGTATTTCTTTTCCTTTTACCATTACTACTGTCTCTCTATAATTTGTCACACTGGCTATCAAACAGAGCATCACAGATAGTGGGAAAAGCAACAAAAGCATATGTACCCTCTTTGTATCCACATCCCTATCAGCCATTCTTAAATCAATTACTAGGGCTCAGTTTTGAGTGGGTTTCTCTGGGTGGAATCATTCTTTTGTCATCTGGCAACTGTCAGCTGAGGCTTTAACTCTTTACTGATTAAGCCTTTCCAGCTCCCTTAAGAGAGACTAAAAATACCAATGAAGCAAAATAGAATAAAATAGGCAAAAAAGAAATGAGTGAAAGCATTTGATGATTTGTCTTAAAGTAAATAGTGTAAATATACAAGCCTTAGGAAAGAGATCCAGCAGCCTAACTTTCCAAATAACGAATGATGCTCATGTTCAAAATAATGCTGATTTGTTCTCTCTTATTCTGGGAGAAACTCCTCTGAGGGAAAATTATTTGTATCTATTTAAGAAGCTTTCCTCCAGTAATTTAATTTAGTCCATTCAATAACATTTATTCAACAAGATTTCTCTAAAGGAGAACTAAGCAGGAGACTTTATTGCATATTATCTTGGAAAATAAGTTGTGATATCAAACTGAGTCAAAACTATTTTCCATTTTTTCAATTTGAGCCGGCAAGGTATGGAAACCTCTCTGTTCTTAATTTTCTCTTCTGTAAACTGGGTAGAATAATCGTGTCTCTTTAAGGGTTTTACTGAAGATTAAATGTGTTCATATCTGTAGGGGCCCAGAACAAGATCTAACACACCGTATTTGCTGCTGCTGCTGCTAAGTCACTTCTGTCGTGTCCGACTCTGTGCGACCCCATAGACGGCAGCCCACCAGGCTCCCCCGTCCCTGGGATTCTCCAGGCAAGGACCCTGGAGTGGGTTGCCATTTCCTTCTCCAATGCATGGAAGTGAAAAGTGAAAGGGAAGTCGCTCAGTCGTTTCTGACACTTAGCGACCCCATGGACTGCAGCCCACCAGGCTCCCTGCTCCCTGGGATTCTCCAGGCAAGAGTACTGGAGTGGGGTGCCATCACCTTCTCCAAACACACCATATAGTTTCCTTAAATGTTAACCAATATCATCACAGGCCAGAAACAGGGCAGGGTTGCAGATAGCATAGACTGAATTTTCAATGTTTAGGAAAGTCAGAATTAGAAAATGTGATAAACCCACAAATAATACAAGATAGAATATACTCGGTTGGATAAAAGGAACAAATATCTGTGGCAAGGATTTATCTAAAGAAAGCTGTCGTGATCATCTTGCCTTGACACAATGAGAGTGAAGCTTAAAATGTTTATTGGTGTGGTTTTCAGTGATTGCACTGGAGGTATTTGCACCTCTCAGCGTGTTAGTTTGAAGACTCTAGCAGATTCGTACTTTCTTGAGCTAAAGGAGTTGAAGCAATTAGGAGTAAATTACACAATTAAGGGTCATCCTGGACTTCTAATGATGTAAACTTCGGAGGATGAAGCAGTGAGCTACAGATCCCTCCTTTAATAGCAGAGAAAGGATCAAAGGTGGGCTGCAACTGGCCTTTTTCCGTCCCTCTGCCTGAATAAACGCTCAGCCCTCTTCTAATCATCACACCTACTTCTCTCCCCCAGCTCTGTTTGCCCAGAGGATCAAACAGAGCTGAGTTTACTGCAGATGAAGTTCCCTCTTATTCAGCATCTTTGTTCCATTTGGGTCTTCACCTGATTTGGTGATGCCCAGCCACCCACTTAAGGGAGGGCTGGCTACTTGACTGAGCCCACGATTCACATGCTAAACTCATCCAAAAACAACCTCACAGACACACCCAGTATGTCTGACCACACATCTGGGTCCATCATGGCCCAGACAAGTTGACACAATTAACCATCACAAATGGGGAGATGTAGCAAAGATGATTATCCTTCTCCCTGACAGGAAAAAAAAAAAAATTTTTTAGTTTTCTTGCAAATAGCCAGTCTTTAACAGAGATCTTTGGACTTTCCAGGTGGCACTGATGGTAAAAAACCCACCAGCCAGTGCAGAAGACAAAAGAGACCTCGGTTTGATCCCTGGGTCAGGAAGATCTCCTGGAGGACGGCATGGCAACCCACTCCAGTATTCTTGCCTGGAGAATCCCAGGGACAGAGGAGACTGTAAGCTACAGTCTATGGGCTACATTCCATAGGGTCAGTCCATAGGCTACAGTCCATAGGGTCAGTCCATAGGCTACACTCCATAGACTACAGTCCATAGGCTACAGTCTATGGGCTACAGTCCATAGGGTCGCAGAGAGTCAAATAGGGCTAAAGCAACTTAGCACACAACAGAGATCCTTACTCTCAGTCTTACTGCTAGGACTTGGGAAATTGAGTCAATGGGTACTTAAAATAGGTGCTTGGTTATCCAAACATTTATTCTTGTATTGATCAACCAGTATTCACTGTGAACCTGCTGTATGCCACCACGGGGTATAAAATGATGAATCCAAACAGTCCTTTCCCTCAAAGTTAAACATTTGGGTCCATGTCACATCTATTTACAAGATGCTAATCTTCTAAAATTTATTTATTTATTTTAATTGGAGGCTAATTACTTTACAATATAGTAGTGGTTTTTGCCATAGATTGACATGAATCAGCCATGGGTGTACATATGTCCCCCATCCTGAACCCCCCTCCACCCCCCTCCCCATCCCATCCCTCAGGGTCATCCCAGTGCTCCAGCCCTGAGTGCCCTGTCTCATGCATTGAACCTGGACTGGTGATATGCTTCACACATGGTAATATACATGTTTCATTGCTATTCTCTCAAATTACAAGATGCTAATTTACTTGCAAATTTCTACTTGTTCAATGACTTTGAACAAAGTTAAGTGGATGGGATTTAGAATTAACTGAGGCTCAGAATGCTTGTTTCACCTGAGGTCACAAGGCATGGTGGCACTGGAGCCTTGAAAGCTGGGCTAGGCTGGGCTGAATGACACCTGTCCACCTGTAGCAACATGGTGACCAGACACAGCCCTCCAGAATGCTTGCCAAACCATCCCAGGATGCTTTTATAGTTTCAAACTGCACTGTGGTCATTTTTATTGATTCTTCCATGTAATACCCTGTGATCTTTTGGCAAAGTTACCATCATTTTTGAAGCAAAGAAATAGAGGAAAACAACAGAATGGGAAAGACTAGAGAGCTCTTCAAGAAAATTAGACTTACCAAGGGAACATTTCATGCAAAGATGGGCTTGATAAACGACAGAAATGGTGTGGACCTAACAGAAGAAGAAGATATTAAGAAGAGGTGGCAAGAATACACAGAAGAACTATACAAAAAAGATCTTCACGACCCAGATAATCATGATGGTGTGATCACTCACCTAGAGCTAGACATCCTGGAATGTGAAGTCAAGTGGGCCTTAGAAAGCATCACTATGAACAAAGCTTGTGGAGGTGATGGAATTCCAGTTGAGCTATTTTAAATCCTGAAAGATGACGCTGTGAAAGTGCTGCACTCAATGTGCCAGCAACTTTGGAAAATTCAGCAGTGGCCACAGGACTGGAAAAGTTCAATTTTCATTCCAATCCCAATGAAAGCCAATGCCAAAGAATGCTCAAACTACCGCACAATTACATTCATCTCACACGCTAGTAAAGTAATGCTCAAAATTCTTCAAGCCAGGCTTCAGCAATATGTGAACCATGAACTTCCAGATGTTCAGGCTGGTTTTAGGAAAGGCAGAGGAACCAGAGATCAAACTCCCAACACCTGCTGGATCATGGAAAAAACAAGAGAGTTCCAGAAAAACATCTATTTCTACTTTATTGACTATGCCCAAGCCTTTGACTGTGTGGATCACAATAAACTGTGGAAAATTCTGAAAGAGATGGGAATATCAGACCACCTGACCTGCCTCTTGAGAAACCTATATGCAGGTCAGGAAGCAACAGTTAGAACTGGACAAGGAACAACAGACTGGTTCCAAATAGGAAAATCAGTACTTCAAGGCTGTATAGTGTCACCCTGCTTATTTAACTTCTGTGCAGAGTACATCATGAGAAATGCTGGGCTGGAAGAAGCACAAGCTGGAATCAAGATTGCCGGGAGAAATATCAATAACCTCAGATATGCAGATGACACCACCCTTATGGCAGAAAGTGAAAAGGAACT
>NW_011494895.1:2905753-2908303 GCF_000754665.1 Bison bison bison | reverse complement strand
CAAGGCTATGGTTTTTCCAGTGGTCATGTATGGATGTGAGAGTTGGACTGTGAAGAAAGCTGAGCGCTGAAGAATTGATGCTTTTGAACTGTGTGGTGTTGGAGAAGACTCTTGAGAGTCCCTTGGACTGCAAGGAGATCCAACCAGTCCATTCTAAAAGAGATCAATCCTGGGTGTTCATTGGAAGGACTGATGCTAAAGCTGAAACTCCAATACTTTGGCCACTTCATGTGAAGAGTTGACTCATTGGAAAAGACTCTGATGCTGGGAGGGATTGGGGGCAGGAGGAGAAAGGGACGACAGAGGGTGAGATGGCTGGATGGCATCACTGACTCGATGGATGTGAGTCTGAGTGAACTCCAGGAGTTGGTGATGGACTGGGAGGCCTGGTGTGCTGTGATTTATGGGGTCGCGAAGAGTCGGACACAACTGAGTGACTGAACTGAACTGAACCATCATTTTTAAAGTTAGACAAAAACAAGTCTTTGTGCAAAAAGGGATAAGGTGGGAATCAAATAAAAAAATTGGGGGGAGCCCACTGGGTCTTCGTCACAGGGGAAGGGCTTTCTCTAGTCATGGCACGTGGGCTTCTCTTGCTGTGGCACGTGGGCTTATTTGCCCCCAAGCATGTGTGATCTTAGTTTCCTGAACAGGGAGGGAGCGAACCCACATCCCCTGCCTTGAAAGGTAGATTCTCAACTACTGGACACCAAGGAAGTCTCGAGAGAGTTTTTTAAGTGATTCGAGATAATATAAAGAGCCTGTGGCAGAACTGAGGTTAGAACTCATAATCAGTGTGAAGATTTTGAATTCTTCTCTTTCCCAGGCTTAAAACAGTTTTGTTTTAGAAATTGACTAATGAGCATATACAAAGATCCAAGAAAGCCAGTGGAGTGATCCGTTAATTCCCGAGGTCTGAGAACCAGGATTGCAAATGTCCAAGGCAGGAAAACATAGACGTCTCAGTTCAAGAAGAGAGAGTGAATTTGCCTTTCCCTCATGTTTTTACCCCTTTCCAGCCCCCAGTGGCTTGGGGTGATGCACGCCCACACTGGGGAGGACTGTCTTCTTTACTTGGTCTGCTGAATCCAAAGGCTTGTCTCTTTGAGAAACACCTTTCTAGACATGTGCATGCTCATTTGCTCAATCATGTCCAGCTCTTTGTGAACCCATGGACTGTAGCCCACCAGGCTCCTCTGTCCAAGGAATTCTCCAGGCAAGAATACTGGAGTGGGTTGCCATGCCCTCCTCCAGGAGATCTTCCCCACCCAGGGATCGAACCCATGTCTCTTGAGTCTTCTGCATTGGCAAGCAGTTTCTTTACCACTAGCGCCATCTGGGAAGCCTGTTACAGACATAGAATCAGAAATAATGTTTTACCTTTTTTATTCTCTCTGTGACAGAATGTATCCTAAGACAGTGAATTGGCATCATATTTTCCAATCTGAGCACATACTCTGGAGTACTTGGACTTACCCCAGTAGCTGGACTTACATTTTGTATCCCCTATGAATTAGTATAGAAAGTTTTTTGTAGAATACCGATTTCCATGATCTAAACATGTTTGGGAAATCCTCCATATAATATACGCCTCACATGGACAGGCTACCTTTTCATAGCAACATGCTTAGTATCTAAAATTATGCCTTGGCACATAGTATAATAGATACTTGCTAAATATTTGTTGAATGTACGAATCTAGGAAAACTTGTCACCTTCACATATTTTCCCATTTAAGGCCTTGAAAAATCGATGAGGAATGTTTGCTTCATTTTTTAAAATTCACTTTTTACTCTGTCACTTCTGTGGAAACTACTTTGGGAAGCCCTTCTGGAAGAGTCCTTCTTGTCTGGCTCCCATGTAAAGGAGAGAAACTTTGATCATTACAAGGCTTGGGAAGCAGAGGCAATCAGAGTCATGTCAATGGTGGAGTTTGGTTCCTGTTTCCAAGATGTTGAAAAGCATAGAATGGTGTATGAAGAGGCACTTGGGGATTCTTCCTGGATAGCAAACGGACTCTTACAAAACAACCATTTGATGAGTTCAGTGCAAATGAATCGGAAACATATGGATTCAATTTCCCTTGGAACCCACGCGGCTTGAACAATTAAACACCACTGCGATTAGTAGGGAAATGAATACACAACGGGGATTTAATGGAGTCCAAACACTGGAAACATGTCTGAGGTCTTCCCTGAGCCCCAGATGGGGTCACTCGCATAGAACACAGGGAGTTTTAGCTACACTTGCCAAGGGAACAAAACATTCTTTTTTCTGTCACAGACTGTGGGGACAAGAAGAGTGATTCTTCCAGCAGCTCTGTGGAAGAGAAAGGGTTTTCTTCTTAAAGATAATGGTTGGAGTAGAATTATAATGGGGGGGGTCATTATAATTTCCTGTTTCTTAGACTGATAATCTACATGGAGAGACAACATGCATGAGAGTGTGTGTGTGTCTGTCTGTTTTATGGTCATGCTCTCCAATTTTTCCTAAGACACTATCTCATATGCTTTTATTATGTGTGCCGAAGAGGCATATGTGATTATCCCT
>NW_011494895.1:2894679-2905653 GCF_000754665.1 Bison bison bison | reverse complement strand
CCTGTTCCACACTTAGGGACAGAACCCGAGGTGAAGTCTGACCAAGATCACACAGCTGGCCCCTGGACCAGCCAGACCAGAGTGAACCTCTCCAGCCTGCGGCCCACTGATTTCCGCTTGCAGATGCACCTGCCTCTGGATTAATAAAGCCATGTACAGCATTACTATATATTAACTTGAAATTGGGTCTCCTAAGGGGAATTCTGACTTTTGCCAATGAAACTGAAGCACTGAGCAACTGACTGAGGAAGATGCAATTAATCTTCCCCTCGTGAGTAAAATCATTGTATAAGCGATCGCAGCAGCCTCTGGGGCCAGATACAAGGCACTGAATTATATATCACAGAAGCTGATCTCTCCATCAAACCACTCGAGGCCAAAATGAAGCCCCAAAAGGCCATATTACATCATGTCACTGTCCTAACTTAATGGGCGTGGCAGTTTTCTAACTGGTTTAGGCACCGGGAAAAACCCTTGCCCCCCCCCCCTTCATTTCAAAAGTATGGTAAACATATTCTTTTTACACCCATAGGAACTAGTCTGGATGATCTAATGTTTGGTGCTTTCTGTGTCTAATTTATCTTTCTCAGATATTTTTCTCCACAAGATGATCCTTCAGGATTTATTTAAAGCTTTAGAAAAATTCACAGAAGACCCACACCAGGAGGTCTGGATCCTGCCTGAGCCTTAAACTCATGGGAGGGGGCTTTAATTAAAAAAAAAAAACCCACACCAAGAAGTACAGATGCATCTGCTCTGAGATTTGAGTTCCTCAAATCTCTCAGGTGATTCCTGGGACTCGCCTGGTGGTCCAGCGGCTAGAAGTCCACACTGCCATTACAAGCGGCATGAGTTCCATCCCTGGTCAGGGAACTAGACCCCGCATGCTACAACTAAGACCTGGCGCAGCCAAATAAATGAGAAAAATGTTTAAAGAAATGTTTTAAAAGTCTCCCAGGTGATTCCCAAGGGCAGTAGAGAGCAAGCACTGACTTACATCTGCTCCAAGCCAGTTGCCCAGAAAGGTGAAGCAGCCTCTAAACTCACAGCCATGGTGCTTTCTGTTCCCTGGGTTTGTTCACTTCAAAGCATATCCATGTGGACAACGGTTTTAAAACGTACCTGAGGTTTGTTTTGATCTGATATGTTAAGACCTACAGACGTGGAAATGGTGGCCATGAAGGAATAGGTTTATAGTCACAGATTCCCTAGAAACGGAAGGCATAGCATGCTGTGGAGGGCCACCTGGGGAAGCACCAGGACCAGCCAGGAGGCAGGGAGGAGGCAGGGAGGGGGACTCAGGGCTGAGAGCCTGCATCTCACAGGAAAAGTAAGCAAGCTGAACAGCGTTAGGCTGGATAATTTCAACAAGCTCTAGGGTGTGTGGATGGCCCCTACCTACTCATCCAGTGCCTGGCCCTGCGGTGTTTTAGGGCAGGGGAATGGTGTCCTGAGAGCAGGAGTCTGATGAATGGAGGCTGATGGGGATTCGGATTCATGACTCATTGGTTTGGAAGTCAAAGGGACACATGCAGTGAGTCTCTTACTCTACCCGGGAATTAACTGAACAAGGGAGGGGCAGTCCCTCCTCTGGTTCACAAGGTCCCAAGATGCCAAAGCTTCATAAAATAGAGAAAAAATTAAACACACCATCAATACAGTATTACATTAGCCATCAGAGTCCTAATGATCACTAGGATAAAATAGTGATAAAAGCTTTTGACTAGATGTTTTCAGTTTACACACAGTTTTCAGGTTGTCATATTCTTCCCAGAAAATTTATTGTGTGTGTGTACTAAGTCACTTTAGTTATGTCTGACTCTTTGTGATGCCATGGACTGTAGCCCACCAGGCTCCTCTGTCTACAGGGGTTCTCCAGGCAAGGAAACTGGAGTGCGTTGCCATATCCTCCTCCAGGAGACCTTCCCCACACAGGGATGGAAGTCTCTTACATCTCCTGCATCAGGTGGAGAGTTCTTTACCACTAGCGCAACTTGGGAAGCCCACAATAATATCATCATCTGTGGATATGGACACCCAGGCAGAAAGAGGGAAAGTGACTTTGTTTCCTTGTGGGGGCTTCGAAAAAAATCTTCGTTAGGATTTGAAACCAGATATCTGACTCCTGGTGCCCAACTCTGGCCATGCCCACCTCTGTCTGATGTGAGCCTTGGATGCTTTCTCTAATAACCACTGGGCACAATGACTGTTGGTTGTTTACAAAAGCACAGTAATTTGTCTTCCAGGCAGGGGATGCTGGCCTGAGTGTGATCTTCTAGAAAACAGGGGCAGGAGCAAGCTCTCTGCTTTTCAGAGCAAGAGAACATTCCCTCAATGCTTCGAATCAGATGTGGGATTTTTTCCTGGAAGAGCATCATGAGAAAGGTGATCATAATGGGTCAGCCACGGGGAATGTTGTAGGTTTTGACAGACAGACCAGGAGTTGCACCAGTGAGTGAGTGGGCACCCTGCCATGTATGTGCACTTCGATGAGAAGAGAATGCATCTGTGACTCTAGTCCTTCCTTTCCATCCTTCTATTGTTTTCCGTGTGTCTGCCCACATGCGCACTCAGTCTCTTCCGACCTTCTGTGTCCCCATGGACTGTAGCCCACCAGGCCCCTTTGTCCATAGGAGTTTTCCAGGCAAGAATACTGGAGTGGGTTGCCACTTCCTTCTCTAGGGGATCTTCCCAACTTAGGGATCAAACTCCCTTCTGCATTGCAGGTGGATTCTTTACCTCTTGTGCCACCTAGGAAGCCCCTATTGTTATAAGGACATCAAACAAATGTTTAGACAGAGAGCCCTATAACCACCTTCTCAGTGGCAGTGAATCAAGTCAGAAAAGTAATTCAACCCTCGCTCCCAAGGTACAAGGGAAAGGAAGAAAAACTTTCTTTAGATTCCGTCTTCCCCATGGAACCATTTGTCACTTTCCTCGGACAGTCTGCATCTATCCTCTCTGGAAGGTGAAAGTGAAAGTCACTCAGTTCTGTCCAGCTCTTTGCAACCCCATGGACTATAAAGTCCATGGATTTCTCTAGGCCAGAATACTGGAGTGGGTAGCCATTACATTCTCCAGGGGATCTTCCCAAGTCAGGGATCTAACCCATGTCTCCTGCACTGCTGACAGATTCTTTACCAGCTGAGCCACCAGGGAAGCCCAAGAATACTGGAATGGGTAGCCTATCCCTTCTCCAGGGGATCTTCCCGGCCCAGGAATTGGATCGGGGTCTTCTGCATTGCAGGTGGATTTTTTACCAGCTTAGCTACTAGTCTGGACCACTTGCTAAAATGAACGCTGGTGAAAATGGAAGCCGATGCCTGTCTCTGCTCTCTGTGCATCTTCCTTGTTCAGTGTAGCCAGGAGGAGACTGTGGAAACAGGAAGTACAACAGGTTCCCAGGGTCCTACAGGTCCTTCTGTGCCAACAGATGGGACCCTGAGCACTTCCCCTTCACCATGCTATGTTGGTCACTAAAGCAAAGATGTAAACATAACCTAAATGTCCATCAACAGACAGGTGGACAAAGAAAATGTGGTCAATCCATACAATGGAATAGTCTTCATTATTTAAAAGTAAAAGTGAAGTCGCTCAGTCATGTCGGACTCTTTGCGACCCCATGGACTGTAGCATCCAAGGGATTCTCCAGGCAAGAGTACTGGAGTGGGTTGCCATTTCCTTCTCCAGGGGATCTTCCCAACCCAGGGATCGAACGCGGGTCTCCCGCATTGTAGGCAGGTACTTTACCATCTGAGCCACCAGGGAAGTCATCATTTAAAGAGGAGAGAATTCTGCAACATGTGAAAGCATGGATGGACCTTGGGGACATTATACTGAGTAAAATAAGCCAATCACAGAACATGCACTGCATGATTCCACTTGGGCATCTAAATAGTAAAATTCAAAGAATGGAAAAGTAGAATGGTGATTGCCAGGGACTGGAAGGAGGGAGAAATCGGGACTTACTGCATAAAGTGTCCGTGAAGTGAGGTCTGGAGATTCTGTGCCACCTGGTATCCTAGTCAACAACGATGTACTGGACGCTTAAAACTTCATTAAGAGTGTAAATACCATGTTAGGTGTTTTTTCACAATAAAACGAAATAGGAAAAGGTGAACTCTAAATTGCCTTTGGGAACTTCTCTGGTGGTCCAGTGGCTAAGACTCCGTGTTCCCAATGCAAGGGGCCAGGTTCCATCCCTGGTCGGGGAACTAAACCCTACATGCCACAGTGAAGATGGAAGATCTCAATTGCTGCAACTAAGACCTGGCTCACCCAGATAAATAAATTCAATACTTCTAAAAATTAAAAAAAAAAAAAAAACTTTAAAAAGTTTTCCTTGTTCTGATCCATTCGTCCCTCCTGCTGTCTCTAGGCCGTCATTCCTTTACTGGCTTCTCACAGAAACCCCATTCTCCTCTTATGACAAACATGATGTTTCCCAGATGGGCTCAAAAGCTTGGAGGACAAGAGAAATAGTCTCCTCCTACTTCTAGGAACCGAAAGGAAGGGCTTAAATTTTACTTGCCTCAGAACTCTCTCCAGAGGAAGAATCCAGCCCCCAGGCAGTCTTGCTGAAGCCACCAAGAAGCTAAGAATCTCTTGCGGAGACATAAAGAGGCCAGGGAAGACCCTCCACTTTCTTGGCTTCATGGTCATTACCAAATAATTAAACACACACTTCATACTTCTTGAGACATTCCGGGATGTGCCATTGCATTTTAGAGAAGGCATCCTGTTTATAGAATGCATCATGCTTAGAGAACACTGTATTTATCCATTAGCATTTGTCTGTCAACCTGAATTAGAATGACAGGCTAACGTTAATGTCATATCAAAATTTCAGGAGTCTTTTGAGTTTGATAGAAAGTCATTTAAAGCAATTATTCTCTTTCTAAAAGCCTTTCATTTAGAACATCTGTTATTATATTATTGGACCTAGATTTCATAGAATATAAAAGACCTTTAATTTAGTTACAGTTGTAAACCATAAATATTAGTGATTTATACCTCATAATTATTCTTCCAGGGACAATTGCCAATTTTACAAAACCATTTGCAATTTTAACAGACAGTGGAGGAATTGCAAGCAAGCTGTTGTGATACAAATCTTTGCATCCAAGACAGGAGTTCCCCAGGTACCACAGAGCATGTTCCAGCGTAGGAATCCATCTCTGGCCATTGACCTTCCCTAGCTCTTTCCTTAGCACTTACCTTTTTCTTAATCCAGACAGTGGTTTCACTGTCCAAAGCTCATGCAGTATAAATAAGTACAGCTATTGTGACTTGTGAATATCTTGCTCATTTTTCTTCTAAAATCATAAGCTACAACATTAAGCTTTGTGCATTTTCCTCTTATTCTCCTCTTCTTCCTCTTATTCATTCAGCAGATGATCTTTGAGCATCTTGTAGGTGCCAGACTAAACTTTGCTCCAGGGTTACCATATTGTATAATCCACATCTCATTTGTGAATTGCCCTCAGGAACACCATGCTTTGAAAAGGAGTTTATTACAATGCTAGCAGAATTCATCACAACACACAACATTACACAGCTCAGTCATTATTCACATAATATTACAATTTTAGCATTTATATATTCATGTTCTATTAGTTCATGAGAAGCACAATTAGCAAAATCATCTTAGATAAATACTTCAAAAGTCCAATTCTTGAACTGTTGAAAGAATATCTACAGATGTCTGTTAGTCAATAGAGGTTTTGGAAGGTATAAGAAGATTTCGTCAAATGTCTATGAAATTTGATGATAATGACTCAAAAGACTTAGATTCCTCTTTAGCAAAATGTTTTCTTTGAAAGAGGAAAAAAATATTTGTATCAGATGGAATGAGAGGTATGCATGGTCCAAGAATAATATCCAGCTTTATAGCAGGCCGCAGATTTGACTTAGGTTTTTTATGGGTTGCTGTTCCATTTTGATTATAGCTTGTTGAACGATCGTACCTGGAACATATATACAGTTTCGTCTCAGCCCAATCATTGTTCTTCCTTCTACTTTCTCCACTCTTCTTTATCACCATCATGTCACACGTTGGTCTAGCAACCTGTGTGATCTTTACTCTAAACTTTCACTAGCATTTCTTCTAGAAGTTCTCAAAGTTCTCACATCAGCTCTTTTTCAAACATCTGAATATTTAGGTAAGTAAATAAAGACACAGAGACTGATAGGCTTCTTGTAATCAGTTCCGATCAACCAGTCATCTTTTCATAATAGCAACTTGCAAGTAATATGGTATGATTTTCATATATTCTCTGCCTACTTGCTCTCACTGGACACTTGAAATTACATAATCACAGGAAAACTGTACCTTACTCAACCTGAGGGAAACATATCACTGTTTTACAGGGAGAGGTATTAGCAAACCCATAATCACGCCCAAGGAATTGATATATTAGTGAGATTAGCATTTTCTGTCAAAAGTACCATTTCTGGATTTGCAGAGTATATGAGTCAGTTGAAATATTCTCTGTACAAGTTATAAAGAGAAGAGAAGGCAGCCTGATGGAGTGGAAAGGGGTGCACTTTACAGATAGACAAGTATGGGCTTGAATTTCTGTTTTACTTCTTCCTAATATTAAGATGAGACATTCAGCTTCACTTTTTTATTTGTAAAATGAGGATAATAAAAAAAGCATCCTAACACAACACACAAATGGTAGTTCTATCCTTTTTCTTCCTTCAAGGTAAAAAAAC
This sequence comes from Bison bison bison, assembly GCF_000754665.1. Taxonomy (NCBI): domain Eukaryota; kingdom Metazoa; phylum Chordata; class Mammalia; order Artiodactyla; family Bovidae; genus Bison; species Bison bison. The sequence goes on along the minus strand of NW_011494895.1, from coordinate 2,898,936 downwards.
AAACCAACCAACCCGTGTTTAAAATCTGCACCATTCAACACCACCAGACAGGAATAAAGTACAAAGTTTGAGATTGATGTATTCAGAGACAGAGATTATTAAATTTCCTTGTTCAGAAGAAACATAATTAACATGATCAGTTTAGGTTTTTTTTTTAATGCCAAATTCACTTTCTAGTCTTCATGTTGTGCAAATTGTTGGCAAGTTGTTTCGTGTTTATGCTTCATAAAAACGGGAAAAAATCTTTTTCCTGTGCTTCAATGCCTATGTAGTTCCATTTGGGCCATTTTCTTTGAACCAAATGCAAATGAGTGAGGGAGGGTTGTAGCTATTTTACAATCTTCCTTTAATCAAGATCGCCACAAAGCATGAGCCCACTGGGTGACGGGTGACATAAATCATATTAACTTAATTCTGTGTTTCATTAAAGGATTTAGTACTTTTATGAACCAGAATATCTGGGTCAATGCCATGGAAACTTCAACCAAATTGCAGGGTCTGTGGATTCAATGATCTGTAGATCATTGAGATAAAGATAAAATCCCTGCTCCCCTCTCATTCTGGCCTCATTAGTACATGGTCACCTTGGCCCAGATGGTAAAGAATTTGCTTGCAAGGCAGGAAACCTAGGTTCAATCCCTGGGTCAGGAAGATTCCCTGGAGAAGGGAATGGCTACCCACTCTAGTACTCTGGCCTGGAGAATCCCATGGACAGAGGAGCCTGGTAGGCTACAGTCCTTGGGGTTGCAAAGAGATAGACATGACTAACACTTTTACTTTTCACCTTTCAAGAGTTCTTGGCTTTGGAAGGGGCTGATGGGCCCTGGCCCCAGAAAGTAAAGGAGAAATCCATCTCTCTACAAAGTTGTGGACTTGTGAGGACAGTCATCTTTTTACCCAACCCAGGTCCAGCTGCTCTCTTCTCAAAAGCCATGAAAGAGGCCAGGTTGGTGGAAAGGAAAGTTTGCTTTATTTTGGATGCCTGCAAGGGGTGGGGAGGGGCGCCGGACACCTGTCCAAAGACTGACTCCTCCTTCCCTGACAATCAGGGGAAGAGAGATTTTATAGACTGAGGTAGAGGGCTCCAGGCAGAAACAGCACAATCAGCTCTGACAGTCATCTTGATATTGGTCAGTGGTGGTTGACCAGGCTCATCTTTGTTATTTTAGGTACAGTTGATCTTCAGTTCCATGGTTGGTTTGTTTCCATTTCTTTGAGGCCAGTTCTTGGGATTGCGGCAGTTTTTGTCATGGCTATAGCCTGGGTGTTCATTGGGAGGACTGATGTTGAAGCTGAAACTCCAATACTTTGGCCACCTGATGCAAAGAGCTGACTCACTGGAAAAGACCCTGATGCTGGGAAAGATTGAGGGCAGGAGGAGAAGGGGACAACAGAAGATGAGATGGTTGGATGGCATCACCAACTCAATGAACATGGGTTTGGGTGGACTCTGGGAGTTGATGATGGACAGGGAGGCCTGGCGTGCTGTGGTTCATGGGGCTGTGAAGAGTCAGACACGACTGAGCGACTGAACTGAACTGATAGTCTGGTCATCATGTAGTTAAATTCTCCACTGAGTGGGGGTTTCAGTATCTACAAAGACAGCTCACAGGATATGGCTCAGAATATTATCTATAGTCCTTGAGAAGGAACTAAAGATCCTTGACTTTGCTTAATGATTACATTGTTATTCTTTGGTCTTCTTTGGCCCTTTTCCTTTATTTCAGCGTTTTCTCACTTCTGTGATCAAACTTATTCTTTAGTTAAAGTTCCTCCACAGACCAAAGGTAGGCAGCAATATTGAAGTGGGAGGTAGGGGACAAAGATCATAGGGTCCTGCTCCATTTCAGTCTCTGTATTCTTTTTATCCCACACAGTTGAATACTTCTATGATTTTTCTATTTGCCTATTTTCTCAACAACCCTAAAAGATAAAATTGGCAGTAAAAAAAACCCCACTAAAGAATATTGCCTAAATGTCCCTTTTCATTTAATACTGCCCAGCCTGGGAGAATCTTTTTCTTTTTTATTCCTATGAGTTAACTATGACAACGCATGCCACAACATGTTTCCACACTTCCAGACTTCAGGCACGTCTATATAACATCTAAATATTTATACTTCCTTTTCAAATGACAGGCCCAAGAATGTTTCTGTAATATTCATGAAAACATAGACATTGTTGAGCATCTTTGCCTCCTGAAGAAGGAAAATGAGAAAATCTGGGGAGAAGGATGGAGCCCAGAGTTGAAAAAGGTTTCCAACATCTAAGTGGTTATCCTGGAAGATCTCTCGCCTGGGTTGTTTTGCAGTGTACAGGTCCCTGGGCCTGGCAGTAATTAGTGATGCTGGTTTTCATTCTTTCTTGCTAGTCACAGTTTGGAAGCAATAGATCTTTTTTCTTTGCCAGTCTCTGCTACTTTTTTCATAAAATGTATCTCATTCAATTCCAAAGCCTAGAGCCCGAGAACATGGAGTTCTGGGAAACTCCAGAGAGATTTTATTTTGACTCCTCATTTTGTTGTGAAAAAATCGCAGCCCTAAATGGTAAGAGGACTTGCCCAGGTCACGTTGCAAAGCAAGAGACGTTCGATCTTCATCTTGATATAATTTTTAGAGTTGGGCCTAAAGTGTGTGAATGACAAAGTCTGCATTTTCTCTCAAGAGTGAGCCTTTCATGTTCAAGTTAGTAGACATGTTCGTGTCCTTTCTGATCATTCTCTTTTTGACAACAGTATTAAGGCAAGTGCCTGTTTAAATGTTAAATTGAAGGATCTCCCTGGCAGCCCAATGGTAAAGAATCTGCCTTCTCAAGTCGATCCTGTTTGGGTGCCCCGGAGCAACTCAGCCTGCACACCACAACCAGGGAAAATCTGGGTGCTGCAAGGAAGACCCAGTGCAGCCAAAATAAAATAAATACATACATAAGAATTAAATAAATCAATCAAATGTTAAGCTAAAAATAAGAATCGGACCAATTTTTGCTTTGCTTTGTGTTGGCTCCACTTAATTTCTACCAATCTCTAACACTTAATTTTTCATATGTGGTTTTTTTCATCCTGATATACACATTTAAAATTCAAATTCCTATAAAATACATAGTTTTTCATTGTTTTGCTCTCTTCCTCTCCTAGGATAAACTCTCAAAGCTAAAATATCATTTAGGGCTTTGCCAGACATTTTCCCACCACATCAGGAGAGTAAGTGTATTTTGTTCTTCTGGATTAGCTGTAAAAAAAGCTAATTTTATACACTCATATATAATTTAACCTTAATCATGGTTTGTACGATTCATCAGCTGAGTCATACTTAATATCTGCATCATTTATAGTGCAATATTTGCACTTAATGAATTAATTCAATTCTTAGTAAATGCTCAAATTGATGACTGGTATATTTTTAAATCTGGAAATAGAACTGCCTTATGATCCAGCAATCCCACTGCTGGGCATACACACTGAGGAAACCAGAATTGAAAGAGACACGTGTACCCCAATGTTCATCGCAGCACTGTTTATAATAACCAGAACATGGAAGCAACCTAGATGTCCATCAGCAGATGAATGGATAAGAAAGCTGTGGTACATATACACAATGGAGTATTACTCAGCCATTAAGAAGAATACATTTGAATCAGTTCTAATGAGGTGGATGAAACTGGAGCCTATTATACAGAGTGTAGTAAGCCAGAAAGAAAACACCAATACAGTATACTAACGCATATATATGGAATTTAGAAAGATGGTAACAATAACCCTGTATACGAGACAGCAAAAGAGACACTGATGTATAGAACAGTCTTTTGGACTCTGTGGGAGAGGGAGAGGGTGGGATGATTTGGGAGAATGGCATTGAAATATGTATAATATCATATATGAAACGAGTTGCCAGTCCAGGTTCGATGCACGATACTGGATGCTTGGGGCTGGTACACTGGGACGACCCAGAGGGATGGTATGGGGAGGGAGGAGGGAGGAGGGTTCAGGATGGGGAACACATGTATACCTGTGGCAGATTCATTTTGATATATGGCAAAACCAATACAATATTGTAAAGTTAAATAAAATAAAATTTAAAAAAAATAAAAAATAAAATAAAATAATCTTGATTGGTTGATTTGGCTGCACTGGGTCTTTGTCGTGGCACGCAGGCTTCTCTAGTTGCTCTGTAGCATGTAGAACCTTAGTTCCCTGACCAGGGATCAAACCCATGTCCCCTGCATTGGCAGGCAGATTCTTAACCATGGGACCACTAGGGA
>NW_011494895.1:2893885-2894579 GCF_000754665.1 Bison bison bison | reverse complement strand
AACATTAGTACTGAATGTTTCCTTAGACAAGGACGGAAGCCTGATTAAGTCAGCGGTGGGACCCGGGCACCAAAGCTATGTAGAGTGAGGTTTTAGACCTGCATTTATCTCCTGGTGAAATCTTTTTGTTTTAATCTCATACCTCTCTAACTCTGGTGAAAACATTGCCTAATAAAAATCCATGAAGAGAGGATCTTGGCCTAGTAACCGCATGCACCTCAGGACTCTGTTTACTCATCTGTAAAATGGGTCTAATGACTTAAAACCCCTTTTGTTTTGAAACAATCTCAAACTTAGGGAAAAAGTTATACCGCCATATGCAAAGAACTTCCTTTTCCTCAACCTTCTGAGAGAAAGCTGTCAACATGGTGCCTACATGTTGCTCCATCAACCTGAATACTTCAGTGTGTATTTCCTACAAACAAGGGGAAAAGCTACCATACAGCTCTCTAAATCAAAATGCATTCAAGTTTCACCAGTTCTTTCAATAACATCTTTTCAGCACAGGGAATCAGTTCCTAATCGTACAATGCTCTCTTTCTGCCTTTTCACTTCCTTCACTCTGGAACAGTTTCCACGTCTTCCCTTGGTTCTTCACAATCTAGACATCTTTGACTATTCTGCTAAGTCACTTCAGTTGTGTCCGACTCTGTGCGACCCCATAGACGGCAGCCCACCAGGCTCCCCCGTCCCT
>NW_011494895.1:2892664-2893785 GCF_000754665.1 Bison bison bison | reverse complement strand
TAGTTCCCCGACCAGGGATCAAACCCATGTCCCCTGCATTGGCAGGCAGATTCTTAACCATGGGACCACTAGGGAAGTCCTGGTGTCTGGCATTTTTGAATGCAAATACCCAGCTTTAAGTCTTGGCTCCACTCCTTTCTGGCTTCCTGACTGAAGGGAAGTCGTGTAGCAATACTGAATCTCAGTTTCCTCGACAGAGCAATCACAAGCACAGTAACCGCAACGATAATCTCTCACCTCTCTCCCAGGGCTTCAGCATCACTCCTCTTTTTATCTATGAGGAAGGGGTATTCCCTGGGGTACCTTGTCTATCTTGGTGATCCCTTTTCCAAACTAGGCACCAATTAGTTAAAATACACGAAAAGCTCCCAGGATCTATGCAAGGTTTGTATTAAGGCACCTTTGCCACGTTTTCCATACCATTGCTTATATTTCTGTTTTGAAGCAAAGGATGAACCTTTGAAGAGAACACTGACAATATATCAGTAGTGTTTATTTTGTGTTGGAGACATAGCTGGATAGTACTTGCTAGTGTGGCAGTACCTCTCCTGAAGGAGATGGGCATTCAGCCCCTGTCATGTCAGCAAACCATCAAACTGGCTCAACTCCAAATGAAAAAGAATAGATGGAGGAAGGAAGATCTGACCTGAAAAGATAATCAACCTAGAAATCCAGAAACTAGAAGGCCCAGGGGAAGGGTTAAGGCTGCAGCCAAATCTCTTCTTAATTTTCTTAATCAGACTTTTGTCAGCATAGGACATGTTTTGCAAATGTTGGGGAAAAAATCAGAGCCTGTGAATAGCCTGGGACACATCTTATTACTTTCCGGATCACCAGGGAGCAATTTCTCAAGTTGACTTCCTAAAAGGTACTTGGGCTTCTGTCTCCTGTATGAAGATAATTATTTCTGTCATGATGAATAATTTAACCACCATTCCCAACTGCCACTCTCAGACCACTCACGGCTTTCAACAGAAGGAGATCCCCTGCTTTGTAACATAACAGTGTCTCTATTTTATGGCAGAAAGCAGAAGGAAAGCTAAAGTGTTCCCAAACCTTCCATCCCCAAAGCATGAGTTGGTGTCGTTTGGTTTTTTCCAATGTAGAATCAGAGAACATTA
>NW_011494895.1:2884431-2892509 GCF_000754665.1 Bison bison bison | reverse complement strand
CAAGTGAAGTCACTCAGTCGTGTCTGACCCTCAGCGACCCCTTGGACTGCAGCCTTCCAGGCTCCTCCGTCCATGGGATTTTCCAGGCAAGAGTACTGGAGTGGGGTGCCATTGCCTTCTCCATCTTTGACTATTAACAGACCACTTATTTTGTAGGAAGCCCCCAGTTTGGATTTTTCTGATGTTTCCCAGTGACTCGATTCAGAGCTTGTGTGATGGGAGCATCACATCACACAAGGGAAGCTGTGTTCTGGTGCTGACTGAACCCTGTCGCGGGGTGTGCTATTGTGGTTCTCGTATCACTGACGCTGTTAACTCTAGTTACATGACTCAGGGATTTCTCCCTGGACTCTTCACTCTAATGATGTTCTCCTTTCACAATTATTAGGTACCTTGTAGAGAGATACTCTGAGACTATATTATCAAACTCCTAATTTATTCATTTGCCTATTTGAATATGAACTCATAGTGACCTATTTTTCATAGAAGTATAGATATTTACAACGTTGTGTTAGTTTCTGATGTACAGCGAAGTGATTCAATGTGTGCATCCTCAGTCACTCAGTTGTGTCCAACTTTTGCAACTCGGTGGGCTGCAGCCCACCAAGCTCCTCTGTCCATGGGAATTTTCCAGGCAAGAATGCTAGAGTGGGTTGCCATTTCCTCCTCCAGGGGATCTTCCTGACCCAGGGATCAAACCTGCGTCTCTTGTGTCTCCTACATTAGCAGGTGGATTCTTTACCATTGAGCCACCTGGGAAGCCCCTGATTCAGTTATACCTACAGACATACATATATATGATTCAGGTATACATATATATATATATATATATATGTATCTGATACATATATTCCTTTTCAGATTATTTTCCATTATAGATTATTGCACGCGATTGAATATAGTTTCCTGTTTATACAGTAGGTCCCTGTTTATCAGTCTCATATACAGAAGTGTTTACTGTTAATCCCAAGCTCCTAATTTATCCCTCCCCTGTCCTTCCCCTTTGGTAGCCAAAACTTTGTTTTCTATGTATTTGAGTCTATTTTGTTTTGTTCATAAGTTCATTTATATATTTTTTTAGATTCCACACATACATTTGTCTTGCTCTTTCTAACTTCACTCAGTCTGATAACCTCTAGGTCCATCCATGTTGGTACAAATGGCACCATTTCATTCTCTCACGGCTGAGTAGTATTCCGTTGTATATAGGCACCACACCTTCTTCATCCATTCATCTGTCTAGTTTGCTTCCACTTCTTGGCTGCTGTGAACAGTGCTGCTGTGAAGATAAGGGAGCTTGTATCTTTCTGAGTTAGTCTTCTCTGGGTATATTCCCAGAAGTGGGATCCCTGGATCGTACGGTAGCCCTGTGTTTATGATCATGAAATGAAAATTAGAGTGTTGGTTAAAAGATCTCCAAAAAGGAAACAAAATAAAAGCTACCATTTCTCTGCACTTCTCAGGACACTCACAATGTTTTAATGACCAATCTGTGCTCTGCCCAAAAAATGATATTGAAAAAAAAAGAGGTCAGTGGTTGCCCAATATACCCTGCACACTTTAGCACTTTGGAGATCCTGCTGGGATGAAAACCCACATATGATCCTGGCAAGGTGGCTGTTTCCTTTTGTTTGGCTGAACGGCTCATTCAGACCTGGATTATAAACCCTGGCATTCTCTTGGGAGGTCATTCTTCTTTCCCTGGGGCTCCTGTTATCTTTATTTTATATTATTAATGATAACTGTAACCACCAGCTGGGTCATGCTAAAATGAGCATTATCTTAACAAAACTGAAATTCACTGCTGGGACTTTCTTCTAAACACCATTATGCATAACAATATTTTTAATGGGGTGATTCCTACCAAGTGGTTCACAAAACTCTTGTCATTTTCTAAAGCAGAATTAAATAATACCAGGCAGCAGAGTGTGTAAGGCATAAATTACAGATGGCAGGAGGGCAAAGACATTGTGTGGTGAATAAATTAAAGTCCTCAATTATGAGGCAAGAGAGGTGTGAGGAGGAAGAACGGAGGCCTTGGGAGAGAAATGTTTTCAGATGACATTGAGACAAGGTCGTGACCCCATGAGGTTCTAAGACCCAAGGGATAACAGTGCATTAAAGGGGATCATTACTATGGAAGAGAAGGATTTCCTTGGGCACAAAACATTACTATAAAAATGTAAGCATTTGAAAAAATCTTCCACTTGACTGTAAAGTGCTAAAGGTCTGGTCATGTTTATAAAAGCAGAGAGATTAGTGCTTATTATATATCTGATGGGTGGTCATGAGGCATATAAAGGGTCAGACACTTTGGTCCCAAAAAAGTATAAACATAACCTCAAATTAAAACGATGCCCTTTTTGAAATTTTGAGATGGGATGAATAATAAGGGGAAATATTTGACTTCTTTGCAGCCCTTACCTTTGTAGGGATTTAAATTCAGCTTACTGAGTCTCAGAAATCTCTTAAAATTTGGCCTTTTGCACCATTTGCATAGGTTTGAACCTTCAGCATCACTTGCCTTGGCACACATTATGTCTGTGCATGCTGTGGTGTCTGACTCTTTGCTCCCCCGTGGACTGTAGCTCTCCAGGTTCCCCTGTGTATGGAATTTTCCAGGCAAGAATACTGGAGTAGGTTGCCATTTCCTTCTCTAGGGGATCTTCCCAACCCAGGGATGGAACCTGCGTCTCTTTCTGCATTTCCTGCACTGGCAGGCAAGTTCTTTAATACTGCGCCACCTGGGAATGCCCTCACAACCTCATACAAATTCCACTGCCTCTGGTTTTGGGCTCTCCTTCTAGTCTCTTCCTGATGCTCCCCCAGGTAGCTGCTAGGATCTTATTTTCTGAAAGGGAAAATTGACTATACAGGTCCCCTTGTAATTATCTAACATGAAAAATTCATCCTATAGGACAGACTCTAACATGTCTAATATGTTCCAAGAGATTCTAAAACCATCTCCCCAAGACGGTTCTCTCTGCCATCAAGCTTCAGCTTCATTGGCCATCTCAGCCTTCCTCACGTAGTTCATACTTGTTCATAAAAGTTCGTACAAGATCCTTGTATAGTTCATACAAGATCCTTGAATTTACACAGGCTCCCCTAAGGGTCACTAACAACACATGTTAGCATTTGTGCAAATGCATGGTCAGGTCACCCAAGATGACTGTTCTCTTGTTCTCTCTGCATCCTCTGTTCAACCAAACATGGTCCACTGGAGAAGGGAATGGGGAAACCACTTCGAAACCACTTCAACATTCTTGCCTTGAGAACTCCATGAAGAGTATGAAAAGCCAAAAAGTTAAGACACTGGAAGATGAACTCCTCAGGTCAGTAGGTGCCCAATATGCTACTGGAAAAGAGGAGAGAAATAGCTCCAGAAGGAATGAAGAGGGTGAGCTAAAGCAAAAACAACACAGTTGTGGATGTGACTGGTGATGGAAGCAAAGTCCAATGCAATAAAGAACAATATTGCAGATGAACCTGGAATGTTAGGTCCATGAATCAAGGTAAATTGGAAGTGGTCAAATTTACCTAGGCAAGAACGAGCATCAACATTTTAGGAATCAGTGAACTAAAATGGACCAGAATGGGTGAATTTAATTCAGATGACCATTTTATCTACTGAAGTGGCAAGAATCCCTTAGAGGAAACAGAGTAGCCCTCTTAGTCAACAAGAGAGTCCGAAATGCAGTACTTGAGTGCAATCTCAAAAATGACAGAATGATCTCTATTCATTTCCAAGGCAAGCCATTCAGTATCACAGTAATCCAAGTCTATGCCCCAACCACTAATGGCGAAGAAGCTGAAGTTGACCGGTTTTATGAAGACCTTCTAGAACTAACACCAAAAAAAGATGTCCTTTTCATCATAAGGGACTGGAATGCAAAAGTAGGAAGTCTAGAGATACCTGGAGTAATAGGCAAATTTGGCCTTGTCATACAAAAAGAAGCAGGGCAAAGGCTAACAGAGTTTTGCCAAGAGAACACACTGGTCATAGCAAATACCCTCTTCCAACAACACAAGAGATGACTCTACACACAGAAATCACCAGATGGCCAATACTGAAATTAGATTGATTATATTCTTTGCAGTTGAAGATAGAGAAGCTCTATACAGTCAGCAAAAATAAGACCTTGAGCTGACTGAGGCTCAGATTGTGAACTCCTTATTGCAAAATTCAGACTTAAATTGAAATAGGGAAAACCACTAAGCCATTCATGTATGACCTAAATCAAATCCCTTAGTATTATACAGTGGAAGTGACAAATAGATTCAAGGGATTAGATCTGATAGAATGCCTGAAGAACTATGGACAGAGATTTGTGACACTGTATAGAAGGCAGTGATTAAGACCATCCCCAAGGGAAAAAAAATGCAAAAAAGCAAAATGTTTGTCTGAGGAAGCCTTACAAATAGCTGAGAAAAGAAGAGAAGGCAAAGGCAAGGGAGAAAAAGAAAGCTATACCCATCTGAATGCAGAGTTCCAAAGAATAGCAAGGAGAGATAAGAAAGCCTTCCTCAGTGATCAATGCAAAGAAATAGAGGAAAACAACAGAATGGGAAAGACGAGAGATCCCTTCAAGAAAATTAGAGATACCAAGGGAACATTTCATGCAAAGATGAGCACAATAAAAGACAAAAATAGTATGGACCTAACAGAAGCAGAAAATACTAAGAAGAGGTGGCAAGAATACACAAAAGAACTATACAAAAAAGATCTTCATGACCCAGGTAACCATGATGGTGTGATCACTCACCTAGAGCCAGACATCCTGGAATGTGAAGTCAAGTGGGCCTTAGGAAGCATCACTATGAACAAAGCTATCAGAGGTGATGGAATTCCAGTGGAGCTATTTCAAATCCTAAAAGATGATGCTGTGAAAGTGCTGCTCTCAGTATGCCAGCAAATTTGGAAAACTCAGCAGTGGCCACAGGACTAGAAAAGGTCAATTTTCATTCCAATACCAAAGAAGGGCAATGCCAAAGAATGTTCAGACTACCACACAGTTGCACTCATTTCACATGCCAGCAAAGTAATGCTCAAAATTCTCCCTGCCAGGCTTCAGAAGTATGTGAACTGAGAACTTCCAGATGTTCAAGCTGGATTCAGAAAAGGCATAGGAACCAGAGATCAAATTGCTAACATCCGTTGGATCATAGAAAAAGCAAGAGAATTCCAGAAAAACATCTTCTTCTGCTTCATTGACTATGCTAAAGCCTTTGACTGTGTGGATAATAACTAACTGTGGAAAATTCTTAAAGAGATGGGAATACCAGACCTTCTTACCTGTCTCCTGAGAAATCTGTATGCATGTCAAGAAGCAACAATTAGAAACAGATACATGGAACAATGGACTGGTTCCAAATTGGGAAAGGAGTATGTCAAGGCTGTATATTATCACCCTGATTATTTAACTTATATGCAGAGTACATCATGCAAAATGCTGAGCTGGATGAAGCGCAAGCTAGAATCAAGATTGCCAGGGGAAATATCAAAAACCTCAGTTATGCACATGACACCACCCTTACGGCAGAAAGCGAGGAGGAACTAAAGAGCCTCTTGATGAAGGTGAAAGAGGAGAGTGAAAAAGCTGGCTTAAAACTCAACATTCAAAAAATAAAGATTATGGCTTTGTGGCAAATGGATGGGGAAACAATGGAAACAGTGACAGACTTTATTTTGGGGGGCTCCAAAATCACTGCAGCCATAAAATTAAAAGATGCTTGCTCCTTGGAAGAAAAGCTATGACAAACCTAGACAGCATATTAGAAAGTGGAGGCATTACTTTGCCGACAAAGGTCTGTCTAGTCAAAGCTATGGTTTTTCCAGTGGTCGTGTATGGATGTGAGAGTTGGACCATAAAGAAGGCTGAGTGCCGAAGAATTGATGCTTTAAACTGTGGTGTTGGAGAAGACTCTTGAGAGTCCCTTGGACTGCAAGGAGAACAAACAAGTCAATCCTAAAGGAAATCAGTCCTGGATATTCATTCAAACTCCAATACTTTGGCCACCTGTTGTGAAGAATTGACTCATTGGAAAAGACCCTGATGCTGGGAAAGACTGAAGGCAGGAGGAGAAGGGGATGACAGAGGATGAGATGGTTGAATGGCATCACTAACTCAATGGACATGAGTTTGAGCAAGCTCCAGGAGATGGTGATGGATAGGGAAGCCTGGTGTGCTGCAATCTATGGGTTCACAAAGAGTTAGATACGATTGTGCGACTGAACAACAGCAGCAATGGTCAGGTCGCCCAAGATGGCTGTCCTCTTGTTCTCTCTGCACCCCCTGTTCCACCTGCCCCTGCTTCACCTGCATCTCACTCACATGACTGACCTTCCTACATACCTGCCCCAGGCCCAGCTAGTGACTATTCTTTCCAAAGGGGCAGTGAGGGGGTGTGCCACTCTGCTGGTTTCCTTGGTAACTGAGGAGTCAACCAGATGTGGATTCCCCCTATTACTGATAACCTCACCCTCTCCTGAGAGCGAAGACTGGTGCCAAGGCCCACCCACAGTGTAGTGTCACTCCAGGACCTTCCTTCCCATGGAAGATTCCCCCTCCATTAAACCATCGATGGTGTTATGCAATTTCTATGTTACTCTTTAAAATGCCCAATAAAGATTAGCACGGAGCACGGCCAGGTGCTCTGTGAAGCATATCACAATATGCACCATGGGTGTGACAGAGTCCTCCTGCTTCCAGGCTGTGTTCACGGACAGATACTAACCCCAGGCTGTTGCCATCTGCCATCTTCCTGATGCAGATTCTTCTGATGTGAATCGTTGGGTCAGCTCCCTCAACCAATGGTCTCTTCTTGATCAATCAGTTTTGAAGGAAAGCTACTTTCGGAAGAGCAACCAACATTAATGATGACAGTAGAGTGACTGTAGGCTGAAATGACTTCATCTGTGGAAAATATAAACTCCTTAACAACATTTCAGCTCCATGTAGAGGAGCTCTTGTCTGCCACAAAACTCCTGATGACCTCACCTGGAGTAAGGGTTATCTGCAGTTCTCAGCACCTGGTTGCTAACACGGATTTATTAAGTCATCACAGTCGGATACCCTTAGCTGGAATTCCCTGAGACCCTTTCAAAGGTCTTACAGCCAAATACATAGGAAGTATCCTTGAAATAATTTGAGCTCTAGAAGTGAAATTTCTATGTGAACGAGTCTTGCTGGCTATGTGAAGTCTTACAGGGAAAGATTCGAAGAATTGGGTTAATTAGCTTGGTGAGAAGAGAGTTGAAGGAAAATTTAATAACTATCCTTAGGAATCTGAAAGATTATTATAAATAGGCTGTTTCCCAGCTGTTCTCGATAACCACAGAGAGCAAAGCTTTTGATGAAGCAAGAAGGATTTGAATAAGACCTGGTTAAGAACTTCCACACTTGACACTGAACCAGGCTACCAGGGAATGAAATATCTGTTCCTGGAAACCTTTCAGAACAACCCCCTGTTCAATTACCTGGCTCTAGTCCTGGATCAAACCAGTCAATCCTAAAGGAAATCAGTCCTGAATATTCACTGGAAGGGCTGATGCTGAAACTGAAACTCCAATACTTTGGCCACCTGATGCAAAGAGCTGACTCATTAGAAAAGACCCTGATGCTGGGAAAGATTAAAGGCAGGAGGAAAAGGGGATGACAGAGGATGAGATGATTGGATGGCATCACTGACTCAATGGACATGAGTTTGAGTAAACTCTGGGAGCTGGTGATGGCCAGGGAGGCCTGGCATGCTGCAGTCCATGGGGTTGCAAAGAGTCAGACACAACTGAGCGACTGAACTGAACTGAGTCCTGGATCAAAGAATTAAACAAATAACCCTTGTGTTTCTTCCACAAAGGATTTGTAATTCTATTCTAACAGCAAGTCAGTCTATCAGAAGAGGGTGGAGGAAACTCACTGAAAAGCCACAAAGTGCTTAGTGTTGATTTTTCTAAATATTACATGTAAGAATAATAATAATTAAATTTAGAGCTCTATGCAATGGAGAGGTTGTGTAATTTTAGTCTTGAAATTACAGCCAATCAAAACACTTCCAATGGCAAAGAAATTGAAAAC
>NW_011494895.1:2880382-2884331 GCF_000754665.1 Bison bison bison | reverse complement strand
TCACACCCTGGAAACAAGTTTTGAAATATGATATCACCTACGACCTACAATGCAAATATCTACACTTTTGTCATCTGTCAAGCCATAAATCAGGTGAGTTGGTGTGCCCTTCAATAGAAATGCCGTCTCCAGTTCTGGCCACAAACAATAAAAGAGCTATGGAAATTCATTTATTTCCCTGAACCATTTGAAAATGCCACTCTTTGTTTGGAGCTATTCCAAGACTTAGGGTGCAATTCAGTCCCATTAGTCAAAATATTCAACAACAACAAAACCAGCAAATAGGGTATTAACCACACCCTGGTGAAATTCCTCTTTGAAACAGATTGGTAGTGCATTCAATTAAAAATGACTTCAGTTTATTTAAGCCCCAGCCCATGAAAATATTCCCCAAAGATTTAGCTATGAATAGTTTTCTTGTGCACTTTGCTGCAGCTTTCCAAACGTTAGCCCCAGGGCCCCAAACATTCTGCAGAAAGCACAAGATGTTGGAAATGAGACTCAGGGGTCTGGAGAGTTGTTTCTCCCCCTACCCTCATCCTGCAAAGCCTTTAGGAAAAGCAAGCTGCTAGCCAACTTTTGTGCCCCTCTCAAATTCCAGGGTCCCAGAACAGTAATTAGCAATTAGCATTGGCACCAAAATAAAGCACCAATATCTTTTGGCAAAGAGGCAAACCAACACACGAGGCGTTTAGCATTCGTTAATGAACAATTCTTAATTAATCAACTCTGAAATAAATAGCCATCTTCAGTTTTGCCAGAGACTATTTACTTCCAAATTATTCCCTCATTACCAGTAACAACCAATTTAGGGAGTGTATCACAGCATCCGTTTTATGAATGTCACCTTGATGAGGCTATTGTAACAATAAAATGACATATACTGTTAAAAGAGTTTTTCCTTATGTATTAATAATGTATCTGTGCTAGATTTTAATATTCTATGTCTTAAGCTGCAGTGCTTTACATATTAAGCTGGCAAAAAGATTAGCCGTGATGAACCTCCAAATCTTAGCTATTCTCATAATGTAGATATAACATCTCCCTGCATTTTCAAGGCTTACAAACCATTGTTACCAAAATCTGATTCTTAAGCAATGTTATCATAGTCATCCCTCAGTATCCTCAGGACCTCAACAGATACAAACCAAAGGATGCTGAGCTTCTTACATAAAATGGTGTAGTGGTTGCCTGTAATAATCTAGGCACATACTTTAAATCACCTCTTCATTACTTATAATCCCCAATGCAATGTGGATTCTGGGTAAATAGTTACGTGGCAAATTTAAGCTTTGCTTTTTTGGAAGTTTGTTTGGAATTTCTCCCCCAGTAATTTTGACCTACCATGAGTCTGCAAAAGAAGAAGCCGCAGTTACAGAGGGCTGACTGTTATTTGCAAAACAGTTCCATAAGAAGTTTTGTAGTAGATTTCTGCACCATTAATGGGCCCCTTTCAAAAGGAGAACACTTCCACCTTTCCTTTTCTCCCCACATGGTTCTAGGTAAAAGGTGAACAGTAAGCAGTTTCAACAGTGGCTTTCTCAGCGAATTAGGGATGATCTAGGGCAGACTCAACATTTTTGTTTAACTGGCGAAAAGAGAAGGTGTCAGGAAATAAGTGTTCAGCTACAAGAAAATCAGAACAGAAAGCCACAAATAGGCCGGCTGCACATTTGTAAAACAAGCATGGAAAATCTAGGTGTGTCTTTTCTTTCTCTCTCTCTCTCTCACACACACACACAGACTCTACCAGAAATCCTCAAAATAACAAATACCTCTTGGCACTGGTAACACTGTATTTAAACGTTGGTGCACAATTGGCAGAAACACACATCTTGTGCCAGAAAGCCAGGAAGTGGGCACTGGAAAGTCTGTAATGTAAATAGACCTACATTCAAACTCCGGTTCCGAGGGTGGGAAATTCATTCCTGGCACTCTCATCACTTGTCAATAAAATGGGTTAAGAAGCTATATTTTCAAGGTTGTCACAAGGACTAAATTCCAGAAGGTGTGTGAAATGCAAAGTGGCTCAGATGGTGGGAAATCTGCCTGCAGTGCAGGGGAACCAGGTTCGGTCCCTGGGTCACAAGACCCCCTGGAACAGGAAATGGCAACCCACTCCAGTACTCCCGCCTGGAGAATTCCAAGGAGAGGCGCCTGGGAGGCTACAGACCAAGGGGTCGCATAGACTTGGTCACGACTGAGCAACTAACATTTTTTTTTTTTCCAGTATTACAAATGCATCTCAAAGTACTCTCCAGGGAGTGACCATAGGCTTAAAACCCCTCCTTCAAGCCACCCATTGGGAAAATGCCAATTTATTAAAAATTTTTGATGGAGAAGGAAAATTAGGATTTTGGGATGAATGTATGCACACTACCATATATAAAATAGATAACCAACAACAATCTACTGTATAGCACAGGAGACTATACTCAGTATTTTGTAATAATCTAAAAGGGATAAAGATCTGAAAAAAATAATATATATATATATATGTACAACTGAACCACTTTGCTGTACACCTGAAACTAATACAACACTGTAAATCAACTTTACTTCAATGAAAAAAAAATTTTTTTTAATTTTGCACAAGTCACACAGAATGAAGTCTCTCTAAATCTCTTTCTGTCACTAAGATATCTACTAGACTCTGGTGGGTGGGGACTTGTTTGCCTTGAATTAAAATGAGGAAACAAGTAAGAAAAGATTTTTGCAAAGGAAAAATTATGAAGTTGTTTCAAGCTAACAAGAAAGTATGATGGGGACAACATCTCCAAGGCTCTGGGTGGAAATCCTTCCCACGAACATGCCCACCAGGAGAAAAATGCCCTCCTTATGGAGATGAAGAGTATGTTTATGTAGAAATATATAGCAGTCCAAGCTTGAAAGTGAAAGTCATTCAGTCATGTCCAACTCTTTGCGACCCAATGGATTATACAGTCCTTGGAATTCTCTAGGCCAGAATACTGGAGTGGGTAGCCTTTTCCTTCTCCAGGAGACCTTCCCAACCCAGGGATCGATCCCAGGGCTCCCACATTGCAGGCGGATTCTTTACCATCTGAGCCACAAGGGAAGCCCAAGAACACTGGAGTGGGTAGCCTATCCCTTCTCTAGCGGATCTTCCTGACCCAGGAATCAAACCAGGGTCTTCTGCATTGCAGGCAGATTCTTTACCAACTGAGCTATCTCGTCCAAGCTTGAGAAGGTGACTTTTAGATTTTCAAAGCAATGCTGGGAGAACTTATAAAAGAAGCAAATGAAGCAACCGACAAACAACTAATCTCAAAAATATACAAGCAACTCCTACAGCTCAACTCCAGAAAAATAAACGACCCAATCAAAAAATGGGCCAAAGAACTAAAAAGACATTTCTCCAAAGAAGACATACAGATGGCTAACAAACACATGAAAAGATGCTCAACATCACTCATTATCAGAGAAATGCAAATCAAAACCACTATGAGGTACCATTTCACACCAGTCAGAATGGCTGTGATCCAAAAGTCTACAAATAATAAATGCTGGAGAGGGTGTGGAGAAAAGGGAACCCTCTTACACTGTTGGTGGGAATGCAACCTAGTACAGCCACTATGGAGAACAGTGTGGAGATTCCTTAAAAAACTGGAAATAGAACTGCCTTATGATCCAGCAGTCCCACTGCTGGGCATACACACTGAGGAAACCAGAAGGGAAAGAGACACGTGTACCCCAATGTTCATCGCAGCACTGTTTATAATAGCCAGGACATGGAAGCAACCTAGATGTCCATCAGCAGCTGAATGGATAAGAAAGCTGTGGTACATATACACAATGGAGTATTACTCAGCCATTAAAAAGAATACATTTGAATCAGTTCTAATGAGGTGGATGAAACTGGAGCCTATTATACAGAGTGAAGTAAGCCAGAACGAAAAACATAAATACAGTATACTAACACATATATATC
>NW_011494895.1:2869241-2880272 GCF_000754665.1 Bison bison bison | reverse complement strand
AACACATGTATACCTGTGGCGGATTCATTTTGATATTTGGCAAAACTAATACAATTATGTAAAGTTTAAAAATAAAATAAAATTAAAAAAAAAAAAAAAAAAGAAGTATCTTCTCAACGAAGGAATGAATTAAGAGTGTGGTAGGATGTGACTCAAACAATGGAAAACAGGTACATGTCAGTTTCCCCTCCTGGCTTCTGATTCTGTCCTCTCCTTTTCTGACTGATGTTTGCAACTCACCTCCCTGCTACATGGATTACTGTTAAGCTCCTTGGTAACATTTTTATCTGTTTCTCCTTTCTTTATCATCAGTGTCTCCTTTCCTCTGCTTCTTCTCCTTCACTTTTGAGCACCTTTGAATATCTCATGTCTGAAAATATCTTTCCCAGACTCCTGCTTTCTCTCTCTCCCCGTAGAGTCCTGTGCACTTTTGACCTCGCTCATCTTGGGTCTCGAAAGGATGGGTTAGGGGAACTGTCTCTTCCCTTCTCTTTTAAGTCTGAGTCTCTAACACATGCTATTGGAACTTCTGGGGGAAAGATTGCTTTTTCAGAAGAACTTATGTGGAGAGAATCTGATGCTTTCCTTTGTCATATAAGTCTAAAATGACCATTATCATCATTATCATATGTCTTGGCAACTAGGAAGCTCTGAATAAGTTTGCTGCCCAAATATAGGAACCAGTGATGGTGACTTATTGCCATGGGTCATTTGTCTAACATCCGTTTTCTCCTAAGATAATCCTAGCTTTCTTTAACTGAGCCCACCAGCCTTGCATCTTTTTCAGCCTCTTCTTCCATTAATTCATAAACATGCTCTCTTGATTTTGACTCTAAACTACTTTCTACTTCTTCCATCCCAACCCAGGCCCCAACTGATCCATGCCTTGACTAGACAGCTGCAATGGTCTACCAATGGATCAATCACCTTCTTTTACTCTAGTCCCTCCCAAAGTGTTCTCAAGAGTAGTCTGAAGTGTTTTACTTGAGTATTTTATTGATTAAGTCTTAAGTGTTTTATTTATTAAGTGTTTTCCTTGTGGAAGGCCATAGTTAGGCATTTTGCAGTGTACACTGGCATCGGTGGCCCATCTAACTTGAATCCCATAGTGTACACACTGCTAATAGTAGTAGTTAGAGGCAGTGATAACTCTAATAAAACTGATATTTATCAAATGTTTATTATGTCCCAGGCACAGTACTGGGTCTGTGGGCTACCCTAGCCCTGTGCAAATACTATCAATACTATGTTAAAATTATTATCACCATTTTACAGACAAGGGATCTAAAGCTTGAACTTTCTCAAGGTCCCGCTACTTTGAAGTGTCCAAAATATGACTCAACTCCCTTTAATATGACAGCAGGGTCTGCATTCTTAGCGCCTGCCCTGCACTGCCTCCTAAACATCATCCTGCACTTCTTGGGGGAAATCAAAGCGAAGTTTGAAACAGAAAGACAACCTGCATTTAGAAATTTTAGGCCAGGACTATACTGACCACTGTTGAGAATCTGCAGATCTGTGGGGAGACACAGATGTCTCCTGGGTTAAAGAGGTTCTGAGAGAGTCCAACAGAAGCTGTAGATTTCTCACTTTTCTTTTGCTGCTTTCAAAGTTGGGACAAGAGCGTAAACTAAGTCCTCTTCCTCCTTCAGATACTATAAAACAAAGGAATACTCTGCAGTGATGTGTATTCTTTAACCAAGATGTGACCCCAAAACTGGGTTCACCTCTTGTGAGTGTCAAACCCATAGACACAACCAAATCAAAGATCAAGAGAAAGAATGATGTATTATTACTTGTAGCAAGTAAGGAGAGTACCAGGATCTTTCCCAGAGCAGTGTCTCCTTGAACAGCAAAATTTGGGGAGTTTTACACTAAGGTACATGCATATTCATAAAGGGGCTGGAGCAGAGGAGAATTCAACATGAAACTGGGACAAAGGTCCACATAGTCCAAGCCTTAGTTGACTGAATTCAGGAGGATCAACATCATCTTTCCACCTTCCACCTGGTGGGGGCCTTAGTTCCTACAGGACTCAAAGATTGTGAAAGTGAAAGTGTTAGTTGCTCAGTCATGTCTGACTCTTTGCGATCCCATGGACGGTAGACCACTAGCCAGCCTCCTCTGTCCATGGGATTCTTCAGGCAAGAATACTGGAGTGGGTAGCCATTCCTTTCTTCAGGGGATCTTCCCAGGGATCAAATCTGGGTCTTCTACATGACAGGTGGATTCTTTAACATCTGAGCCACAAGGGAAGCAGCTATCAGATTATTATTCAAATCCCTGGAGGAGGAACTAGGACCTGATTTTATTGCTTAACTATTGTTTCCTGTCTAGTCAAGGCTAGGGTTTTTCCTGTGGTCATGTATGGATGTGAGAGTTGGACTGTGAAGAAGGCTGAGCGCCAAAGAATTGATGCTTTTGAACTGTGCTGTTGGAGAAGACTCTTGAGAGTCCCTTGGATTGTAAGGAGATCCAACCAGTCCATTCTGAAGGAGATCAGCCCTGGGATTTCTTTGGAAGGAATTATGCTAAAGCTGAAACTCCAGTACTTTGGCCACCTCATGGGAAGAGTTGACTCATTGGAAAAGACTCTGATGCTGGGAGGGATTGGGGGCAGGAGGAGAAGGGGACGCCAGAGGATGAGATGGCTGGATGGCATCACTGACTCGATGGATGTGAGTCTCAGTGAACTCCGGGAGTTGGTGTTGGACAGGGAGGCCTGGCGTGCTGCGATTCATGGGGTTGCAAAGAGTCGGACACGACTGAGCGACTGATCTGATCTGATTGTTTCCTGACTGCTTTTCCCTTGCTCCTGCATTTCCATTACTTCCTTTGTTCAAGGGCAAGGATGGCACCCAGGCTTAGATCACAAAATGGTTTAGACCAAAATGGCTTCCCTTATGTCAAGAAAGCCACTGCTGGTTCTGTTTCTTCCACAGACCACCTAGCCTATCTGCTTACAAAGATGGTCCTTAGTATTTTCAGAGAAATAGTCACTCTCTAACATAATATGGTGATTCCGCTTTTATTTGCACTGTGGGAGTTGAGATGCTGGGCTTGACCTCCAGGTGGTGAAAGGGGAGCCAGAGGCTTCCCTTTTCCGGACGGGGACCAGTCCAACCCTTGGCCCTAATTTCCATTCACCTGTTGGTCCACATCCAAAGGGAAGAACCCTTATCATGTACTGCTGAAAGGATGGGTGAGCAATCATTAGTGACCTCTTGTTGAAGGGGTACTTGAAATTACCAGGCAGGAAGGTCACAGTGTGTGTTAGCGATTGCCAGTAATTCTTTGCAGAAAGGAGGTGAAATGATTATAAAAGCAGGTCAAGGGATAAAATGGAGTAAAGAGGAGTGGAGCTTTGTGGGTGCAACATCAATGCCCAGGCTTCCATTTTGCCACTACGGCTGTCAGGAAGCAATTGCTCCTTTGTTCGTTTAAATGACAGGCTTTTAAGAGGTGACCTCAGCCATTAATCTTAAGCAAAAGCCCCTCTTTGGTTCATCCCTGGTGGATAAGCTGCTTCCATGAAATAGCAATAAATCCCACTGGTTGCCCCTGGAGGAGAGGGGCGTCCCTCCCATCCCAGTAGGCTTGGGAGATAAAGGTTTTGTGTGTGTGTGTTTTAAGGAAAAGAGAAGTTAATGAATTTCATTTGTGCAGTCTTCGAAAAGTTCAATAAAGAATGAGATGGAATCTTAAGTATTTCTTTTCTTTTAAAAAACATTATTGGAGTATAGTTTGATTTATCATATTGTGTTAGTTTCAGGTGTACGGCAAAGTGAATCAATTATATGTACACATATAGCCACTCTTTCTTTAGATTCTTTTCCCATATAGGTTATTAGAGTATTGAGTGGGGTTCCCTGTGCTACACAGTAGGTCCTTGCTAATTATCTCTTTTATAGTCTTTATTTTCCATTCCTTATCTTGATCTTTATTCTAGATTCCGTCTGACTTGCCCAGCTATTCACCCTCCTCCCTGACACATACCCTAGCCTCTTCACCTGTGATCACAGTTCCATTTATGCTCAGGGGCCCGGTCTATAGCACTTGCAAGGATGTCTGAATCCCCTAGGAGTTCAGTCCCTGGCATCATTCTCTGTCCTACAAAGTCACAATGGCACAATTTCTGATGGTCCCCAGGGAGACAAACTGAAGTCAGTGAAGACTTTTCAGTGAATACAGAAGTCTTTCTTCTGGCTGGCATTACCCGTCTCTAGACTTCACCTCCTCCATCATGGGATGCCCAGGTCTGGGATTACAGTCTTTAGTGGGGAACCACCTGAGCCAGAAGAGTTCAACTTGATCTCATGCTAACAGCAAACGGGGATACCAGGGCCTTGATTTCCCCATATGTATAAAGGAAAAACGTTCTGGTACCCAGAGCAAACCAGCAACAACACCAAAGGTGCTCTCAATCCTACAAAGAGAAATGGTTCCCAGAAGTGATTCCAAAGTCCTCCAGTGGCCTGAAAGCAAATCTTTTATAGGTTCCAGACGATCAGATGAAACATCCTTAGAAAGTCATCATTTGGGACAAGGCACTCCACTTGGAGTCTTCAGAAAACTTAATAAATGATAGTGTGGTGCTCTTAAATATTTATATGAGAAGGTGAGACCCTGCCAGTTTCCTCAGCTGGAGGCAGAATGCTTTATGTCAAATATGAATCATCCTATAGTATCCTTTCTCAAAAGGGCTTTACTCCTGGTCATAAATCAGTGCACTGGAGTGAACCAGACACTTTTATTTGTTTATAATCTTTTTTCCCTCAGTCGTTGCAAATTCATTTTGCGAGAAGTTCTGCTTCACACAGCACAGCTGGGCCTCCCCCTTCAGCCACCCATGCTTTCTAAGTCAAAAAAAGATTAGGCTTATCATACCAATGAAATACAATGAAACTGGCATATTAAAGTCCAATATAACATGATGGTTAGGAGTCTAGGCCCAGCTGTTGAATCGCCTACATTTTAGCTCTGTCATTTACTAAATGTGTCAGTTGAGTAAATTATGCTCTAAGCTTCAGTTGCCTCCACTCTAAGACGGGGATAATAATACAGGAGTGTGTGGAAATAGTCCCCTCTCAAAGTTAACTGTTATGATTATTACAGCTAGAAACCTACCCATTTACGAAACCAATACTTCTACAAGGGAGGAGATCAAGGTTTTTCAAGCCTGGCATTATTGACATTCTGGACGAGATAATTCTTTTCTTGGGGTGACTGTTCTGTGCATTACAGGATATTTAGCAGCATTCCAGGCTTCTACCCTCTAGATGCCAAAAACCTCTCCACTGGTTATTGTCAAATATCCCTGGGGGACAAAATTGTTCCCGGTTAAAAACTATTGAGGTACATTTAAAAATAGATGGATGGGTAGACATATATGATGGATAGATAGATATGATGGATGGATGACTAGATGGATAGATAAATGGATAGGTAGATAAAAGATAAATAGATGATACATAATAGATAAGATGAATAGATATGATGGATGGATGAATAGATAGATTTAGATATACAGATATATATAGGTTTATACATATCTTCTCTGTGTCTTGATGGGAGTTAGAAAAATTTAACAAATAGCACAAGTAAAACACTTCACATAGTACCTACCATGATTTGTACTCAATAAACAGTTGTTATTGTTGCATCCAGCTCTTTGCAACCTCATGGACTGTAGCCCACCAGACTCCTCTGTCCATGGGATTCTCCAGGTAAGAATACTGGAGTGGGTAGCCATTTCCTTCTCCAGAGGATCTTCCCGACCCAGGGATAGAACCTGGGTCTCCTCTCTTGCAGGTGGATTCTTTACCTTTTGTGCCACCAGCGAAGCCCCAGACCAACCAGGCAGCTCAGTTAATTCCTCTCACTGCCTTTTTCCCTCTCTGTGAAACAGACCTGGTCATCACTGTCCTGCCTTCTATCAGAGCCTTTGAGAGTCTCACACCAGATACAGTGAAAGTGCTTTGCCCTGCTGCTGTTCAGTCACACGGTTGTGTCTGACTCTGCAGCCCCATGGACTGTAGCCCTTTAGTCCTGACAGAGGACTGGCAGTTCCTCTGTCCTCCACGATTACCCAGAGTTTGCTCAAATTCATGTCCACTGAGTCGCTGGTACTATCCAACCATACAGAATCATACAAGTTTGAATCATTGCATCTGGTAAGTTCTCAATAAGTATTTAAGAGTAAATATAAAATTATTCAGCATTTCAATTCTACGGACTTTCACAGAACCTGGTTTCTCTCCTATAAATAAAATGTAGATTGGTTTGAGAGAAGAAGAAAGACACTGTCACTGCATTTTAATATCTGAAGTCTTACTTGCAATAACAAAGCTTCACATATTAGAGCTGGAAAAACCTGCAGGATGAACTCATCCTACTTTTCAAAGTCAAAATGCTATGTCTTATCAAGGTCAGCCCCACACGCAAGGTCTCCTGGTCCAGTGAGCCCTCAATCACACCACAAGGTCACTTTTCTAGATCTCCTCCCATATGGAAAACAGAACAAGAATCAGCCATTTATATCTGTCTTTTCATAAAATGCATTTTTGAAATCTGAAAAGACCAGATATAAATGGCTCATTCTTGCTGTTTTCCCTACAAGAGGACACCTAGAAAAATGACCCTGTGGTGTGGTTGAGGGCTCACCAGACCAGGAGACCTTGTGTGTGGGCCTGACCTTGATGAGACATAGCATCTGACCTTGAAAAGTAGGATAAATTCATCCTGAAGCTTTTTCCTTTGGTCCTTTACAACGTGGAGAAGAGATGCCATGACCCCCCCTTTATCACCAGCGAGAAGACTCAAGTTAAGGTATGCAAAATAGCATGATCAGAAAATGACAAATTGCATGTAAAGCTCTTTTTCCAGTGCTCCTACTGTATAGGGGCTTCCCTGGTAGTTCAACTGGTAAAGAATCCACCTGCAATGCAGGAGACATGGGTTCAGTCCCTGGGTTGGGAAGATCCCCTGGAGAAGGGAATGGCTACCCGTTCCCGTATTCTGGCCTGGGGAATTCCCCGGACAGAGTAGCCTGGTGGGCTACTACCGTCCATGGGGTCACAAAGAATCAGACACGACTAAGTGACTTTCACTGTACAGAAAATTTCTACAATTTCCACCAAAGGAGTAGAAGAGTTGCTTCACAGCTCACATGAAAGGCCAGGCATCCAAACAAGCCAACTGAGCAAGATTTCTGGGTCAGAAAAAAAACAAGCAAGACTTTCTTGTTTTTTTGGAGAAGCAGATCTCAAGGGAACTGAAACCACAGGTGGGTGATGACCTCAGTTAGAGGCAAGTTCATTTAGAGAACTTAAGAACAAACCACTCTATCCACATGATTAGATTTGGTATTTATCGTCCTTTAGAGTGAAATAATACCAACTAGACTTTGTTAGATGATTTCACCCTAATTTAACTGGAAGAGCTAATTTGTACTATTCAAAGGCAAGTTTTTTCTTTCTTCATGGGACATACAGTTAACCAAGTGAAGGGGCAATCCATGGCACAGAACAGATGACCTTAGAAAGATACTGGGGACTTCCCTGGTGGTCCAGTGGTTGGGACTTTGCCTTCCAATGCAGGGGGCATGGGTTCAATCCCTGCTCAGGGAGGTAAGATCCCACATGCCTCGAGGACCAAAAACCATAAAACAGAAGCAATATTGTATAAAATTCAATAAAGACTTGAAAAAAGATGGTTCACATTTTAAAAAATCTTTAAATAAGAAAAAAGAAGCATGCTGGGCATCAGAAGAGCTTGACAAGAGGCAAAGTTCACCAGGAACACACTTCTAGATTCTCCTTTTGTAATCACTTTCTGGGGACTTTAAAAAGGAGTGGTACAATGTTTTTCAGTAACTTTTGAGAAGGAGTCATTAGTTATCCAGTCAATGGATATTCATTGAGCATCTATTTTGTTTTATGATGTCAGTTCAATTCAGTTCAGTCACTTAGTCATGTCCGACTCTTTGCGACCCCATGGACCGCAGCACGCCAGGCCTCCCTGTCCTTCACCAACTCCCAGAGTTCACCCAAACCCACGTCCATTGAATCAGTGATGCCATCCAACCATCTCATCCTCTGTCGTCCCCTTCTCCTCCTGCCCCCAATCCCTCCCAGCATCAGGGTCTTTTTCCAATGAGTCAGCTCTTCGCATCAGGTGGCCAAAGTATAGGAGTTTCAGCTTCAACATCAGTCCTTCCAATGAACACCCAGGACTGATCTCCTTTAGGATGGACTGGTTGGATCTCCTTGCAGTCCAAGGGACTCTTAAGAGTCTTCTCCAACACCACAGTTCAAAAGCATCAATTCTTCTGCGCTCAGGGTTCCTTATAGTCCAACTCTCACATCCATACATGTTTTATGATGTAATTGGGGACAAAACGAGCTTATATTCTAGTAGAGGGGGCAGGTACGAATAAATAAGTAAAAACAAAATCCCTTTTGAAAAGCAAAAAGGGAAGAGAATAAATCAGATGATTTTATTTAAACATTTATTAAACTAATTTTTATTGGAGTGAGAAGGCAATGGCACCCCACTCCAGTACTCTTGCCTGGAAAATCTCATGGACGGAGGAGCCTGGTAGGCTTCAGTCCATGGGGTCGCTAAGAGTTGGGCACGACTGAGCGACTTCACTTTCACTTTTCACTTTCATGCATTGGAGAAGGAAATGGCAACCCACTCCAGTGTTCTTGCCTGGAGAATCCCAGGGACAGGGGAGCCTAGTGGGCTGCCGTCTATGGGGTCGCACAGAATTGGACACGACTGAGGCGACTTAGCAGCAGCAGTAGCAGCAGCAGCTTTATAACATTGGGTTAGTGAATCAGCTATACGTATACATACATCCCCTCTTTTTTTAAATTTCTTTCCTGTTTAGGTGACCACAAAGCACTGAGTAGAATTCCCTGAGCTATAAAGTAGGTTTTCATTACCTATTTTATACATAGCATCAATAGTATATATATATATATATGAAATCAGATGATTTGATTAACAGTGATAAAGAGATAAGAAGAACTTCTTTCTAGAACAATAATGATGGTGAAACTAAAGTGTAAGACACAGCCATGGGAAGAGCCAGGGCAAGAGGGTTCTAGGTACAGGGATTAGAAGGGTAAAGACCCCAAGGCAGACACAGTGAGCAAGTTGGAAGAATATTAAGGGGCCACTGTGGCTGGAGGGTGATGAGAGAGGTGGCATGGGTTCAAGATGAATTTTGAAAGATGGGTGGGGGCATGATCCTGCGGCCAGCATCCCCACAGAAACACCCAGAATAGTATTAGACCAAGTACCTGGAAACCCTCATGACTCAGTCCCACTGACAGATAAAATTAACCATAGCATACAGGCTTGATAACTCCATCTAGGATTTCATGGGATAGATTCTTGGGGTTAATACCTAGATTGGATTGCTTTAAAAAGCTCCTTCCACCTACTAGAGTTCTTGACTCTAGGATTTATAGGATACATGAAAAGGAAACAAATATTTTTAAATAATTAATTGAAAAAAACAAATGTCACCTAAAGGTTCTTGGGTGCCCTGCGGATTCTAAACGATGGAGGTGAAGTTGGAAACAGCTGTGTTTCAGGCAGAGAGGAAGACTCCCTCTGCTCCTTTTTGACCCTTGAGTGAGTGAGTTGCTCAATCATGTTCGACTCTTTGTGACCCTATGGACTATACAGTCCATGGAATTCTCCAGGCCAAAATACTGGAGTGGGTAGCCGTTCCCTTCTCCAAGGGATCTTCCCAACCCAGGGATCAAACCCAGGTCTCCCACGTTGCAGGCAGATTCTTTACCAGCTGAGCCACAGGGGAAGCCCTTTTGGGCCTTAACTCCAGTGTATTGGAGAACTCTGTTCCTCTGATTGGATTTCTCTCCCTCCACCCTTGATCACTGATATGCAGTTGCTCACAGACACCTATAGGTGGCAGCAGCCTTCTCACTGGCAGAGGAAAACGGATTTCTGCCTTTCACACACTTTCTTAGGAGCCCTGGGTAGATGTGGATCAGGTGGTGGATGAACGTTCACACAAACTGTGCATATTCCTTTCCAAAGCAAAGAAGTGGCACTGTCGTGGTATGTGTTAAAATGTTTGTTATTGTACAATACCATATATTAACACATATGTATGGAATCTAGAAAAATGGTACAGATAAGCCTGTTTGCAGGGCAGAAATAGAGATGTAGATGTAGAGACCAGAAATGAATGTGGACTCAGGTGGGGAAGGGGAAATTGAGAAAGTAGCACTGATATACACACACACACACACAGACACACACACACAGACACACACACACACACACCCTTTGTTGTTATTCAGTCGCTAAGTTGTGTTAGACTCTCTGCAACCCCAGGGACTGCAGCACATCAGGCATCCCTGTCCTTCACTATCTCCCGGAGTTTGCTCAAATTCATGCCCACTGAGTCAGTGACGCTATAACTTACCATATGTGAAATAGATAGCTAGTGGGAAGCTACGGTACAGCACAGGGAACTCATCTCGGTGCTCTGTGATGACCTAGAGGAGTAGGTGGGAGGGAGGTCCAAGAGGAAGGGGATATATGTAGACATATATATAGTGTGTGTGTGTGTGTGTGTGTGTGTGTGTGTGTGTGTGTGTGAAAGTGCTGGTCGCTCAGTTCTGTCCAACTCTTTGTGACCCCATGAACTACAACTCACCAGGCTCCTCTGTCCATGGGATTTCCCAGGCAAGAATACTGGAATGGGTAGCCATTCTCTTCTCCAGGGAATCTTCCCAACCCAGGGATTGAATCCAGGTCACCTGCATTGCAGGCAGATTCTTTACTGTCTGAGCTACAGGGAAGCCCCTGATATGTATGTCTTGAAACCCCTGATAAATATATCTGATTCACATTGTTGTACAGCAGAAACTAACACACCATTGGAAAGCAATTATCCTCTGATAAAAAATATTTGTTATTCTACATTAAACTAATACTCATCCTTTTAAACTTCCAGTTCACACATAGTAAAAAGACAAGTTATACCCC
>NW_011494895.1:2860794-2869141 GCF_000754665.1 Bison bison bison | reverse complement strand
TTATACCCCTTGCATGTGATTGTTGCTTCTAACATATGTTGAGCTTTTATCATTTCCCAGCAGCTGCAAGAAGGACAGAACTAGCTGGTCCACGATGGCCTGCAATCAGTTAAATACAGATGTCCACATGCATATATCTCCCTCTACACCTTAAAGGTAACTTATGTTGAGTAAACAGAACAATGATCACATTTACCCTCAACACAGTTGGCTTTGCCTAAGAGAACTTTGTCACAGAAGTCATTTAACATGGAGCTTCAGTCATGTCAGATCAAAATATGGTCCTTCACAAGAGAAATCAGTGATACCACTGCTACTGTGCTTGTCTTTCCACATCCCACTTTGCCAGCTCTGAAGAACTCTGCAGCCTGAGGGAACCAGGGGCCCTCCAGGAAAACTCAGTGCACTTTGGGGGACACTCAGTGATGTCTGGGACATTGCTTTAGGCATTTCACTGACTTGAGTGTGCTGGCAAATGAGAGCAAGTGTATTTCACTTAAAGTCAGGTTCCAGAAAGTAAGTAAACCCTCCATATCCCTCTAGGGGGTACATCAGCAGCCCCCAAGTCCCTTCAACCCTGTGACATTCATGGTCAGGCTCTAAAATCTGAGTTAAGGCAGTGATGGAGACTGAAGCTTAGGCTGATATGCACCATTCTCTATACGATTTACATAGTATTTCTTCTAAATATCTCATGTTTACTTTTGAATCGGCAATTCTAAACGATTAAAAATATGTTAAAAGGAATGCAATGAAAAGACTCCTTCAAGCCCCTGTTACCCACCTACAGGGTGCCATTGTCATGGGTTTCTGATGTCTCCTTCCAAAGTAGAAATGCATAAAAATAAAGGTAAGTATTAATATATATTCTTATTTTCTCCCCTTTTAAGAGCAAAAGGAAAACTCTAATCATATTGTTCTTCATCTTGCTCCTTCAGCTAATACTATAGCTTGGACATCTTTCCATATCAATATATAGAAAGTTTCTTCACTTGCATATGTCAAAGTAGATACCATATTTTATCAACCACTTCACCATCAGTAGATATTGTGTTAATTTACAGTCTTCTGCAATTACAGAGAGTGCTGTAATTCTTGTAGTACATCTTTTCAACATCTGCCAGAATACCTGTGGGATAAGTGACAGGAAGTGTGATTACTGGGCCTCAGAGTAGATGTCTTCTTTTGTGTCTTTGCTCCCAAACCTTGAAAGCCTAACCCTTAGTGCGATGATATTTAGAAGTGAGGACTCTGGGGGGAGATCAGATTATCAGGGCAGAGCCCTCAAGAATGGACTAATCCTCTTACAAAGGAGGCTTCCCTGGTGGTTCAGTGGTAAAGAATCTGCCTGCCAAGTAGGAGATGTAGGTTCGATCCCCGGGTCGGGAAGATCCCCTGGAGAAGGAAATGACAACCCACTCCAGTATTCTTGGCTGGGAAATCCCATGGACAGAGGAGCCTGGCAGGCTACAGTCCATGGGACTACGTAGTCCATGGCAGGCTACATGCAAACAGTCGGACACAACTGAGCAACTAACAACAACAACTTATTAAGGAGACCCCAGAGAGCTCCCTCGCCTCTTCTGCATGTGAGGACACAGGAAGAAGTCCATCTGTGAACCAGGAAGAGAATCCTCACCAGACACCAAGTCTGTTCGCTGGTGCCTTGACCTTGGACTTCCAGTCTTTCCAGACTGTGAGAAATAAATGTCTGTTGATAAGCCACCCATTTTGTGGTGTCCTGTTGCGGCAGCCCAAATGGAGTAAGGCAGTCTCTTATTCATATTTTAAAGTTTCCTCCACCTGAATTTGCACATTTTGTGTTTTATTCCTGTTTTTTCTTTGGATTGCAACTATAAAAAAGATCTTTGCTTCCATTATATCTTCTAACTGGCTACTGTTCACCTATATGAAAGCTATTGATTTCTATATAATTTTGTGCTTTATTCCTTTAGTAATTCTCTTATAGTTTCAAAAATTGATTAACTGGTTCATGTTAGTTTCCCAAGTATTCATTTTTATTGTCTTCCAAATAGAGTGATGGTTCTATATCTTCTGTTCCATTTTTAAATATGAATTTTTTTCTTTTGTCAAGTTTCATATTTAATTCTACAGTGAAATATTAATAATATTGGTGGGCATCCTGGATTTGATTCTGATTATTTAATGGGAATGTGTCTAGTGCTGGCTTTTAAACTGAGATACTCATATTTTATCAAGTTAAAGTTGTGTCCTTGTATTCCAACTTTACTGATTATTTCATTGAAAATGGCTATTGAGTTTTAAAATTTTCATTTGAGAGATGGTATGGATAACCATAAGATTTTTCTACTAACATGATAAGTTATGTTATGTTCCCTACTATTGAATCATCCTTGAATTCTAGGATAGGTCTAATGTGATTATAATTAATGTGCTGCTGAATTCCATTTGTTAATATTTTATTTATAGTTTTGGAATTACTATTCATAAATAAGATCTGTTGACAGAACTTTTAAATTTTTCATCATATTTGGTATTAATATTATATTTGCTTTAAAAAATAATTTGGAGAGAGTTTTCTTAATGCTCTGCCATGGTTTCCAAAACCTTGAAATTCTTTCCTCTTTAGTTTTGATAGAATTTCCCTGTGAAGCTAACTCTTTGTTATCACTCTGATTTTTCTATGAAAATAAGGCATTTTAGATTTTTCTCTATTTTCTCTGGTGTCAGCTTTGATAGATTATGAGAGAGTCATTTCCTAAGCAGGTTGATAAGAAGTCTAGGGGTCTCCAAGGAGAGAGGGGTCTGGAATTCTCAAGGAGGAAGAAAGGACAAACTTTTTTCCCCTCTACATTCCTTAGGATTATATAACAATAACGTATCCTACTTGAAGACAGTCTCTGGATTAAACCTTGTGGCTAGTCCTGTTATCTTAAAATGTAAATTATGGGAGTAGGTCTGGTGAGGTCTTTACAACATCCAGACATTCTTTGGATTCATTGGAGAGTATATAACTCCATTGCTAACACTAGCAAGGGGGTACTCTTTCTGCCGCCTTCTGATGTCTATGTCAGAAGCTTTCTCTATCTCCTTTATACTTTAATAAAACTTTATTACACAAAAGCTCTGACCAATCAAGCCTCGTCTCTGGCCTCAGATTGAATTCTTCTCCTCCAGAGGCCAAGAATCCTGGCATCTTTGGGTGATTCAGCAACAACCTTTCAGTTACATTTTCCTGGAAAATTATCCATTTTTTCCAGGTATTGAAATCAGTTTCAGAATTGAGCAAAGTGGTCTCATTCTTTTAATTTTCTCTATTCCTTTGGTCCACTCCCCTTTTTGTTTCTTATTTTTTTATGTTAATTTTTTACCTCCCATGAAAAATAGCTTTTCCAGTAATTCGTATATTTTTCTTAAAAATCGTTTTTAAATTTATTTATTGGTACTATGGGTTTTCTCTTTTCTAACTCGTGAAATTCTTTATGAGCCTTTAATAACCTTTATCATTATTATAGGGCAGTGTTGTAGGTCTTTTTCTAATTTTTTAAATGTTTTTCATCATTTTTGACATGTGTTTTTAATGTTATGAACATTTAATTATGCACTGCTTTAGCTATTCCCCATAATTCTCATATGTAGTGTTTTGCTACAATTATATTTTACGCCAGTATACTACGCACTAGAACAATCTGTGACAGTGGAGATTTTCTATAACTACACCATCTAGTGTGATAGCTACTAGCCTCTGGTAGCTATTGAGCTGTTAAAATGTGGTTTGAATGTGTGAGAGAGAAACTCATTTTTCAATTTAATTTAGTTTTAAGCAGCCACGTATGGCTGGTTGTTAACCGTATTAGACAGAGACTATCTGTTTTGTAGTTTTCATGTGTATTTCATCTTTTACCCAAAAACTATATGGTTTATTGAAGTAGTCAAGAGGTAAGGATTTTAAATATTGTTTTCAGGTTTACATGCAGTATGTAGACTTATATCTTTCATTTTACTTAATTTATATATCAGTGTATATTTGTTCTACTCATTTCTTCTTTGGGGATTCTAACTGCATCTATGTTGAATTTCCTTACCATTTTTATCTGCTATTTTCTCTCTAATGCTTTAAAAATATTCACTATTTTATTTTATTCAATTTTTATTTCTTTAGGAATTTCTTTAGATCCCTGAGAAACCTTTCTGTCTTTTTCACAGTGTTGATTCTCTCTTGTGATCTGTAGATTTCCTTTTCATTTTTGTAAGGGTTTGTTTTTCTTCTATTTCTCTTCTGAGTTCTGCCCATTGATTTTTTTTTTTTTAAGTTTTGCCTTAGACTTTTATTTAATTTATCTGACTGTGCCATGCAGCTTGGGGAATCTTAGTTCCCTGACCAGGTATCAAACTCACACCGTTAGCAGTGAAAGCAAGGAGTCCTAACAACTTGCCAGCGAATTCTCATTATAACCTACATTTTTTTTCATGCTATTCTCCCAAAGTGCTTGAATTTCTACTTTGTGGTCTTTCTTCTTAGAAGCAATTGCTTTCTTAAGCTGTTTAGAAAAGTTTGACATGTTAGAAAGTGAAAGTCATTCAGTCATGTCCAACTCTTTGTGACCCCACAGATCATACAGTCCATGGAATTCTCCAGGCCAGAATACTGGAGTGGGTAGCCATTCCCTTCTCCAGAGAATCTTTCCAACCCAGGGATCAAACCCAATTCTCCCACATTACAGGTGGATTCTTTACCAGCTGAGCCACCAGGGAAGCCCTAAGCTCTTTAAAATCATGGTAAAATATTCGGTCTCAACTTATCTTTGCTACGTGGGTTGGAAAGCTTTGCAGATCACCACGCTTTCATTTACATCTTTTCTTTGCTTTTTTTTTTTTTTTTTCCCCACTGATCTTTGGAAAGTTGAATTTCCAAGAATACTCCTAAGTAGAGATGAAGCAGGATGGTTTTTTAGGCTTCATGACAGTGGGCTTACCTCTTCTTCACTCCCACAAAGACTAGCTGCTCCTTCCCTGTGAATATTATTTTTCTGTGTAGGTTTGTGTTTCCATTCTCCTTTGCAAGTCTGAACCAGATTGATGCGTTATGTCCTCTGCCATCAGCTGTCCTCATCCTGGAACAGCATACCCATTGTTATACACAAGGAATACAGCTTTTGCACTATCAGCCATGGCATTTTTTTTTTTTAGCCATGGCATTTTTAATGGCTCTTTCTTGGCCATAGCTCTTTGATGGCTCCTGCTTTTTATGGTTCCATCAACACCCTCTGAGCTCCTTATTTTCATTTCTTCCCATCTGCTTCTGTCTAATCTTGGGGTTTTGAAAGTCCCTGTAAGTATTGGTGGGCTACAGTATATAGGGCTGCAAAGAATCGGACATGACACACAAGTATTTTCAAGCCCACAGATTACCTGACTTCTAAATTCCAGAGACAACTGAATTTGTACAATTTAAAATACTCCTAGTTGCCTTTGTTTGCTTTTTCATAAGAAGAGGAGGAAAGCACTGATTACAATGTCATATTCATAAGAAAATCTTCAAGTTTTTAATGGAATCTCTGATTTTACCACCTTTGTTTTCCTATCCCCCATTTTACTATTTCGACTCATCAGTGTGCAATTTCTTTACTGACATTTGACTATCGTGGATAAGCTCTTTCCCCATTAACCTTTTCTTCCTGAAAATCGGGTGTCTCACTGTCATTTTTGCACATTAATTTATGTTCAAACTTGAAAATTTCTCTCTCCCACTTCCTTCCTTAGTTTATCAAAAAGTTTGGAAATACATAATATATAGACTGTACATTAACTGAATTATCATTGTTTTCACTGTACTTAATCAGCACCTAATACTGACAGTCAGTTCACTGATTATTTTCAACAGAGTCATGCAACAGTGCTCACTATAGAAATAGTGGTCCCTTGATTTCCAAGAAGTTTATGAACTGCTGAAATCACCTGATTTTTTTCTACCATCAATTAATTTAATTCAAACAATGAAATGAGAGATAATAAGAGGCAGTTTTGAAGTTGAGTTGCAAACAATTCACCAGTGAGTAGCTATTTTTATCAAAAGAGCCAAGAAGATAGCAAGCGACTTGAGCTGTGGTTTTAGAGCTCTGGTTTCCTGTGTGCGCACTCTGCCCCCACTGCTATAAAAGGAAATGTTTGATGTCCTCTGATTATCCTGGTGTTCTCTCCCCACTACCACTCACCCATGGGTTAATGCTTAGGCACTGTATTGAAAACGTCAGGCTTAATTTCCAGCACGTGGGGGGACCAATGCAACTCCATCTTCTACCCACTCTCCCCAATGCCTTCTCTGGGTCTGGTTGCTCTCATCTGGTCCCTCATCCTGTGCCCACTTTCATCTCCTTGCCTCCATCCTTGGAACTAATGCTCTGGGTGACAGTGAGACACCCGGTTTTCAGGAAGAAAAGGTTAATGGGGAAAGAGCTAATCCACAAATCCATTTTCAATGTATCTTCACTCCTGGCACTGTTTTCAGGATTTTACTTGACTCTGCCCAATGCAGCTTTCCTAAGCCCACCCTCACGTAGAGATGCAGCTCCCAGAACAGTCCAGGTAAGTACTCTGCCCTTGGTTCTTCCCGGCTCACATAGTCATGCTGTGATTGTCTGTAAATCTACTTGATGTTCATGGACTGCATCTCAACATGCATCCCATGCTTCCTAAGTGGTGCAGGTGGCACTGCCAGGGATGAGGGTCTTGCTTTTCTTCAGATTCAAATTCACTCCTAAGGACTGTATTCTTTTAGAGACAACTAATTTTTTTATGCCCTTTGCCTCTGTTTTATGTTTACTTCTGAAGACTGGTACTTGAAAGGGCTTCTAGAGAACACTGTCTCACCCTCAACCTCTCACACACCACCACCCCCCACCACACACACACACACACACACACACACACACTCATACTATGCACACACCTCACAGGAAACAGAAACTTGTTTCTATTTGGGGGTCCAAAATACAGCTTTGAGATTGAAGTCAGGGAATATGCTATTGCTACTCATATTTTCTACAATAGGAAATAAGTGTAAATATACACCTGTTGTTGTGCAGCCGCTAAGTCATGTCTGACTCTTTGTGACCCCATGGACTGTAGCCCACCAGGCTCCTCTGTCCATGGGATTTCCCAGGCAAGAATACTGGAGCAGGTTGCCATTTCTTTCTCCAGCAGATCTTCCCCACCCAGGGATCGAACCTGCATCTTCTGCATTGCAGGTAGATTCTTTACCCCTGAGCTACCAAGGAAACCCCAAATATCCACCTACACCCCAATTTTGTTTTCAGAAACAGACTGTGAGCAAGTCAAGGAAGTGGAAAACTCCTTGAATAGAGTTCTTGGAAGTTAAATCTCAGTGATCCCTGTTTGCCCATGAGACACTTTGTAGTACTAAATAGTTTATCTCTGTGACAACAGGGCCAGAGTGCCAGATTTTTTTCTTTTTTACTTCATAATTAAAGTGTATATCCCAATAACCCATAACTCTTCATTTTCTGGGCCAGAACTAGGTCATGGGCTCTCCTATTTTGGGGACTAATTGCTTTTACAATGTGGGCTATGTGTTACTTTAAAACCCAGCTTCTCACTTGCTAGTCATATGACTTTCAGTTCAGTTCAGTCGCTCAGTCGTGTCCAACTCTTTGCGACCCCATGAATCGCAGCAGGCAGGCCTCCCTGTCCATCACCAATTCCCAGAGTTCACTCAAACTCATGTCCATCAAGTCAGTGATGCCATCCAGCCATCTCATCCTCTGTCGTCCCCTTCTCCTCCTGCCCCAATCCCTCCCAGCATCAGGGTCTTTTTCCAATGAGTCAACTCTTCACAATGAGGTGGCCAAAGTATTGAAGTTTCAGCTTCAGCATCAGTCCTTCCAATGAACACCCAGGACTGATCCCCTTTAGGATGGACTGGTTGGATCTCCTTGCAGTCCAAGGGACTCTTAAGAGTCTTCTCCAACACCACAGTTCAAAAGCATCAATTCTTCGGCGCTCAGCTTTCTTCGCAGTCCAACTCTGACATCCATACATGACCATAGGAAAAACCATAGCCTTGACTAGACGGACCTTTGTTGGCAAAGTAATATCTCTGCTTTTGAATATGCTATCTAGGTTGGTCATAACTTTCCTTCCAAGGATTAAGCATCTTTTAATTTCATACAAGTTAAATAATCAGGGTGACAATATACAGCCTTGACGTACTCCTTTTCCTATTTGGAAAAGGTCTGTTGTTCCATGTCCAGTTCTAACTGTTGCTTCCTGACCTGCATACACGTTTCTCAAGAGGCAGATCAGGTGGTCTGGTATTCCCATCTCTTTCAGAATTTTCCACAGTTTA
>NW_011494895.1:2860008-2860694 GCF_000754665.1 Bison bison bison | reverse complement strand
CCTTCCAAAGAACACCCAGGGCTGATCTCCTTCAGAATGGACTGGTTGGATCTCCTTGCAGTCCAAGGGACTCTCAAGAGTCTTCTCCAACACCACAGTTCAAAAGCGTCAATTCTTCGGCACTCAGCCTTCTTCACAGTCCAACTCTCACATTCATACATGACCACAGGAAAAACCATAGCCTTGACTAGACAGACTTTTGTTGGCAAAGTAATGTCTCTGCTTTTGAATACGCTATCTAGGTTGGTCATAACTTTCCTTCCAAGGAGTAAGCGTCTTTTAATTTCATGGCTGCAGTCACCATGTACAGTGATTTTGGAGCCCCTAAAAATAAAGTCTGACACTGTTTCCACTGTTTCCCCATCTATTTCCCATGAAGTGATGGGACCAGATGGCATGATCTTAGTTTTCTAAATGCTGAGCTTTAAGCCAACTCTTTCACTCTCCTCTTTCACCTTCATCAGGAGGCTTTTTAGTTCCTCTTCACTTTCTGCCATAAGGGTGGTGTCATCTGCATATCTGAGGTCATGGATATTTCTCCTGGCAATCTTGATTCCAGCTTGTGCTTCTTCCAGCCCAGCGTTTCTCATGATGTACTCTGCATCAGTTCAGTTCAGTTCAGTTCAGTCGCTCAGTCGTGTCCAACTCTTTGCGACCCCATGAATCGCAGCACGCCAGGCCCTCCC
>NW_011494895.1:2859582-2859908 GCF_000754665.1 Bison bison bison | reverse complement strand
CCATGTCCAGTTCTAACTGTTGCTTCCTGACCTGCATACACGTTTCTCAAGAGGCAGATCAGGTGGTCTGGTATTCCCATCTCTTTCAGAATTTTCCACAGTTTATTGTGATCCACACAGTCAAAGGCTTTGGCATATGACTTTAGGGAGGTTAATTTCTTAAATCCCTTGTATTTGAGTTTCTTCACACGTAAAAATTTCAGAGAATTTACCTCAAGAGAGTCTGAGACTTATGGTTAACAAAGGGGGAACACTGAGGGAAGGGATAAATTGGGAGACTGGGATTAACACACACACGCTGCTGCTGCTGCTGCTACCGCTAAGTC
>NW_011494895.1:2826703-2859482 GCF_000754665.1 Bison bison bison | reverse complement strand
CATAGACGGCAGCTCACCAGACTCCCCCATCCCTGGGATTCTCCAGGCAAAAACACTGGAGTGGGTTGCCATTTCCTTCTCCAGTGCATGAAAGTGAAAAGTGAAAGTGAAGTCGCTCAGTCGTGTCTAACTCTTAGGGACCCCATGGACTTCAGCCTACCAGGCTCCTCCGTCCATGGGATTTTCCAGGCAAGAGTACTGGAATGGGGTGCCATCGCCTTCTCCACACACACACGCTACTGTTTATAAAATAGATAATCAACAAGGACCTATGGTAGAGCCCAGGGAACTCTACTCAATATTCTGCAGTAACCTACATGGGAAAAGAACCTGAAAAAGAATGGATATACTTTTATACGTATAACTGAATCACTTTGCTGTATACCTGAAACTAACACAACATTCTAAATCAATTATACTCCAAAGTAAAATAAAAAATTAAATTAAAAAAAAAGAAAGATCTGAGAGGATAACATCACACTGTGTGTTGAAATTGCCCAATAATGACAAACACATGGACGGAGCTCAGAATACACTTCTCTTTGCTTCTTCTTCACCTCTATGGAGTTCCTGACTGTGGCTGATGGGGGCTGTTCCTTACAAAGAGTAAGTCAAATCATTAGTCTGTAAACCCTAAAATTTGTACAGTGCTAGATGTCAATTATGTCTCAATAAAACTGGAAAGGAAAAGAAAAAATGAGATTGAGTTAGTTGGGTAAGTGAGAGAAGTGCATTTCAACAAGGCATCGAGGACACAGACAGCCATGGTCACTGCACAGAACTTCCTTTATTATAACAAGGCCATTGGTCAGGGCAGGCTTCCCAGGTGGCTCGGTGGTAACGAATCTGCCTGCGAATGCAGGAGACACGGGTTCGATCCCTGGATCGGGAAGATCCCCTGGAGGAGGAAATGGCAACCCACTCCAGTATTCTTGCCTGGAGAATCCCATGGACAGGGGAGCCTGGCAGGCTTACAGTCCATGGGGTTGCAAAGAGTCAGACACAACTTAGTGACTAAACAACAACAACAATAGCTGTTCAGGGAGCAAAAGGAGAATTGTTGACAGAAGAAAGGCCAGATAGAAGTGCAGGGACAAGATCATACTGGAATTGGTCATTCTAAAGGTTTTGTTTTATTTTTTTCTCATCTGGTGGATGACACATAATCAGAATTAGAAGTTTCCAGATCATTCCAAATGTAGATTCCAGGTTATCGACCATTCTGTATAGACTTGCAAGGCTACTAGGTTCCAGGCACTTTTCTGTTTACATTTCTGAACAAAAGTCCCCTTTATTACCGGCTTACCTCCTGGCATGGAGAGGCAGACAATGAACAAGAAAGCACTTGTGTGTGTGTGTGTGTGTGAGTATGTGAA
This sequence comes from Bison bison bison, assembly GCF_000754665.1. NCBI lineage: Eukaryota > Metazoa > Chordata > Mammalia > Artiodactyla > Bovidae > Bison > Bison bison. The sequence continues at coordinate 2,858,106 of NW_011494895.1, read as the reverse complement.
ATATTCCAGATGATAACCAAGGTGATGGAGAAAAATGAGGGTGTTCGGGGAGGCTGTACTGATTAGGTGACATGTAGACAAATACTGGAAGAAGAAACACTGGAAATACCTAACTGAAAGGATTATGTAAAGTGTCTTACAGTTAATGGGCTTCCCTGGTGGTTCAGATGGTAAAGAATCTGTCTGCAGTGCAGGAGACCTGGGTTCAATCCCTGGGTTGGGAAGATCCCCTGGAGATGGGCGTGGCAAACCACACCATTATTCTTGCCTGGAGAATTCCATGAACAGAGGAGCCTAGAGGGCTACAATTTATGGGGTTGCAAAGAGTCAGACATGACTGAGTGACTAACACTATTTAAGTGTGTGCCCCCAGAGGAAAGTGCCTCACTTGGAAATCTAGCCAAAAAAGGATCCCCATGAAGGCTTTGGATGGAGGCCCCATTTCTCCCTGGAGATCTGTCCAGGCTTCTGTCCAGCAGGTTTGGTCACAACCAGCCTTATTACTGTGATTATGACCCCAAGGTTGATGATAAGGATGATGATACATAGGATAGTTTAGGGCTTGCTGGCAGTGTCTGTGCCCTGGAGGATGCTTGGGGGCATAAAGCAATTGCAGTTTTCAAAGATCCCAGGCCTGGTCTCTTTGCAGGAGTAAGGAGAATAGAATAGAATTGCCAGCCCTAAACAGTGCTGGTGGCATCCCTTATAACTCTGCCATATCTCCTGGAAAACCAAAAAAAGGTTAATTCCACTTCCTCACCCTTTGGGTTTGCATCCTTCAGCCTATGGAGAGAGGCCTGTCTCCTCAGTTCTAAGGGAAGAGGAGGCTTGTTTGCAGGAATCAAACTTTGCTGCGCAGGAGGATACCCCGGGAGCTCTGAAAGCTTCAGTGCCCTGGTTGCTCCCCATACTAATTAATGCAGAACCCCTGGGGGCGAGACCCACATATCAGGGTTTTTAAAACCTCTCCAGGAGGATCCAGAGCCAAACGATGGTGAGGGGAATGGGGAAAGGGGGAGCTGGACCAACTCACACCAGCTCGGGAGATAGATCACATGCCTCTCTGCCCATGATAGAAGAAGGGATGGATCTGGTCTTTGTCCTCTGTTCCTGGAACAGAGCTTTAAAAGCCCTTGGAATTTCCCAAGTGACAGGAATGTCTGTGTTATTTATCACAAACAGGATTCCTGAGTTCATGCTAATGAGATGACTCATTAGAGCTTACCCTAGGTACTTGTTCATTTGTATCCATTATACTAATTAAAAGATGCTAATCCTAAATTGTCCTAAAGCATTCTAACAAGTCACTGAACCAGAGGGGATTGTGGGAAACTCCTAAATTTGTGGTCAGCTGGGCAGAAGTGCAGGTGGCCTGGGAATACCTGGAATTTGTGGCTGGCTTCATAAGTGGGGACAGTCTTGTGAAGGAATTTGCCTTTCACTAGGGGGATCTGCCGGAGAAGGCAATGGCACCCCACTCCAGTACTTTTGCCTGGAAAATCCCGTGGATGGAGGAACCTGGTAGGCTGCAGTCCATGGGGTCGCCAAGAGTCAGACATGACTGAGTGACTTCACTTTCACTTTTCACTTTCATGCATTGGAGAAGGAAATGGCAACCCACTCCAGTGTTCTTGCCTGGAGAATCCCAGGGGCGGTGGAGCCTGGTGGGCTGCCATCTATGGGGTCGCACAGAGTCGGACACGACTGAAGCGACTTAGCAGCAGTAGCAGCAGCAGGGGGATCTGCACTAACTGTTGGTTGTTAGCGTCAGAACTGAATTGAATTTCAGGGCCCCCAGTTGGTACCAGAGGCTTGGTATATGGTTGCCATTAGCAACATGTGCCTGTGTACATTAATTAATAAGATTAAAATACAGTTGCACTAGTCATATCTCAAATACTTGCTAAAGGCTCTGAGAAATGGAGCATTTCCTGCCGTATCAATAAGCAAGGATGTCACGGTCATCAGCGAGTGCAGGCCCCCAGTGAGGCGCTCGTGAGCCCTCAGGGCACTCAAAAAGGAGAACACCTGCCATAGCAGCTTTAGGGCTGCAGCCACCCCCACTCCTGAAGGTGAGCCCCAAGGGAGCTCAAGATATGAGAAACTGGCCCCAGATAGCTGAGATGCCTATGAAAGGAATGATTTCAGTGAGCCCAGACTCTTGCATCTTCCCATTTATAGAAAAGCACTAAATTTCTTAACTTGGGTATCTGGTTTCCTCTAATTAACAACAATCTTTTGATGTTAAGACTACCTGCCCTTTGTTGCAAAAGTTCTATATAACCTGGCTCCTCCCCTTGTCTCCTTGGAGAAGTTCTTTCAGGGTTACTTGAAATGCTGTCTCTCCAGCTTGAAGTCCTAAAAATTGCCACAAAATAAAATAATAACTCTCAACTTTTAGATTGTGCCTATTTATTAAGGCAACAGCTACTGTGTTGCATATTGAGAATATTTCTGTCATCACAGAAGATTGTGCACCAGGTCTGGCTTAGCTTGCTCCAGCATTAAGAATTGCAAGAAAAGGTGGCGTGTGTAAGGGGACCATCGCTCTATGAATGCACCTTTTACCTTGAACTGAGTTTCTAAGCCTCTGTGTTTTCCAGCTCTTGTTCCTAATCTCTACTTTCAATGACCTAATTAAATTCTCAGTGTGATTCATTTCTTTAGGTATGTCAATTCCTGCAATTTATTGCAAAAAAAAAAAAAAAAAGTGAGCCTTATCCCATAAGAATTAAACCCGAAAGTTTGATAGCAGAGGAACAACTGAATCTTCATTTTAAATTAATGGTGGAAAAATGGATACAAAAAAGGTCAGAGAATTCCCAAACAGTGGCTTCCTGGACAGTGTGGTGTGTGTTCATACTCTTAAATGAATTATGGGTCAATAAGGAAGAAGTATTAGACAAATTAGAGAAAATTTTCAGAAGGATGGGACAGTTGGCAAGGGGAGAGTTCCAGGTGGAAATTGTACTGATGGATTAATTATCTCAGAAATCTCATAACTTGTTGATTAATTTCCGAAAATTAAATTAATTAAACACAAAGGGACATGGATTCAGATATATGCCCACTCCATCACTTTCATGCAAGTTACAAAACCCTTTAAATCTGATACCTTCTTAAAATTGAAGTGCAGGTGATTTACAATGTTGTGTTAGATTCTGGTGTACAGCTAAGTGATTAAGTTAAACATATATATATTCTTTTTTCTCTTTTTTTAAGTTTTGTGGGTTTTTTTGGTCGTGGACCATTTTTAAAGTCTTTATTGCATTTGTTACCATATTGCTTCTGCTTTTTGTTTTGGTATTTGGGGCAAGAAGCTTGCAGGCTCTTAGTTTCCCAAGCAGGGATCAGACCTGCACAGGAAGGGGAAGTCTTAACCACTAGACTGCCAGGAAAGCACTAGAAAAGCACTATATATATATATCATATTCTTTTCCATGATGGTTTATTACATTATTAAATCTGATACTTTATTTCTAAACCAGAAATTAGAAAAGAGGTTTGTTGTGCCTTAGCTAAGATAAGGCGTACAAATTGTTTAGCATGGTACCTGGCACATAGAATACTATTTACATACCAGCTATAATGGCTATTTGTCTTAGCCATCTTATTGCCAAACAAATGGGAGCGGGAAGTAGCAGAGTCAGACCTATCGAGAGAGAATTAAAATGAGATCTTTTCTAATTGTAAAGCTCTGTAGTGTATGATTTTTTTAAAGGATGAAATCACTGTACCTCGCCATTGCTGGGATTATGATAGAATAACAACATCAAAAAAAATCACCCATTTGAAGAATTGGAATTCCTAAAGCACTTTTAATTTCCAAGCGTGCATGCTTTTCAAGCAGAACTCTCAAAGCACCTGTGGTATTAAGCGTTTCTCTTTCAAGAGAGCAGCATGGCTCCTTCAAGGCAGATCATTTTGCATCATGCATCGCCATGGTGCTTTCTCTCCTGATCCCAACATGTGTTTTTACATCGTGTTTAATTTAGGAAGATTATAACCAATGATCAATCCTTGCTCCCACCTGGGTTCCTCGTCATCTGTATTGTTGTATAAAGCTTTTGATGTTTTCATACTCTATAGATTTTTAAAAGTATTTCTGATTACCATTTAGGGCTTACAAAAGTCAAAGATCACTCACTTTCATCATCTTCTTTTCCCAAATTGTCCCTAGATCCCCCCAAAATGACTTTTTCGATGTCTGTTTCCCTGATAGGCTTAAAAACTAAACAGGAAACTTCTAACTGTAACCCTGTAGCCCTGGCAGCTAAAATGATGTGAGTCCATTGCAGGGACTTGCTAATTATTCTTTAAATTTTTTTGAACTATTTTGTTTTTCCTACTCCACTGATTAAAAGCAATTTTATAAGCCACAGGGATAAGAACAATCAAAGACTGACCATGACCTTTCCAGTCCTACACATCTGTAGTATTGTGCAACCTGGACAATATGACTTGTAAACACCACTGGTTTTGCTCACACACACACACACACACACACGCACACTGGCTATAGGGTATGTGCTCTGTGCTTTCAAAGACAGCAGCCTAGGTCTTAGTTCCTAGGCTGAGACGGAAGAGGTCAAAGAACTGGGATGACTCTTCTTCATGAAGACCCTGCTCTTGGTCACTTCCCCTACATTCCACGTCCTCTTGGGAGTGTGGAGACCAGGAAAGGAAGACACAAGTTTCCAAGAGTCAAGCAGCTAACCACTGGTTATTGTCCACAATCCCACAAAGAAAGCTTGAATTCTGGGTAAATGGTTTGAACCCTAAGCAATTAGAAAAATCATTGATCTTTACATGGTTCTTTTTTTTCTTTTTTTTATATTATTATTATTATTTACTTTACAATATTGTATTGGTTTTGCCATATATCAATATGCATCTGCCACGAGTTCCATACACGTGTTCCCATCCTGAACCCCCCTCCCACCTCCCTCCCCATACCATCCCTCTGGGTCATCCCAGTGCACCAGCCCCAAGCTTCCTGTATCCTGCATCGAACCTGGACTGGCGATTCGTTTCTTATATGATATTATACATGTTTTAATGCCATTCTCCCAAATCATCCCCCCTCCCTCTCCCACAGAGTTCAAAAGACTGTTCTATACATCTGTGTCTCTTTTGCTGTCTCGCATACAGGGTTGTCCTCGTACCCCAATGTTCATCGCAGCACTGTTTATAATAGCCAGGACATGGAAGCAACTTAGATGTCCATCAGCAGATGAATGGATAAGAAAGCTGTGGTACATATACACAATGGAGTATTACTCAGCCATTAAAATGGAATTTAGAAAGATGGTTACATGATTCTTTGTAATCTGACTCTTTCTCCTTTCTTCTGCTAGGAAGTTCTAGCAGAGAATAAGAAAAAGCAAATGTGAGAACATTCCTGCCTGGGGTCAGGGAGGGAAGACACAGTCCTGTGGGCAGTGAGGAGACCCATACAGATAAGCTTGCCCGGGACACCACAGATGGAGGGCAAGCTTCACACATGAAAGCCAGATTGGTCAGAAAATAAACACATTTTGAATCTATCTTCCAACCAGAAGATGATTTCAGAATCAATTTATTTCACAAGTGTTCAAGAATTTCTTTAAGCCTTAAAGCTCAAAATGAGTCTCTAAGAGTTAGTTCAAAGTATCCAGAATGTCAGTGTCAACTCCCTTCCCACAGCATTATATTACCTTTCAGTGCTCTTTACACGGACTTCCCTGGTGGTTCGGTGATAAAGAATCCGCCTGCCAATCAGGAGACATGAGCTCTCTCCCTGGGTTGAGAAGATCCCGTGGAGGAGGGTATCCAGTATTCTTGCCTGGGAAACCCCATGGACAGGGGAGCCTGGCAGGCTACAGTCCATGGGGTTGCAAAGAATCAGACACCACTTAGTGATTAAACAGCAGCAGCAAGAGCAGCCCTTTACACACACACAAACACACACACAGAGTCACCTTGCTGTTAGAGCATTGCTTTCTGACTTTTCCATATTTTCATGATATCATAAGATGTTACTTGGGAACATAATAAAAGAAGCATTAAGTGGAAACCTTCAGGCTTGAGGAGGTGCAGGTTTCCACAAACACAGGCAAATCTTCTTAAACAAAACGTGCCTGAGCATGGTGAGAACTTGACCCGTGGCAACAGACCAAGTCACTCTTTTATGCTAGAGCCCAGGGTTCTGGAAGGCAAGGTGTTCTCAGAAAGCAAAGTTTTAATAAGGGCCACATTATCTGCAGTAAAACTGCATGACATATGGCTCTTTCTAGAGTTCTGATGTGTGGGAGCTGCACTTGCCTTTCATGGAGATCCTCCGGAGCTGTCAGACAAGAGAAAAACTGATAACCCTCCTGTATTACACCTCGATGCCGGGAGCACACACGCAAGGCAAGGCAAGGCTGGGACAGAATTCTGAGGGTGCCCAGGCTCTGAGATGGAGAGGTCGTGTTTCTTCGATTGCTTGTGGGAACACCACAGACCCATTTATTAGAAGCAGACAGCTTATGAAATTGTGTGAAACAACAGGTGCCAGGAGAAAAGCCAGAGGCTCTACATGAGGCACTTGGACACTGCTCTGGAGAGAGTGGAGACCGAATTGATGTGGTCTGCATTTCTCTTTAGACCCAAATCAATCAGCGTCTTCCAAGCAGATTATCTCAGCATGCTCCTCCAAACAGTTTTCATCTAAAGTTATTGATGATTTTGCTTTTAACCGAGAAACAGGATGAAATGGAGAAAAACTGTGACTCGGAACAGGCAGGAACATAAGAAGCAGTTTAAAGGAAAAATAAATAATCAGAATACCTAGTGACACTTCATTTGGAGTCTTGGGAAGTGAAGTGTTATATATAATGAAATTTTCCAGATAAAGGCAGTTCGTCCATTTCACACCCAAACTTTTAAACTTAAACCATATGTGATAAAAGGATAAACACAACAAATGTCATATACACTCTTCTCTCTACCCACAAAAATGAAGCACCTTGAAACCTTTCTGCAGTTTTCTTAACTACATACATATATCTCCCATAACACGTAAGAACACTTTAATTCAAATATTTCTTTGCATTCCCCACAGTTTGGGTCTATGTTAAAGAGAATATTCTATTCTTTTGTGGGTAAGAGACTAGTTCAGTCCATGGGGTCACTAAGAGTCGGACACAACTGAGCAACTTGACTTTCACTTTTCACTTTCATGCATTGGAGCAGGAAATGGCAACCCACTCCCTGCTGCTGCTGCTAAATCGCTTCAGTCGTGTCCGACTCTGTGCGATCCCATAGACAGCAGACTACCAGGCTCCTCCGTCCCTGGGATTCTCCAGGCAAGAACACTGGAGTGGGTTAACATTATCCAAAAATCTCTGTGTGATGTCACAGGTGCAATCTGTCTTCCTAAAAGGCAAAAAAACATGACCAGAAAGTGTGATTTTCTTCTTTTCCTTTTTAATATTGACTGAAATCTAGAGAATTCTCATGAGGCTTGCTGAAGGGCTTAACTGAAAGAAAATCACAGGCCCCTTGTCACCTTCTCTGATGTCTGAAGAAAAGACACCTCCGGTCTTCAGTTTAGGGCTAGATTTTGGTAAATGACCAGCAAGCCAGCCCAGTTGTTAGAGAAGAGAAAAATAAATTAAACAGTATTCAAATATGGGAAAGAAAAGCAAATACAGCTGACTCTTGTCATCACTAAAACCTGGATGATTTCTTTACTTTGAATGTTAGAAAAATAGAAAGTTTGTATGTTGAAGGATGTTATCCGAGAATAGTTTCTGTTTAGGTGAGGTATTTATTTTTTTTACTAGAATTGTATTTATTTATTTTTGGCTGTGTTGGGTCTTCATTGCAGCTTGGTCTTTTCTCTAGTTGCGGCAAATGGGGGCTACTCTGTGTTGCGGTGCTCGGGCTCTCAATGTGGTGCTTTCTCTTGTAGTGAAGCTCCCATGCGCTCTAGAGCACTTGAGATTCTGCAGTTGTGGCACGTGGACTCAAGAGCACAGGCCCAATAGTTGTGGCAGAAATCCATGGACAGAGAATTCCATGTGCAGAATTCCATGGACAGAGGAGCCTGGCAGGCTACAGGCCATAGGGTCACAAAGAGTCAGACAGGACTGAGCGACTTTCACTTTCATATATATATATATATATCCTCTCCTTCTTGAGCCTCCTTCCCCATGCCCATCCTACCCCAAAGTTTAAAAAGTGAAAGTGAAAGTCGCTTTGTTACCCCATGACTATATGGTCCATGGAATTCTCCAGGCCAGAATACTGGAGTGAGGAGCCATTCCCTTCTTCAGGGGATCTTCCCAACTCAGGGATCAAATCCAGGTCTCCCGCATTGCAGGTGGATTCTTTACTGTCTGAGCTACCAGGGAAGTGTCTTTTTTTTTTTTAATATTTTATTTTATTTTTCATATCGCATTTTATTTTATTTTTTTAAACTTTATATAATTGTATTAGTTTTGCCAAATATCTAAATGAATCTGCCACAGGTATACATGTGTTCCCCATCCTGAACCCTCCTCCCTCCTCCCTCCCCATACCATCCCTCTGGGTCGTCCCAGTGCATGGAAGTGTCTTTTAAAATTAATTTTATAAATGAGGGGATTGGTGAAGAAAGTCAAATATAGAGGGAAAAAAAAAACAGATAATAAGGAGGAAGGAGAGTTATAGAAAAAAAAACAGCAAATGACAGAGGAGGAAAAGTTTTAAGTTAATATCGAGAGAAAAGGGGGTCTTCCCTGGCAGTCCAATGGTTAAGACATCTCAGACATCTCCTTCCAGTGCAGGGGGTAAGGGTTCAGTCCCGGGTGAGGGAACTAAGATCCCACATGCCTTGCAGCCAAAACACCCAAAACAAGAAACAGAAGCAATATTGTCACAAATTCAATAAAAGACTTTTTTAAACGGTCTATATTTTTAAAAAAAATCTTTAAGACAAAAAAAGAGACAAAGATAGAAGCCATTATTGAGTCACAGGGGTAAATGTAAACTTGGAAGGTTTATGGAATTAAAGCATAGAGTAAACCCAACTAGGGATCAACCTGACCAAGGAGATAACACACATCCCAATTTATTTCAAAGGCAGAAACAATCTGAAAGGGTCTCCCATCTAGTCACTGGAAGGCACTTTTCAAAGAGAAAGATCAAGTCCAAGGTCTCCGCAGAACATCCCACACTCTTGGGTTCTATCAGTAATGATGAATCAGCTAGACTCAGGTAAGCTCCTTCCTGTGTCATTTACCATGACACAAACATGTCTTTGCACTCAAGAGCTAAATCTCTCTAGATCATGGGAAACAACACAAAGTAAGCAAACCTACAAGACCTAGATCCTGTTTCTTAGTGCCAAGGTTCATGTTTCCTTTGTTCATTCATGCATCCATTCACTCATCCAACAAATATTGCTTGAGAGCCTGCTATCTGTCAGGCCAAGCTCTGCACCAGACCTGCAAGGTGGGCATAAGTCTATGGCACCTATGTGGTCACCTCCCATCACATGGGCCAGCCAGTGAATTGAAGAAGGTCATTACATTCATTCCAGTCTATCAGAGAAGTAAATTCTAGTACTTACTGTTGTGCTAATAAAATCCATGTACTATGAGGTCGATGTCATCAGAGTCAACTTTTAAGTGATCACAGATATTATAATTGTATGTAAATATGCTTCTTATGGGAAGAAAGGCATACATTTTATTATAACAAATTCTCAAAGTGTATCTTGGCATTCACAGTTTTCTGTTCAACCTATATGCTATATCTTTTCTTCTCATGATCTATGAGATACCCAAATAACCCATGGTGTTTTATATTGAGTTTAAAGTCATTCACATGTGAAATATATTTTATGCTTGCTCAGTCGCTTCAGTCATGTCAGACTCTTCATGACCCTATGGACTGTAGCCCACCAGTCTCCTCTGTCCATGGGATTTCCCACGTAAGAATACTGGAATGAGTTGCCATTTCCAACTCCAGGGTATCTTTTTGATCCAGGGATTGAACCCGAGTCTCCTGCATCTCCTGCATTGCAAGCCTTTACCCACTAGACCACCTGGGAAGCCCATCCTCAGTATTACACGATAGAAATTTCTAGCCTGATTTCATAACAGTTTGTCAAGAAAGCAATGAGGAGAGAGTGATTTCACACCAATAGCATTTGAATTGGTGTCCTCATCAAAGCTCTGAATCTATTAAATTACATTTTAAAAAGTTTAATATTTATCTTGTCTTACTGACACCATATCAGATGTGATCAGCTTTTAAGTCAAAACATTATGTTTTTAATTACACTACAAATGGCCTAAGATCTGGGTTTCAACATGCTTCTTTCTAGCTCTGTACCTCCTCTGCCTAAAGCCTGTGTCCTCAGCCAGAATTTAGTTGGCAGATGGGAGGATGATTCACGACAGAGAATGGGATTCGACTTGGCTTTTCTGCTGGCTGCACAGAACCCCAAAGAAGCCAAAACGTGTTTGTTTCCACAAAACAGGCAGTTTTCACGAAGTGACACATAGAGGAATGGCCGCAAGGAGGACGATAGTCTGATATTTTCTCTGCAGTACGGCCTGTTGACTCAGTCAGTACACGCACCTCTACTCAGTAAGCAAACTGCACAAGGTCAAGAAGGTCCCACACTGAGGCCTGGCACAGTTGACCAAGTCTTCATCCACCGATGCGTAAGGGCTGAGAATTTGGGACAATTTTGTGATTAAACTCATTTCTAGTCACAGAACCTGTTTTTAGGAAAGAAGTGTTTACCTGTGGTTTTGATAAAACAACAACAACAACAAAAGATGATGCTACTAAGTAAGTCAGACAGAGAAAGACAAATACCATATGATAGCACGTGTATGTGAGCTTTCCAGGTGGCGCTAGTGGTAAAGAACCCACCTGCCAGTGCAGGAAACATAACAAACATAACAGATCTTGTTTGATCACTGGGTTGGGAAGATCCCCTGGAGGAGGGACTGGCAACCCACTCCAGCATTCTTGCCTGGGAAATCCCAGGGGCAGAGGAGACTGGTGGGCTATAGTCTATAGGGTTGTAAAGAGTTGGGCATGTATGAAGCAGCTTGGCACAGCACACGTATACAGGATATTCCTATTGCTAAGTCGCTTCAGTCGTGTCCGACTCTGTGACCCCAGAGACGGCAGCCCACCAGGCTCCCCCGTCCCTGGGATTCTCCAGGCAAGAACACTGGAGTGGGTTGCCATTTCCTTCTCCAATGCATGAAAGTGAACAGTGAAAGTGAAGTCGTTCAGTCGTGTCTGACCCTCAGTGACCCCATGGACTGCAGCCTACCAGGCTCCTCCGTCCATGGGATTTTCCAGGCAAGAGTACTGGAGTGGGGTGTCATTGCCTTCTCTGATACGGGATATATATATATATATATATATGTAGGTATATGGTACAAATGAACTTATTTACAAATCAGAAACAGGCTCACAGACATAGAAAAGAAACTTATGGTTACCAAAGAGGAAAAGGTAGGAGGAGGGATAAATTAGAAGTTTGGGATTAACATATACACATTGTTACTATTGTTGCTTCATTGTTAAGTTGTGTTCAACCCTCTTGCGATCCCATGGACTGTAGCCCACCAGTCTCCCCTGTCCATGGGATTTCCCAGGAGAGAATACTAGAGTTGGCTGCCATTTCCTTCTCCAAGAGATCTTTCCCACCCAGGGTTGGAGCCTGAGTCTCCTACATTGGCACTAGGATTTTTTTTTTTTACCACTGAACCATCTGGGAAGCCCCAACATATACACATGACAAAATTCTTAAAGAGATGGGAATCCAAGACCATTTTACCTGCCTCCTGTGAAACCTGTATGCAGGTCAAGAAGCAACACTTAGAACCAAACATAACAAACTGGTTATTGTTTGGAATAACAAACTGGTTCAAAATTGGGAAAAGGGTACATCAAGGCTGTATATTGTCACCCTGCTTATTTAACTTATATGCAGAGTACATCATGCTAAATGCCAGGCTGAATGAAGCACAAGCTGGAATCAAGATTGCTGGGAGAAATATCAATAACCTCAAATATGCAGATGACACTACCCTTACTGCAGAAAGCAAAGAGGAGCTAAAGGGCCTTTAATGAAGGTGAAAGAGGAGAGTGAAAAAGCTGGCTTAAAACTCAACATTCAAAAAGTGAAGATCATGGCATCCAGTCCCATCACTTCAAGGCAAATAGATGGGGAAACAATGGAAACAGTGAGAGACTATATTTTGGGGGGGCTCCAAAATCACTGCAGATGGCAACTGCAGTCATGACATTAAAATATGCTCGCTCCTTGGAAGAGAAGCTATGACAAACCTAGACAGCATATTAAAAAGCAGAGACATTACTTTGCCAACAAAGGTCCTTCTAGTCAAAGCTCTGGTTTTTCCAGTAGTCATGTATGGATGTGAGAGTTGAACCATAAAGAAAGCTGAATGCCGAAGAATTGATACTTTTGAACTGTGGTGTTGGAGAAGACTCTTGAGAGTCTCTTGGACTGCAAGGAGATCAAACCAGTCAATCCTAAAGGAAATCAGTCCTGAATATTCATTGGAAGGACTGATCCTGAAGCTGAAACTCCAATACTTTGGACACGTTATGCAAAGAACTGACTCATTGGAAAGACCCTGATGCTGGGAAAGATTGAAGGTAGGAGGAGAAGGGGATGATAGAGGATGAGATAGTTGGATGGCATCACTGACTCAACGGACGTGAATTTGAGTAGGCTCTGGGAGTTGGTGATGGACAGGCAAGCCTGGCGTGCTGCAGTCCATGGGGTTGAAAAAATCAGACACAACTGAGCAACTGAACTGAACTGTGCTATGCCCAAAGGTGATACTTTTTTTTTTTTTTTTAATTTTTTGGCAATGCTGTGCAGGATGCAAGATCTTATTTCTCAGACCAGGAAAGGAACCCATACCCCCTGCAGTGGAACTGTGGAATCTTAACCACCGGAGCACCAGGGATTTTCCCAGAGGTGGTGAAAAAAAAAGTGAAAGTGTTAGTTTCTCAGCCACAGGTTCCTCTGTCCATGGAATTCTCCAGGCAGGAATACTGGAGTGAGTAGTCATTCTCTTCTGCAGGGGATCTTCCTGACCCAGGGACTGAACCCAGGTCTTAAGCACTGCAGGTGGACTCTGCCATCTGAACCACCAGGGAAGCCCCCACAGAGGTAGTACTTAAGCACAAATCTTTAGGAAATCAGGAAATAGGAAGACACAGAAGCCACCACTCTGGGACCCGGTGAAGGAGATTTACATGCCAAGATTCATTCTATTCTGCAAAGGACATCTGGAGAAAATTGTCAAACTTTTAACATCTCCCTAAAGTACCACACTTATAGAAATAAAGTTTGACAACCTTTTCAAAATTTTTAGAAGAAACCCGCTAGATGAATAATTTACTAAGTCTATTTCAGGTCTGAGTTGACTTGGGTGTTTTTATTGTTGTGCTCTGTTTTATTTTATTTTTACTTTTAATTTATGGCTATATTATCATATGAAATGTGCCCAAAAAAGAGCTAGAGTTGGAACAAGAAAATACCTTCCTATCAGTTGCTTCCTTTTTTCCCTCTCTGTGGAAACACATAGAAAAACAAGTACTTTGTGCATTACAGGCACCAAGAGAGACATTTGTTTTGCAGTGGGCAAAGGAAATGTTCTGAATTGTTGAATAAGAGACAAAATTTCTAGCAGTAACCCTGTTACTGTTTAGTCACTAAGCTGTGTCCAACTATTTGTGACCCTATGGATTGTAACCTACCAGGTTCTTGTGTCCTCCACTATGTTCTGGAGTTTGCTCAAATTCATGTGCGTTGAGTCAGTGATGCTGTGTAACCATTTCCTCCTCTGGCGCTCTCTTCTTTTGCCTTCAATCTTTCCCAGCACCCAGGTCTTCTCCAATGAGTTGGCTCTTTGCATCAGGTGGTCAAAGTATTGGACCTTCAGTGTCAGTCCTTCCCGTGAATATTCAGGGTTGATTTTCTTTAGGATGGACTGGTTTGACCTCCTTGCAGTTCAAGGGACTCTCAAGAGTCTTCTCCAACACCACAGATTGAAAGTATCAATTCTTCAGTCTCCGCCTTCTTTATGGTTACATCCATACATGACTACTGGAAAAACTGTAGCTTTGACTACATAGATCTTTGTTGGCAAAGTGATGTCTCTGCTTTTTAATATGCTGTCCAGGTTCGTCATATTACTAACTTTCTTTCCAAGGATGTCTTTTAATTTCAATAATCCTGTCAAGTGTGTTAGTTACTCAGTCGTGTCTGACTCTTTGCAACCGCATAGACTATAAGTCACCCAACTCCTCTGTCCATGGGAATTCCCAGGCAAGAATACTGGAGTGGGTTGCCATTCCCTACTCCAAGGGATCTTCCTCACCTAGGGAACAAACTGGTGTCTCCTGCATTGCAGATAGATTCTTTACTGTCTGAGCCACCAGAGAAGCCCCATATGGACCTTTGTTGGCAAAGTGATGCCTCTGCTTTTTAATAAGCTGTCTAGGTTTGTCATACTAATAGCTTTCCTTCCAAGGGTGCCTTTTAATTTCAATAACCCTGTTCAGTTCAGTTCAGTCACTCAGCCGTGTCCGACTCTTTGCGACCCCATGAACCGCAGCACGCCAGGCCTCCCTGTCCATCACCAGCTCCTGGAGTTCACCCAAACTCATGTGCATCAAGTCAGTGATGCCATCCAGCCATCTCATCCTCTGTTGTCCCCTTCTCCTCCTGCCCCCAATCCCTCCCAGCATCAGGGTCTTTTCCAATGAGTCAACTCTTCACACGAGGTGGCCAAAGTACTGGCCTCAGCATCAACCCTGCACATGGCCTCAAAGCTAAAGATGTTAAGCTTGTCTTTTCTGGCAAGGTAGTAGTGGGGGAAATGTGTGTGCTTCTCAGTACCTGACTTAGAAAGTTTAAGTAAAGATAAAAAATAACAGAAGACATTCTTCCATGCCAGTGCATATATAAATCATTGAATGCTCCACAGTCATCCATTTTATGTAATATAGTTAATCTTTAGTGGATGAACATTTGGTTTGTTTTCAGTCTTTTCCTCTTGTAGCCAAAGAACTGCAATAAATGTTTTGCATATATATCTGCGCATACATTTTTACTGATGAGTCTAAAGCTATGCGCATGTTTTTAATGAAAAAAAGAAAGTCGTTGAAAATTATCTTGGCCATGATTCTGTTTGTGTTTTATTTCCAAAGATATGTATGTATTCATTGATATTTATGTTTGTAAAGGAGTAACATATTTCCAGAAGTAATACATTTCTTATTTAAAAATGGCTAACAGTAGTCACCTTTTGGAAATTGGGATGGGAATAAAGGAAGAAGTCTCTCACATTTATTCCAGTTAGGCATTTTATCAAGTTTATTATTTTTATAATTAGTAATAAAATTAGGCCCAGGTCAAACCAAGACAAAAGCTCCAAATCAGCTGTATTATTTCCCAGTAACGTTGGTATGTTATGAATGCATTTCAAAGCAATCTGTATTTCACCAAAAAAAAAAAAAAAAATCCAGAAACAGGAAAAGTCAGCACAACCATTAATTAAGACTTCATTCTGCATATATAGATCTCCCTCCAATGCAGTGTGAAAAGTTTAGCTTTGCAAAGAAGTACAACACAGAAATTAAGCTTTCAGGAACCAGAGTCTAATCTAAGTTTGAAACCTCCCATCCCATTGAAAAGGAAGTGAAAGTGATAGTCGCTCACTTGTGTCTGACTCTTTCTGACCCTGTGGACTATAGCCCACCAGGCTCCTCTGTCCATGGGATTCTCCAGGAAAGAGCACTGGAGTGGCTTGCCATTCTCTTCTCCAGGGGATCTTCCCAACCCAGGGATTGAACCTGAGTCTCCTGCATTGCAGGCAGATTCTTTATGGTCTGAGCCACCAGGGAAGCCCAACAGACCTTGAACTGTCAAGTAAGATCCTAAATCTTTTTTGGCCTCAGTTTCCTTATTGAAAAATGGGGGGGGGGGGAGGTATACAGTACTTTTTCATTCATCAAACAATTGTGAGAGTTAATGAGGTAATACATTCAGCACGCAGCAGAGGGCCTGAGGGAAGCCATCAGTGAATGTTAATTATGTTTATATTACTATCATTACTCTACAGAGAAAGCAGTGAATCTACAAATATAACAATTGATAGTATCATGTTGATTGCACAACGGTAAACACAATAGACAAATCAAATCTCTTCAATGGGAGAAAAGAAACAAATATTCATAGTTGTACAAATAACAGTCGGGCTTCCCTGACCTGACACCTTTCATCTGAACAAGTTGGCGGACATGGTGCTCAGTTAGTTATTCATCACAGCAGGTTTCCAGAGCGAGTCAGTCTCACTGCATCAAGACAGCAATAGGTGCCAAAGTCTCCCCAGCTGATTTGCAGGCAAGGGGGTTAAGACATCAGTTTATTGTTTTGACTACTCCAAAGAAAACATGAACAGCTGCTGCAAATGATAGAAATTTCCCCCCACGGTTCCTTCATTGTTTCTACATCTTATTTGGTCTCTTCTGGAGCCGAAGGCATCTTCCAGTGCTGCACCAAGTCCTGGGCCAGTCCACACGACATCCTCCCCAGGGTCCGCTCACAGGCCCCACCTCCCTGGACTCGGGCACCCAGGGCAACCCGCTTCCCTCCTGGTCTGTTCCTCTCCTCACCATCGGTTCCCTGGAATCACCATTTTCTGGCCATTCTGCTTTTGTTTCAGCTGTCATGTCCTGCTTTTCCATTCTCTTCCCCAAAAGTGGCATCTTGAACTCATTTGGGGTTGCTATCTTGAACCCAAAATAACCAAAGCATACAACTAAAAATTTTTTTTAAAGTGCGTATGGCAAGTGTTGGCTTCATACTTTGCAAAGAACGCCCCACCTCACCTAAGGGAGACAGATGGGAAACCCAGAACGGATGACGCTGGCAGGTCTGGATTTGCAGGGATGTCTCATACACGCGCTGCTTCCATGAGATCCTACCCCATTTTATACCCCGAGAGGCTTTTTCTTTGGCTTATAGAAGCAGCAAATTCTTGTTGCAAAATAAACACAGGAGCCAGATCAAGTGAAAAAGGCAAAGATGTTCCCTCTGCAAATGTTAACCATTGTTAACATCCGTGCAATCCTTTCTGCTTGTCCACTGTCTTCCCAAATATTTATGGCTCACCTGCTGTGTGCTGGGCTCTGGTTTAGGCGCTGGGGGTGCAGGAGAAGGTAAAGCAGTTATGAGAATTGAAGTGTGCCATGTGCTATTCAATTGCTTTATAAAATGTAATGTTTTATTTTTTTGTTTTTTATTTTAAAATGTTTATTACAGTAGAGCTGCCTTACAGTGTTGTTCTAGTTTCAGGTGTACAGCAAAGTGAAATCAGTTATAATATATATAAATCCATTTTTTAAAGATTCTTTTTCCATGTAGGTCATTACAGAGTATTGAGTACAGTTCTCTGTGTGTCAGTTGCTTAATGAATGTACATTTTGGATGGTATGTCCTTTTGGAAATGGATTTTGCCAAGGTATTCTTCATTTAGTCTTTTTAAAATTTAAAGCACTGCTATCTTATCATTGCCGATAAAGTGATGCTTACAGTCATTTACACAAATTTAAATGTCATAATGAGCATCTATCTCTGGCATATATGTATGTACGTACAATGAAGAGGTAATCCTTTTTTGTAAGGCTTAATGTGTGGTGGGGAAATTTACAAGCATGTTGCAACAGCTTATTTAATCCTAATTACCTGAAGACTTATTATTACTATTCCAATTTTGCAGATAAGAAAACATAGATTAAATAATTTGAATTATAAAATAAGAACCAAAAAATAATACACAGTGTAATGTGTGTGTGTGTGTGTGTGTGTGTGTGTGTGGTGAGGAAGACAGACAATCAATTAGAAAACAAACAAATAAAGCAGGCAATTCTTAACAGAGAGGCGTGGTAGGGAAGCTGCCCCCTGCCCGGGAGGTGTGATGGGAGGTAGAACGTGAGTGGGGGACTCAGGCAGTGGGGGACTCAGGAGGAACACTCAGGCAAGAGAGAAACAGAAAGCCCAGGAACGGGGAAAGCGTATGGTGTTCGAATGTCAGAAAAGCTGTCAGTACGAGATGAGCCTGGAGAGGGAGGCAGGGCCAGGCCACTCCGAGTTGGGAGGCCTGTTAAGGAGCGTGGATACCATTCCTGGAGCAATGGGAAACTGCTCAAGGGAGGAGCATGATCAGATTCCTGTGTTTAAGAGCTCACACTGCCTGCTACTGCTCAGAATGGACTTCAGGGAGACAAAAGCGGAATTAAGAAGCCACTCAAGGAAATGCCCTCCTCCAGGCAGAAAAGGATGGTGTCCTCAGGGAAAGGACATTTAGAGCTCTGATCAGAGACAGATGCTGAAGACATGGGGATCACCCGTGGCTTGTGGTTGTAAGCAAATTGTTAAACGGGATCATTTGAATCGTGGACTGGGGAACCTTTTTCAGTATTCACAGTGAGTGCTTCTTCTCGGATACGGTAATAACATTTGGTTTGAAGCACTTAGCTCGCCTTGGCTATAAAAGTATGCAGTCACTTTTATAACCAATTCCTTGCTCTCTGCAGCCCCGGGGGCACACATCTGTTGCTAAGTAATCAGATTGCAGCAAACACTTGGAGGCCTCCAGGAGGGGCCCAGATATTTGGTTAAACTCTATTCTCGGTGTGTCTGTGAGGAAGTTTCTGGATGAGGTTAACATTTAAATTGGAGGATGCAGTAAAAGCAGATTACTCTCCCAAACGTGGGAGGCCTCATCCAATCTATGGAAGGTCTGACTAGAACCAAAGTCTGTGTGGGGGGCACTTGTTTGCTCTGCCTCACTGTCTTTGAGCTGTGATGTGGGTCTCCTGTCCTCAGTCTCAGATGGGAACTATTCCATTGACACTCTGGGTCTCTAGCCTGTCAACTGCAGAGTTTTGGATATCTCAAACTTCATAACTGCCTGAGCCAATGTCTTATTAGATGATTGATAGATAGATAGATGGATAGACAGATGGATAGATGTTAAATAGATAGAATGATTAGGTAATACATACATACTTTGGATGGATGGATGGTTTGTTGATTAGATGTATAGATGGTTGGACGAACAGAATGGATAGATGATAGACAGAAAGATGATAGATAGATGATAGAGAGGATAAGTAATACATACATTGGATGGATGGATGGATGGTTGGTTGGTTAGATGGATGGATGATTGAGTGAACAGAATGGATAGATGATAGATAGGATAAGTAATACATACATACATTGGATGGATGGATGGAAGAATAGACAGATGGAGGGTTAGTTGGATAGATGGCTAAAGAAAGATCTTCAGACACATCTCTCCCATTGATTTTGTTTCTCTATAGAACCCAGATTAATACAGTGGGTATTCAGAAGGGAATTAAAAAAAACACAAAACAGACAAACAAAAACTAGTGGATGTGGACTGTGTGTGCTTAATTCTACGTGTTGAGGTCATAGAAAATGAAGTAGAAACGACCAGTTCCCACAGTACCATCCTGCAGGAAAAAATGAGTGTAACAAGGAAACTCCAAGGACGTTAAAGACTACAGAATCCAATCCAGTAATTTAATCCCTGATAGCTGCAGTCATCCACCCTGTACAGAAATACTGCATATTTATACCTTAAATGCTGGGTGCACCTCAAAATGGTAGATGGTGGGGGCTTGCCCTTGATACATACAAGGGCTCCCCAGGGGATGTGAAAGAGGTTAATGTGAGGGAATGGTTTTCCATGCAGGACTCCACATAGCAATGATTCCCTTCTCTTTTGGGCTTCCCTGGACACTAATTCTGGAAAACAATCTGTCTGGAGGGTTGCCTTTGGCACAGGATGGTACCTTGTCATTATTATCCTTGTCCTTATCATCATACCATTTGTTTATTTTTAACTTTTATTAAAAACATTTTAATATAGAGTACACTGAATATCGTTCTCTGTGCTATACTGTAGAACCTTGTTGTTTATGTACAATATCCTATGATAAACCATAATGGAAAAGAGTATAATATAAAAAATATAAAAAAGTATATATAAAACTGAACCACCTTGCTTTATAGCAGAAGTTAATACAACATTGTGAATCAACTATACTTCAGTAAAAAAAATTACAAATTTTAAAAAGTTTTTATTGAAACATAATTCATTTACAATGATTCAGGTGTACAACAAAGTGATTCAGCTACACATACATGATTTTCAGATTCTTTTCTATTACAGGTTATTGCAATATATTGAATATAGTTCCCTGTGCAACACAGTAGGTCTTTATTGTTTATTTTATGTAGAGTGGTATGTATCTGTTCATCCCAAGCTCCCAATTTATCCCACCTCCTTTCCCCTTTGGTAACTACAATTATTTTATCGCGATAGTTTTATTTTTTCCCTCCAGCCCTATGCTGTGCTCTTTTGGGACTTGTTTCAGGTATTTATCCTAACTGAGGCTAGTACTATTGTTCTCATTCAATAAACGAGGAGATGGAGATTCTAAGAGGTTCAGGGGAATTCTCCAGCGACTGACCGGGTCAGCAGCAGTCAAAGCCATGAAACTAGACAAGGGTGCCTCCTTTCCTTTCCACCCTAACACTTGGGCTTGATTCTTAGTCCGAGGTAGGTGTGGAAGATGGAGAGGCATGAGCCTGCAGCAGAGATCAGCAAACTTCTTCTGTAAAAGGCCAGAGAGTAAAATTTTAGACTGTGGGCCAGGCAGTCTCACTGCAATATTCTGCAGCAGGAAAGCAGCCTGAGCTGAATGAGCATGGATCTGTTCCAATAAAGCTTTATTTATAAGAACACACACGGACGGCCAGATTTGGCCTTTGGTCATAGTTAGTCCCCTCAGTCTGTAAGAATGGGGGAAATGGTTGCAGGAGTTGGAAGAACTTTGCAGTAACAAGTTAAAGATCCATCTTTAACTTTAGGTGCTTTAAAATCTAGCAAGGAATGTCATGCAACCCCACTTAAAAAAAGAAAGGCTAGAGATTCTGAAAGAGAAAATGAGAGAACTATAAAATAAATACCATGCAAATTATAAGAATAATGTCTAGGACAAGCAAACAGGCAATGAAATGACACTAGTCAGACATCATTAAATGGGCCAAAGTGTCTTAGACAAAGTAGGTGCAAACCTGGATTTGAGAGACCAGGTAGGGAATGAATAGGAACAGAGAAGAGACTAGGTCCTTCTCAATTCAGATTTCTGAAATTTACAAAACACAGAAGAAATAGACTCCAGAAGCACCACACAACCATAGATAAATAAGCAAAGGCATTTGTATGCTCAAAAAAAAAAAAAAGCACACCATAAAATTGCATATCCCCCTCCTGAGAGTCTCTATTAAAATAAATGTCATCTGCCCAGACAAGCACACTGATAAGACTGAATTATTGATTACACTATGCAAGTTTTCATTTGAAATGTTCTCTGGGTTAATGCAATAATCTAATCCAATCCATTTCCCCAGTCTGTCCCTGCTCTTCTATCTCAGCTCCCAGTTTCAGCTCTGAATTGTAAAACAGGACATGGTCATTTCTGGAGTCTCTTTCTGCCTTACCCAGTGCTGTCTGGCATCATTGTAAACCAGGGCCTGAACGCTCGGAGAATCAGCTGGCAAAGAGGCCCAGGACCATTTTCCTGCAAAGTAATTTCCAGATGGAAATTACATGCGATTGCATGATGGGGCTTAATTTCCCTCTGCTTGAAGCAGGGACTTAGCAGGCTCCAAATCCTCAGCTCCAAGCTATATAAATGCCTTTCTGTGCCTGGGTCTTCTTGTAATGTCGAATTTCTATGGCAGGAACGTTGGGGTTTGGGTTGGGGTCTGAAAAGAGGTACAGAGCTTTGGGGTCATCAAGTGGTCCCCATCCCCAGCTCAAGGATGACCAGGTGGATGAGCCAGACAAATATATTAGTGAAGTCAAGCCAAATAGGTAATAAAAATTCAGTACAGGAAAAAGGGTCATCTACCCCAAAGAAAATATGGTTGATTCAACTCCCAAGTTAATGAGGCAAAAATGGTCTGCTTGCCTGGGTTTACCACACCTCCTCTTGTGTTCAAACCTATCCTGTTTCCTCACCTTGGCCTTGAGCTATTATGGAGGTATTTGCCTTCTGCTAGCACCCCGTTCTTAAATCATATCATCTTTCTCAATCAGATTTTACTTTTGAATCTTACCTGAGTTGGCTATTGAGCTCCAGGTCTAACTGTATCAAAGTGGAGTTTCTTAATATCATCCCAGAATCTTGGCTTCCCTTTTTCTCTGTCCAGGAGCCAGACGTCAAGCCCTGCTTTGTCCCTTCTCTCATCCTCTTCTGTTGAGAAAAAAAAAAGACCCACATGAACTTACGGGTAAGCTATGATATCCGAATTGTGCAGTCTTACTGCTTCTGCGTTGTGAATTCAACGCACTGATATTTACATTGAAAACTGACACTGCAGCAGGCAGCAGCAGAGATGCGGACACAGACAACAGCCTCGTGGACACAGCGCGGGGAGAAGAGGGTGGGACAAACTGGGAGAGTAGCATGGAAACATAAACATTACCGTATGCAAAATAGCGAGTGGGAGCTTGCCCTGTGACCCCGGGAGCTCAACCCAGTGCTCTGTGACAACCGTGGGGGGGGTGGGACGGGGTGGGAGGGAGGTTCAAGAGGCAGGAGACACGTGTACACATATGGCTGATTCATGCAGAAACCAACACGACATTATAAAGCAATTATCCTGCAATAAAACGTTTCTTTAAATGAACACCGAAACTTGTGCTAACAATTTAAATTTTTAATATTTTTTAATTTAGATCAACATTAAATGGTAAACTAAAAAAAAAAACCACTTCATGAGAAGTCAGGAGAGAGACTGCAGAGGAAAGGCTTTAGAGGTCAGTGCCACTAATGAAACTGTTTTCTGCTTTTTGAACACAAGACCCTGCATTTTTATTTTACACTGTGGCCTGCACAGCGGGCAGTTGGCTCTCTTCCCAGTTCTTTGTATCTTTCAACCCTTGACAGTGCCCCAAAGAGAAATGCTCAGATCTCCTGAGTTTGCTTCGGCCTTTAGAGATCACTAGAGGCTCTGTGTTCCCTAAGTCAGCAAAGGTTACAGGAGTCCAAATTCTTGGCTTCCTCTGAGGTGCGCACTTCGCTTGACTCAATAGAGTCCACCAGCCTCCTCTGCTCTTTCTAGATCCCCCTACTTAAGTCCTTCTTTCCATGGGAGCAGGAAGAGCGGGGAGGCAATGGAAGGTATGCCCCCCACCCCTCCAAGTACTCCATTCTTGTGTCTGGTGAGACGGTGCTCTGTCATTGCTCTGCTTTTCTGCTTGGAGATTTCTTTTGGATTTTCCCGTAACAAAGATATCCCTGTTTCCACCCCTTCTTCTGATAAATATCTTACTTACAATTTTCGAGTCCTTATCTCCAGTCCCCTAAGAACCCCTAGCTGCAGCCTCCGATTACATTTTTCTTTGATACAAATTTAGAGTGAATCTGTATCTTTTCACATGCCCTGCACAGAATATAGCTTTACAAAATAATTCAGAGAAAGATCTTCAAGCAGAGAGTGAAAGTGACTTCATGCCGCCCCGGATGAGATCAAATGGATAAACTACCTTTGAGCTGATAGAGGAATCATCCTCTTCTCTTTCTTAACAGAAAGACCTACCCTGCTTAAACCTATATATCTGAAGGCCTTTGCCCCAAACACAGAGGGTCATCAGAGGTGGGTGGGGACCTTGCCCAGTGGTTGTGCTCCTGAGCCTGCAAAATAGCTCGCCCATCCTTGTGGGGCAATAGAATTAGCATGTGAAACAGCAGGCTCTTAATAAAAGTCAGTCACCTATTTCTCTGGGGGAAGCAAACAGGAAGTGAGGTACCCATTCCCCACTGCGAGTCTCCATGCCATCCCTACAACATGATTCTCTCACCACCTGGCCACCTTCTCTGGGTGGATGTACCTAAAAGCATATGTGGTCTACAGGACGTTTCTTTTGTTTTATTTTTCTGTTCTTTTTTTTTTAAAGCACAGTCAATTCACAATGTTGAGTTAGTTTCAGGTGTACGATAAAATGATTCAGATATATATATGTTATATATATATATATATTCTTTTTCAGATTGCCTTCCCATATGGGTTATTACAATATATTGAATATGTTAATAGTTCCCTGTGCTCTAAGTAGGTCCTTGTAGCTTATACAGGACTTTCTTAATTGTTGCTATTTTAGTCACTCAATCATGTCCGACTCTTGGCGACCCCACGGACTGTAGCCCACCAGGCGCCTCTGTCCGTGAGATTTCCCAGGCAAGAATGCTGGAGTGGGTTGACAATTCCTTCTCCAGGGGATCTTCTCTCTCCAGGGATCGAACCTGTATTTTCTGCTTGACAGGTGGATTCTTTATCACTGAGCCACCTGGGAAGCCCTGTTTTCTTAATTACTACCCTTCAAAGTGGGGAGCCGCAGGTTCTGTTGGATCTCAACCAATTGCTGTGCCAGGTGCCCACCAGAGTCCTCAGCCCCCCACCCATGACCAGGGTACCTGTTATCCCACCCCCAGCCCTTTCCAGCCCTTTGTCAGCCATATATACGTTATGTTACAAGCCCCAGTTTCCTACTTCTGGATTAAGCTCTAAGATAAGCATGTTAGGTCTTATTGACTCGACTACCTTAATGTAGAGGTCAGGCAGGACTCAGGGTCACCCTTCCCCAGCTGCTACTCTGGAGGCAATTTGCATGGTGCTTCTGAACATTGATGCCCCCTCCAGACCCTGAGCCCCTCGAGCTCGCGGGTTCAGAGGACTTCTAGGAGAGGTGATGGCAGAGCAGAGAGCACCCTGAGTCAGCTGTCCATCAGCCTCGTTGCTCAGGCTGCCCTACCAGGGATCAGGGCTTCCAGCTAGCACTGGCCCGCCCTGGTGAGTCCTTATTTCACCATCAAGGAGGCACGTTTTCTCTGAAACTTGCCTGGGACTCTACCCCTTCATTTTCATCTTAATTTTTCAATTATTAAAAGATTATATTTTTGTAGTAGAAACATCAGATGCATAGTGACTACAGAAGGGACAAATAATTGTCTTCCAGGCCCCATTGCCTCGTTTGGGCACTGCGTTTGTGATCCCATGGATTGCAGCATGTCAGGCTTCCTTGTCCTTCACTATCTCCCGGAGTTTGCTCAATCTCATGTCCGTTAAGTCAGTGATGCTTTTTAATCATCTCCTCCTGGATTGCCCCCTTCTCCTCCTGCCCTTTCCAGCATCAGGGTCTTTTTCCATTGAATTGGCTCTTCACATCAGGTGGCCAAAGTAGTGGAGCTTCAACTTCAGCAACAGTTCTTCCCATGAATATTCCGGGTGGATTTCATTTAGGATTGACTGATTCGATGTCTTTGCTGTCCAAAGCACATATTATTTGCAAATTTTCAAGGTGCACACACATACACACTAGTGAGAGAAAATACACACACCCACATATAACACATCGTTTTTAACAAAGTTTGTGCATATATTGTACTGGCTCCTTCAATTGCTTTATCAGGGAGAGGAGAGAACAGTGAAGAATTAAAGGATGATAGTCTATATATCAGAGCACAGATGTGGCTGTTAATACAGGCCGTCCTCTATGTGCCAAGATGTTTTTAACAGTAAATATTAGTATAATGTCTCCCCAGAACTGTTCTCTTTTCCAGAAGTGACACTAATACATAAGCTATCTGAGAAGATAAAAATAATCATTCCTGATTCAAAGGCAAATAATCTGAGGCCGGAGGATGTAAGATGATGGAGCAGAAGGGCTTGTGTTATGGTTAATGAAATCTGTCACCATCCAAAAAAAAAATCGACAAAAACCCTAGACGATGTGTTTTGTTTTGACTCATTGCTCAAGTCATATTGGGCTTCCTTGGTAGGCCAGGTGGTAAAGAATCTGCCCACCAATGCAGGAGATGCGGGTTTGATCCCTGGGTAGGGAAGATCCCCTGGAGAAGGAAATGGCAAACTGCTCCAGTTTTACTCCCTTGAGAATTCCATGGACAGAGGAGCCAAGTGGGCTATGCTGTCTAAGTGGTCACAAAGAGTCAGACACTACTGAGTAACACTTTTTTTCCAAGTCGTATTGGCACTTGCTACACGTTCAGCCAGAACCTTTTCCTGAGCCTTAGTCCTCAAGGAGAAATCCAGAAAGCCTGATGCTCAGAGCCCTGGATCCCGCTCTCTGCAAGCTGTGCCAGAAGCCCCTGTGGTCCGTCAGCTTTCTCAAAGCAGAGCTGTGCCCTGCCAGCCCTCAGAGCCTGTAGCAATGTCCAACAAAAACAAATGTTTCCTTCTGTTCCTTGAAACACAGAAGACTTTGACATCATCCAAAATGAAAATACCATTCTGAAGGTGGTGGCGGAGGGGCATCCCTTTTAAAGGCCATTAAGTGCAGATTGCCTGACTAGTCATCAGCAAAAGGTTTCAATTAACAGCTAAACTCGCCATCAGCTTAGCCGGAGCTTCTCTCTGAAGCAAGGCTTCTCATTGTCCGGCTGTTTGTTCGAACACAAGACAAACCAGGAGCAATTTACTAGTAAAATAGCTCCTCCTGTGGCGGCTCCTCATTCTGGCTGCACCTGCTGCTGCTGCTGCTGCTAAGTCGCTTCAGTCGTGTCCGACTCTGTGCGACCCCATAGACGGCATCCCACCAGGCTCCCCATCCCTGGGATTCTCCAGGCAAGAACACTGGAGTGGGTTGCCATTTCCTTTTCCAATGCATGAAAGTGAAAAGTGAAAGTGAAGTCGCTCAGTCATGTCTGACTCCTAGCGACCCCATGGACTACAGCCTACCAGGCTCCTCCATCCATGGGATTTGCCAGGCAAGAATACTGGAGTGGGGTGCCACTGCCTTCTCCACTCATTCTGGCTGGTGGGAGTGAACTGGATTTGTCAGGGCTGGGATTTTGCCAGCACGAAACCCTAGAATCCCAGCTTCTCTTAGCACGGCTACCTTCACATCAACTCGCAGATTCTGGCCTTAGATCTGTTTCTAGGAAAACCCTGGACTCTGTCCTCTGTGGATCAGGCAAGAATAAACATCTCCGAGTCTCCAGGATTTCTCTGATCCATCGGAGGCTCTTTGTGACCCTGGGGATGGAGGAGGGGTGATAGTGATACATGGAGCATAGGATTTTTTTCTCACTTGTTTTTATATGCAAGAAGACTTTGTGACACCGTGAACCGTAGCCTACCAGGCTCCTCTGTCCATGGGATTTTCCAAGCAAGAATACGGGAGTGGGTTGCCATTTCTTTCTCCAGGGGATCTTCCAGATCCAGGGATCAAACCTGGGTCTCCTGCATTGTATGCAGATTCTTTACCATCAGAGCCACCAGGAAGCCCACAAAAAGAACTAATTTCTATCAAAAGCAAGCTTTTAATTCTGAAAGAGCTATCTGCTGCATGTCCTCACAAAAATAAATAATCCTAGTAAAATCTATTGCTGCCCACCTGCCCCAGTTTTAAGAGGGCAGAGGGTGGCTTCAACCTTCTCATAGTGCATTTCTTATTGCCTGCCTGGCACGTGGTGAATGAATCCATGAATCCATGAATGAATGAATGATAGTTCCCTGGGTGTGACGGTAGGCAGTGGAGGCCGGTGGTGGAAGAAAGAGAGGAACATGACTGGTTCTTCCAAATAACATATTTTTCTCTCTCTTTTTTAAATTGTTGTATAGTTGATTTACAATGTTGTAGAAGTTTCAGGTATACAACAGAGTGATTCTGTTATACATATATATTCCTTTTCCATTATTGATTCTTACAAGACACTGAATATAGCTCCCTGTGCTATACAGTAGGGCCTTGTTGTTTATTTTATATATAGTAGTAAGCACTGGCTTGTTGCTTCTTGAGAACATAAGGAATTTAAGTGATTCCTTAAATGACAAAGAATGGTTTACCTAATACCAAGCTCTATCCCCCTACTCTACCTTTTTTTTGTATTCAATAACTGTGGGGTTTAATGCCAAATCATGGTGTCAACTTCTTAGAGACTTTTTAAGCGCCTATGAACCCATTAAACACATATGGTTGCAGCAATCCACGTCGGGCAATGGCAATGCTGGAAATGTGAAGGCCATGGCCA
The DNA here is from genome assembly GCF_000754665.1 of Bison bison bison. Taxonomy (NCBI): domain Eukaryota; kingdom Metazoa; phylum Chordata; class Mammalia; order Artiodactyla; family Bovidae; genus Bison; species Bison bison. The sequence goes on along the minus strand of NW_011494895.1, from coordinate 2,829,930 downwards.
AGTGTGTATGTAAAAGCAACGCCAGCATCATTGGGATTGCACTTGGTGCAGCAGTGATTGAACCCCAGTGATTGTGAGAGGCAGCCTGATTTCTGCTGCATTAAAATGGGCGTTTGGGGTGGGGAGGTGGGAAGGGAATGTACACCTTCAGCTCAGTTCAGTTCAGTTCAGTCGCTCAGTCATGTCCGAGTCTTTGCGACCCCATGAATCGCAGCACGCCAGGCCTCCCTGTCCATCACCAACTCCCAAATCACAAAATACAGAAATCGTTTCAGCCTGTGTCACAGTTTTCTTACCAGAAACTCACCAGGAAAACTCCATGGGAAATTCTAGTTCATGAAGATGGGATCTGACATTCTAGTTATGATTAGAAAATGCCTGAAACATCTCCCAAAGAGAAGGGAATCAAGGCAGTTCTCAACATTGGTTACACATTAGGTTAGACAGGAATTTTATTTTAAAAAAATTTTTTTAAGAAAACATCTATATACTTATCTGGCTGTGCTGGGTCTTAGTTGCAGCATGCATGTGTTCATACTAAGTCGCTTCAGTCGTGTCCAACTCTTTGTGACCGCATAGGCTGTAGCCTGCCAGACTCCTCTGTCCATGGGATTCTCCAGGCAAGAAAACTGGGGTGGGTTGCCATTACCTCCTCCAGTGGATCTTCCTGACCCAGGGATCAAACCATGTCTCTTATGTTTCTGGTATTGGTAGCAGGTTCTTTAAGTGTACAGGATCTCTAGTTGTAGCATGCGGGAACTAGTTCCCTAAGCAGAACCCAGGCCCCGTGCATTAGGAGTGCATTGGGAGAACAGAGTCTTAGATGCTGTACCACCAAGGAAGTGCTCTCAACAGAGGGATTTTAAAAGAAAAAGAAGAAGAAAAACAGTGCTAGCCCAAAACAAATTGAATCTGATGCTAGGTTCAGCATCACACGTATTGATACAGGACAGACAATGCTAAAATTGACACAGCACAAAAATGAGCATGGCACCTGCCCAAGGATGGCAAGAAAATTTGTGAATCATTCCATATTTTTACTCGTAATTAAAAAAAAAAATGCTGTCTAGGTAGAATGGGGCATCGGGTCATTTTGAAAGGATGTCTAGGAGGTACTAGTGTGCTATCCAGTTATGGAACCACCGATAGGAAGATAAGAAGTGTGGATTTCCAGAAAGTGTAATTCCTATGTGTCCCAGGCACGATTAAGAATGATCCACTTCCCCTGAGGGGTCCAGTGGCGAAGGCTTCAAGCTCCCAATGCAGAGTGCCAGGTTCAATCCCTGGTCAGGGAACTAGATCGCACATGTTGCAACCAAGACTTTGAATGTAGCAGCTAAAGATCCTACATTCTGCAACAAAGACCTGGTATAGCAAAATAAACAAATAAATATGTTAAAAAAGATCGACCCACCTTCCCTGGAAACATTTGGAGGCAGTGGCAATGAGTCTTGGGTTTACTTCATTTGGGTCTACATGGTGTGGACACTTCCTTCCATCCCTTTCTTTTTTCCTCTTTGTTCCCCCCTCCCTCTTTTTAATGCCAGCTTGGCAATCTCGCAGCACAGATCTATTTTAGCACAGCGACATGCTGAGCTCTGAAACCTTTCAAACTGTGTTATTCCCAACTACGGATGCCCTATCCTGCAAAGAAAAGAGACTTTCTGGGGTTCTCTGAGCTCAGATCCCGGCTGCATATCGTTTCTGAGTCCTCCCAGGCTCCACCCTCCACCGGGCTGGTCAATTTCTCCCCTGACTTCTGTCTGCCCCCAGCCATGATGTCCCCTCTACCCTCAGCTGGCTCCAAGAAGGGACAGGACATGAAGGACAGCCTCCCACTTAGTCGAACCTCTTGTCAGCTGCAAGGAATCTGCCTCCCAATGCAAGGAGATGCAGGTGGAAAGGGTTAAATCCCTGGGTTGTAAAGATCCCCTGGAGAAGGAAATGGCGACTCGCTCCAGTATTCTTGCCTGGGAAATCCCATGAACAGAGGAGCCTGATGGGCTACAGTCCATACGATCACAAAGAGTCAGACACAACTGATCACGGGCTCAGCTGTAGACAACATATGGGGTAGATACCGAGCAGGACACCTCCTTCAACGCTTAGGACAGCGCAGCAGAGCAAACCCTTCAGGCTTCTTCTCAGTCACTTCCTGGGATACATTAACCCACATCATGTATGTACCGGCTTTTGTCTAACAAAGGTTTTTGATTTTCCATCACAAAAGGAAATATTTGCTTTTTAGAAAGATCCCACAATCTCCTCATCTCCACTCTTTCTAAGTACTATCATTTTATCTCTGCTTTTTTTTCAGTAGTTTTTCTTAAGATTTTTTTATGTGAACCATTTTTGAAGTCTCTGTTGAAAATTTGTTACAATATTGTTTCTATTGTGTGTGTGTGTGTGTGTGTGTGTGTGTGTTTGGCCCAGAGCGGGTGGGATCTTAGCTCTCTGACCAGGGATTGAAGCTGCATCCCTTGTGTTGGAAGGCGAAATCTTAACCACTGGACTGACAACAAAGTCCCAGTAGCTTTGTTTTTTAAGTTTGCAAACCGTGCAAAATTAGGAGAGAGAAAGCACTCTGATGTCGAGATTTTGGCTAAAGGGGGAGCTCTGGACATTGGGGGCATTGCTTAAACTTCATCCTTCAAGTGCCTCAATATTTTTTCAAAGAAAATAAACTACAGTGCGCTCTGTTTTTTCAACTTCCATTGAGATTGTTGTGGAGGAGGCACTCTTGGAGTTTCTGCATATTTTATTCAGATTTTAACAGTATAATTTAAATAATGATCTAGGGGCTTCCCTGGTGGTCCAGTGGTTAGGGCCCAGTGCTTTCACTGCCAGGCTCCAGGTTCAATCCCTAGTTGGGGACCTAAGATCCCACAAGCCAAATAGTAAAGCCAAAAAAAAGCTTTTTTTATTAAAAAAAATAAAAACAATAATGATCTAGGGAATAGAATTAAGTCATTACAGCACTTGAAGGTGACCCCTTCTACATCTCTTCTTGAGATCTTTGGTCAGTGGTGAGTTTCCTCCTCTCTCAGTGGTACAGGATACCTTTTTCTTTGTGTTAGTTTTTCATGATGAGTAAAGGTGATTGCAGCCATGAAATTAAAAGACGCTTACTCCTTGGAAGGAAAGTTATGACCAACCTAGATAGCATATTGAAAAGCAGAGACATTACTTTGCCAACAGAGGCCCGTCTAGTCAAGGCTATGGTTTTT
>NW_011494895.1:2820627-2826603 GCF_000754665.1 Bison bison bison | reverse complement strand
CAGGATCCAACCAGTCCATTCTGAAGGAGATCAGCCCTGGGATTTCTTTGGAAGGAATGATGCTGAAGCTGAAACTCCAGTACTTTGGCCACCTCATGCGAAGAGTTGACTCATTGGAAAAGACTCTGATGCTGGGAGGGATTGGGGGCAGGAGGAGAAGGGGAGGACAGAGGATGAGATGGCTGGATGGCATCACCGACTGGATGGACATGAGTTTGGGTGAACTCTGGGAGTTGGTGATGGACAGGAAGGCCTGGTGTGCTGCGATTCATGGGGTTGCAAAGAGTCGGACACGACTGAGTGACTGAACTGAACTGAACTGAAACTAGACAGAGTAGGACATATCATATTCAGAAGAAAAGAAAACTCTCTCACCTGAAATCTCTTCTCCCTACTCTTCTTCACACTTGGATGAATGTTCTTAACCACCCCTGGCTTTCAGGAAAGCCTAGTATTCCTGTGAGCGGCACACAGTGGGATATATTTCACAATGACACCGTGTGATACATTTCACAATGACTTCTTAACAATCTGTACAGTTACATATAATGTACTTTGAGTTAAAAAAAGGCATGTTAGAATATATATGTTGCTCTTACTTCTTATATGAGATTGAGCACAATACTTACCCTCTTGAGACTACAGTGTCTTCATTTATAAAAAGGGATATTTATAGTAGCTACTTCATAGAGTTTTGTGAAGATGACAATGGATATGAAGTATAAAGCTAATTGCTGGGCATTTTGGTCAGCTACACAATAAATGGTAGTTAGATGCTGTTATTATTACTTTTGTTAGTATCAGCCAAGCTGTTTCTCTCTTTTTTTTTTTTCCTCCTCACATGCTGTAGGTAAAAAAAAAAAAAAAAGTACAAAGGCCAGATTTTTCCAGAATGAAATTTTGCCATTTGTGGCAACATGGAAGGACCTGGAGGGTATTATGCTTAGTGAAATAAATCAGACAGAGAAAGACAATTACTGTATGATATCACTTGTATGTGGAATCTAAAAATAAAACAAAAATATGTGTGTAGCAAAACAGAAACAGCCTCACAGATAGAACAAACTGGTGGTTACCAGTGGGGAGAAGGAAGGGCGAGAGGCAGCACGGGGGAGGGGATGGTGAGGTACAAAGATTATATCTAAAATAGATGGCAACAAGGGTTTATGGTACAGCAGAGGGAACTATAGCCATTATCTCATGATAAATTTTAATGGAATAGAATCTGTAGAAATATTGAATCACTAGGCTGCATACCTGCAACTAATTTAATATAGTAAATCAACTATATGTCAATGAAAGAAATAAAAATTAATTTTAGAAAGAGTAGATCTTTCTTCCATAACTTAAACCTACTCATTCTTTGGATGGAATTCTAAAGAGAGAGATGGCATTTATAGACCACAATTAGGCTGTCTTTGAAGCTGGATCGTTTCCTGCCTATAAATTGTCTGACTGGATACAGTACACTGAAGGATTTATACACCTTTGAGATTTGCCTTCTGGCAAGCTCCCTAGAATCCTCACCCAAATCTTCATCTTCAGAATTCCCTAACAATTCTGTATTCACATAGCAATTTGTGGTTTTCAAGCATTATGACCTTACATGTCAACTTTAGAACACTCTAAAAATATATCATTAATATATCATTAATTAGCATTTCATTAATGCTATTTGTCATGGAAGAACGTTAAGAAACCAAGAATTTGGTTGACCTGACCATGGACCCTCGGCTTATGTGAAATTAGGGAACTAATCGGACCTTCCATCTTTTCTCCAACATCTGCTTTACTCCCATGAGTAAGTTCAAGCAACTTCTTCTTGGGCTGTACTGGGTCTTCACTGCGGTACACAGGCTTCTCTGGCTGTGGCATGCAGGCTTGGTTTCTCCATGGCATGTAGGATCTTAATTTCCCAATCAGACATTGAACCCACATGCTCTGCCTTGGAAGGTGGATTCGTACCACCAGGGAAGTCGCCAAAATGACTTTATTAATATCAAGGAGGCAGACACACAGCTAAGAATCCATAGATTGTTTTTTTAACCTTGAAGTTATTAAGCATTGCCATGGGGACCCAGCCACCTCGCAAATACCCTTTGGCTGCCTGGCATGGTGCATATAACATAAAGCCCACAAAGCACTGGGATGCCAAATTTAGACATTTATTAATAGCTGAAACCTCTTCCTGGTCACACGTGTAGATTTCCACCTGCCAAAGATCAAAGGACTTGCTTTTATGCTTTGCCTCTTCTTTTCCTACTTGACATTTCTTGAAACTGACAAAAAGTTGGAGGTAATAAAAGGCAAGAAGAGAAGGTATGGAATGTGTGGATTAGGAGCAGAGTGAAAAAGAGACCTGCTTCATTTATGCAAGTCACTCCCTCCCAACTGGGGTCTTGGATCTGATGTCAAGCCAGCTCTCGGGTCCCCTGAACAGCCTGCCTTCCGGGTAGAGCATCCTTTCTCTGGAGAAAATCACTGTGTTTGGCAATGGTCTGATGAGTCCATGGCTGATGACATCTGTGCTCCTATTTACAACTCAAGGGTATACCCCCTTTTTCCATCTGAGCTGTTAGCTTTTAAAAATACTTAAAAACCAATCAGCATCTAAATTGCATCTGAAGAGCTATTTCAATTATAGAATGGAGGCAGCTCCTCGGCAACCAAAGTATTTAAGAGCTGCAGAAATTAATGTGCATTTTAATGCTGATTTGCAGAGTATAATACACTTTGTAATTCATTTAAATGTATTCTGTGTGTTTTCTTCTAGCTGAAGGCGCAGCGGCAGTCCTTTGAATCATCATAAAAGTACAGTTTTAAAGTTTTTTTTTTTAATAGAAAAGTATTTAAAAGCTAAGAAAATAAACCAAGTGAAGACATAATTGGTCAGAACTGGAATGTACCTTGGGGGCTTTTCCTTGAAAAACATCACTTAAAAGCACTCCTGTGGGATGATTCTCCCTCCTGAAAGGGACAACCTGGAGTTTGGATCACATCAAATAAAAATCTCACCTAAAATTGCTTTCTTTCTCGTTGCTGGACTAGATAAAAGTGTTAATTGTTCAGCTGTGTCTGACTCTTTGCAACCCCATGAACTGTGGCCCACCAGGCTCCTCTGTCTATGGAATTTCCCAGGCAAGAATACTGGAGTGGGTAGCGATTCCCTTCTCCCGGAAATCTTCCCAACCCAGGGCTCAAACCTGTGTCCCCTGCATTGCAGGCAGATTCTTTTCTGTCTGAGCCACTAGGGAAGCTCCACTGGACTAGATAGAAGCTATGTTATTTGTCGGAAGCTACTGACTTGGCAGATAAATCCAGGAGAATCAGTGCCTCCGTGGATGATGAGTTTTAACACTGAGTTAATTAAACATAAATGTTTTGCCCCAGGGCCACACAAGCAGTTCCTCTGTCTTCTGCCTGAAGGAGGAAAAGTCAGCAGAGCAAACAGCTGCTTTTGTTCAGCAGTCGCCACAAACAGAATTACGGGATGCGTAAGGGAGAGAGAGTAGCTACAGGCAGGAAAAAAGGCCCAAGGTGGACTCACCTGGCCCAGGTCACCCCTCTGGTCTTGAATGAGCCATCTGGGGAAGCACAGATTTCAGATGCAGATCACCCATATGCCCTCACTTCCTCCAAAGTCTTCATTCTTTCACACAGCAGATGAGGGACTCGCATCCTGAAATGGAATCACTGCAGATTCTAGAGAAGAGCCAATCCCTGAGTAACCCCCAGAAGCCTGGTGGAAGTGACAATCCCCTGCTGTGTTCTATAGTCCCTGGAAAACAAAAGAGCACAGCCTTCTGTGTGCTAGCCACTGACGTGGGATCGTCTCCAGCTTCCATCAGTCCCCAGTTCTGTGTCACGTGTGTTGGATCTGCTTGGGTTGTGTTTGAACTGATGTGGTTGTTGAGTTGCTAAGTCATGTCTGACTCTTTTTGACCCCGTGGACTGCAGCATGCCAGGCTCCTTCATCCTCCACTATCTCCTACAGTTTGCTCAGATTCATGCACATTGAGTCGGTGATGCTATTTAGCCGTCTCATCCTCAGCTGCCCCTTCTCCTTTCGCCTTCAGTCTTTCCCCGCATCAGTGTCTTGAACTGATGAGTTGCATGAAATGTTAGCACACTCTGCACTCCTCCCCCCTGAAATTCTTCCCCTTCCCTGAAGCCAGGGCGGTTTTAAACTGAGTCAGTCAATGCACCTAAGACAGAGGCTCTTCAGAACTCTTCTCCAGGGCCACCCTCTTCCGGGACTTCACTGCTCTTCTGGGTCCCAGCCAGAAAAGTGAAAAGACTTTTTTATGGAACAAGCATGAAGTGAACACTTAACTCTCATTGCCTTTGGACAGGCTTATAGGGGAGGATGGGTGAGTGACAGCCTTGTTCATCAAAGAGAACAAACCCAAGGGTTGGAAATTTGGGGTGACTCCACACTGTTTACTGAAAATCAGAGATTTCCTGGGGCTTTGAGGAGTGGTTATGGGATGTAGCTGAACTCAGAGGTCACAGTTTAAAGTGTAGTTCAGAATAGGCTCTGAACACCCATCTGGGGTGGCCTCTCCAGATTGTCCAAACTGAGGAAGCAAAAAGCTCAGAGATGTGAGCGCCTCAGGCTGGCTCGCACGCCAGGCTGAGCACCTGGCTGAACTCTCGGTTACCTGCAATCACCTCTGCTGGGTAACTGGAGTCTGTACATCTTACATATTAACCCCTGGAGCCCTCTTCCCCCGAGCCCCAGGGGGCCCCCTTTCCCCCAGCAAACGTGACATTGTCACAGTGCATGCTGCCCATGGATGTCCGTTCCTCGGCCTCTATAAGGAAACCACTGAGCCTGCCTCTGAGCTGTACACAGTGGTGGCTTTCATTTAAATACCCACTGCTCTTTGTGCAGCACTGGAGAACAGAGAGCGCTATTTATAGGCATCCTAGTGTCAATTTCCACACCGAGGAGGTGAGGCTGGTTTCTGATGTTGGCCTTTCCAGCCAGCTGTCCCCATCAGTTTGCACAGGCTGGCATGACATTTTCCTCCAGCCAATTGAATCCTGAAAAGTTTTGTTTCTTTCACACGTGAATGAAAAAGAAGCCTCACTCCTCGTAAAACTGTAATGTCACAGGCTCTATCTAATTTGTACTCAGAAGCCTTACTAAGCAGAGGGGAGACAACATATACTCCCTTGATAAAGGCTGTGATCACTTATTTGGCAGTTTCTTTTGCAGGGAGGTTGGGAGAATTTAATGTAGAACTTGGTAAATAACTAGAATCTTAGATAATCTTTCCCCAAATAAATGCACCTTTGATTTCCCTTTCTACTTCTCTTTCAAAGCTAAAGATACTGTGTACTAGCAGCTGGTTGAAACCTAAGGAGATGGAAAAATAAAAGGGGGAAGAATCGCATTCAATAATGTTAATGTTTTAAGTCAAAGGGAAGATACCAAGTACCCAGCACCCGGAAAAGGGAGGTTATTGTTTAATAAAAACCTGGAAAACAATATGGACTGATGACGATTGTGTGGACAAGTGGGAAACATAATCTGAGTCCTTAAGAAACTTGAACTGTTATAAATCATAGCAAATCTCTCAAAGTCTCTGGAGATTCAGTATAGCCAGACTTCAGATTTGCAGCGTGAGTAACTGCCCGCAGCCTCATCTTTGTCAGTCTGCCTAAGCCCTGTGTCTTTCTCTTTAGATGGTTCTGTTAGAGAATTTTGCTCTGTGGGGACCTTCGAGGAATTTAGATCACATATCATGAAATGGGTGAGAATATAAAAATGAAAGCTAGTCTAACCATGACAGTCTTTGCAAAGCACCTGCCATGCACACTAAAAAGTAATCTTTTTCAAACTTTTTATGTTGTAGTGGGGTATACCTGATGAATGATGTTGTGATGGTTTCAAGTGAACGGTGAAGGGACTCAACCACACACCTACACACACCCATTCGCCCTCGTTGTAGACTCCAAGGCGGAAGAAAA
>NW_011494895.1:2820161-2820527 GCF_000754665.1 Bison bison bison | reverse complement strand
GACAGGATAAGCAAAGTGTGTCCCAGAACAGAGTTCTCCCCATGGGCTCGCTTTGGAAGCAATGCTCAACAGATAGTCACTGAACAAATAAGCAAATGAACTAATGGATGAGTGTATTGAGGAAGAGTGAGAAGCAAGTTTGGACAACGTGCTCAGTCATGTCCAACTCTTTTTGATGCTATAGACTGTAGCCCACCAGGCTCCTCTGACCCTGGGATTTCCCAGGCAAGAATACTGGAGTGGGTTACCATTTCCTCCTCTGGGGGTGTTTCTGACCCAGGGATCAAACCCACGTCTCCTGTGTCTCCTGCAGAGCAGGCAGGTACTTTACCTTCTGAGCCATCAGGGAAGCCCAAGTTTAGACAA
>NW_011494895.1:2785746-2820061 GCF_000754665.1 Bison bison bison | reverse complement strand
AAGTTTAGACAATATTTGCCACAAAACTGGAAAGCCCCCAGAATGAACCAAAGCAATCATGAAGACAGCACCTCCAAAAACACTGTAAAATTACTCTTTTTTATTACAAAAGATTTCAAGGACACAGAAAAGTAAAGAGAATGAACTCTGATAAAGGAACATTTAAATAAAGCATTAAGAATAAGAGATGAAGGGACTTGCCTCTGTGCTTCCAATTCAGGGATGCAGGGAGTGCAGGTTCGGTCCCAGCTGGAGGACCTAAGCTGGAGGAACTAAGATCCCGCATGCCACACAACCAAATAAATAAACAGAAACACACACACAAATGAATAAAAAGTAAGCAACATTTTAAGATGCTATCTTTAAAAAAAAGAATGAGGTGAACCTCCTGCTTCTCCTTTCCTAGTGCTTGTACCCACCTCTTTCAAGAAATAACCACTTTCATTGAAATTGATGTTAATCATCTAGGAATTTTTTTTTAATTAAATTTACTTGCAGATATATGTATCCATCAATTATGCATTGTTTTATATCTTTTTTTTTTTAGCTCTTTAAAATAAGCACTACTGTACCATATATAATTTCCCCTAACTTGCTTTTCATACTTGTGTTTGGGGGAATTTATCCATGTTGATTTACGTAGCTCAAGGAAATTTATTTTAACTGATGTGTAGTATTTATTGTACCTTATAAATATCCCATAACATACATCTCCATTTTCCCGGTGCTGTATATTTTAATTACTTTTTTTTTTTTTGCTAATTGCAAACAAGGCCTCCCTGGCCATTCCTGTTTATATTTCCTTGAGCATACAACCAAGCTAGCCACGGGCAGTGGTTTTCAACCCTGCCTGCATGTAAGAACAGTTTAAGAAAAATACCCAGTCTGAGCCCGACATCAAAGATTCTGATTTAATTTGCCTAGGGTCTAAATTCCAGTGTTAGAAGACAGAAAATGAATAAAGTTATAGATTAGGAAATGTTAGTCACACACTTGTATCAGACTTTTGGTGACCCCATGGACCGTAGCCCGCCAGCCTCCTCTGTCCGTGGGATTTCCCAGGCAAGAATACTGGAGTGGGTTGCCACTCCCTTCTCTAGTAGATCTTCCCAACCCAGGGATCGAACCTGGTCTCCTTCATTGCAGGAAGATTGTTTACCATCTGAGCCACCAGGGATCTGAGCCCAGATTAGGAAATATCTGGTGGTAATTTTTATTGCTGGCTCCATTTATAAATGGGGAGAACAAGGTGCAGTAACTTACCTGCACCTTAGGTGCAGTAAGGTCATGGCAAAGCCAAAATCCAGACCCAGGTGGTCTGAGCTGAGTGTAGGTGCCTAAGCCCTACACTCCCTCTATCATTGTCAAGAGAAGATGCAGAAACAGAAGACCTAGTAGCCTAGAAAGGCTGTGCTCCAAGTCTGAATTTTCAGATGAGAAACTGAGGCTTATAGAGAGGTGGGGAGTGGGTCAGCCCAAGGGGTCCTCCATGTGAAGGAGAGCATCCGCGCCTGTTCCTCTCCAACCTAGTGAGGCTGGATTGACCATTCATTTCTGAAACACAACGTGCATTTCCTAATTATAAAAATGGCATTATAATGGTGGGATTCCCTTGTGGCTCAGTGGTAAAGAATCCGCCTGCCAAAACAGGAGATGCAGGTTTGATCCCTGGGTTGGGAGGATCCCCTGGAGAAGGAAATGGCAACCCACTCCAGTATTCTTGCCTGAGAAATCCCAAGGACAGAGGAGCCTGTGGGCTACAGTCCATAGGGTTACAAAGAGTCAGACACGACTGAGTGACTAAACAAGAACAATAGTGAGGGAAAGAAAACAGGGGGATCCACTAGAGCCTGGGTCCAGGGAAGAGCATCCTCTGGAGGTGATCCTGAAGCTCAGATGAGTGATCTGGGGTGGGTGAGATTTCAGACAGAGTTCCTGCCAGAGGACATGGCTGGAGGAAGCTTGTCATTTTGAGAAGCAGAAAGAAAGTCAGTATTTCTGCTAACCTACTCTTACAACTGTGGGGCCAGCTTAGGATTACCAACACAGGCCCATGTGCGTGCTTGCTGAATCGTTCAGTAGTGCCTGACTTTTTGTGACTTTGTGGACCATAACCGCCAGGATCCCCTGTCCACAGGGATTCTCCAGGCAAGAATACTGGAGTGCGCTGCCTGGGATATCCTTCTCCAGGGTATCTTCCCAACCCAGGGATCAAACCCGTGTCTCTCACGTCTCCTGCATTGATAGGTGGGTTCTTTACCTCTAGTGCCACCTGGGAAGCCCTTCAGGCTCATGTACCACACACCTAAATATTGAAAATCATAAGTTAAGCAAACTATTAAGGCATATATGCTCTGTATTACTATTTTAAAAAATACATCTTCATAATAACAAAATTAAAATATGAAAGAAAAAATTTAAATAACAGATAGCACTATGGTCTTCATCTGATGGAAAGTCATCAAAATACCAATGACAACTACGTTTGATTGTTATTTCACACATGTGGGTGTACTGGGAGATGGACGAAGGCTGCTTGAATGAGTGATGAAATAAAGATATACATAATTAATAAAGTATTTTATATTTATTCCATAAAACTTATTTTGTTGGCTCTATTTCAGTGAAATCATTATCTAGGTTGCTGTAATCAATAGTCACATAATCTGTTATTGACACTCATGGTCTAAAGGATTAAAGCAAAACCCAGTTTTAAGAGAGACACAATTTAAATGTATTTTCATTAAAACATAGATGTAAAACATTTTTTAAATTAACATTTTAATTAAGGTTATTTTTAAGTTAAGGTTGCTTTTCTTCTAAAGTATAATTAATAAATATCAAATATTCATTCAAATTTTCCATTTCATCTTAAATTTAAATAATTCTTATTAAACACAGTGCTGACCCTTAAATAGTGTGGGGTTGGGGCACTGACCTCTTGTACAGTTGGAAACCCATGAGGAAGTTTACAGTCGGCTCTCCATGTGTGCAGTTTGCATCTGTGGGTTCTCCCAGTGTCAGTGGTGTAATACTGAAGAATTATTTACAGAGAGAGAATCCACACACTCAGACCCATGTTGTTCAAGGGCCAACCGCACTTACATAAAAGTAAAGCTATCGCAGGGCAAGAACTCGATGTCCATGTAGTTCAGTTGTATGAACAGGTTTCACTTCATGTAACTTCTAGTCCCACAGTGTTTTAAAATGCAGGATTTATTAGTGCTCAGGTATGGGGAGGTCAATAGATCAGGAGATGACTGCCATTAGAAGAGAATTTGTTATACTCACAGATCCCAGGAGAAGGGGGCACGTCATGCCAGGCAGGGACACAGGGGTAGGCACCAGCGTCCATCAGGATGTGAAGGTGGGGGCATGAATAACAGCCTTTATGATCACGTCCTGGGACGAGGTAAGTTTACCTAAATAAAATAAGATTTTTAAAAAATGAGATGAAAAATTTAAATTTCAGCTTGCTTATTTACAATGTGAGTAAAATAAGGAATTCTGTAAGTGAGACACTTTTATCTATTAAATGAAAAAAAAAAATTTCCCAGGGGTCAAAACCATTTCAGATGGTGGCTTTTGAACAGCGCCTCTAGAGAGCAGCAGAGCAGGACAGGAACCAGTGTTTACTAGCATAAGTCTAACAAAAAATACTTGTGCCAAGAATACTGACCAAAAGCCTGAGAACTTGTAGGCGAAGTTGCTTTAAAACGGATTGTTAATGATGTCTTCTATTATAGCTATGAGGAGCCTGCTGCGCTGCAGTCTGTGGGGTCTCAAAGAGTCGGACATGAGTTAGGGACTGAACAACAGCAACAAAGTTTTTGCAAACAATTACCTTGGATTTTTAATAACATGTCCCAATTAATGTGTATTTCTTCGGGACTTCCCTGGTGTTTCAGTGGCTAACACTCCATTCTCCCAGTGCTGGGGGCCCAGGTTTGATCCCTGGTAAGGAATTAGAACCCACACATTGCAATTAGGACCCAGTGTAGCCAAATAAATAAACAGATTTTTTAAAATCTGTATTTCTTCATGCTTCCAGTTGGAAGTTTGATAGTACCAAAGGTTGATAGAAACTTCTGGACATGATGCCTATGATAGGTACACATAGCAGGGCATGACTGACTTGTCTTGTACTGAGAAAAGTCCTGAACGTTTTAAGATGGACTCATTCATGTTAGGGAACTGCATTGTGGTATGGCTCCTGGAATGGTCACAGTTAATATTTTAGTGCTTGCTGTAGAACTAAAATCCAAGGTAATTGTTTGCAAAGGCTTTTTTGTTGTTGTTCAGTCCCTAACTCTTTGAGACCCCTCAGACTGCAGCACACCAGGCTCCTCTGTCCTTCACTATCTCCCTGAGTTTGCTCAAACTCATGCCCATTAAACTGGTGATGTCATCCAACTGTCTCATCCTCTGCTGCCCTCGTCTCCTTTCACCCTCAGTCTTTCCCAGGAGCAGAGTCTTTTCCAGTGAGTCACTTCCTTGCATTAGGTGGCCAAAGTATTGGAGTTCAATTTCAGCATCAGTCCTTCTGGTGATTGACTGGTTTGATCTCCTTGCTGTCCAAGGGACTCTTAAGAGTCTTCTCCAACACCACAGTTCGAAAGCATTCTTTGGCACTCAGCCTTCTTTATGTCCATCTCTCACATCTGTACCTGACTACTGGAAAAACCATAGCATTCACTAGTTGGGCCTTTGTTGGCAAAGTGATATCTCTGCTTTTTAATACACTGTCTAGGTTTGTCATAGCTTTTCTTTCAATGGGCAAGCGTATTTTAATTTCTTGGCTGCAGTCACAATATGCAGTGATTTTGGAGCCCAAGAAAATAAAGTCTGTCACTGTTTCCACTTTTTCCCCATCTACTTGCCATGAATTAGACTCGACTTAGTGCCTGAACAATGAACAACAATATTTCCCATGAAGTGAAGGAAACAGATGCCATGATCTCAGCTTTTTGAACACTGAGTTTTAAGCCAGCTTTTTCACTCTCCTCTTTCACCCTCATCAAGAGACTCTTTAGTTCCTCTTCACTTTCTGCCATTGGGGTGGTTTCATCTGCGTATCCGAGGTTATTGATATTTCTCCTGGAAATCTTGATCCCAGCTTGTAATTCATCCATCCTGGCATTTCACATGATGTATTCTGTATATAAGTTAAATAAGCAGGGTGACAATATATACCCTCGATGTACTCCTTTCCCAGTTTTGAACAAGTTCATTGTTCCATGTCTGGTTCTAATGGTTGCTTCTTGTCCTGCATACAGATTTATCAAGAGACAGGTAAGGTGGCCTGGTATTCCCATCTCTTTAAGAATTTTCCACAATTTGTTGTGATCCACACAGTCAAAGGCTTTAGTGTAGTCATTGAAGCAGAAGTAGATGTTTTTAGTTATTTAACTCATTCACCCAGGAATAATTTTGTACTAAAACTTACTATATCTAATAAGGCCCCAGTCTAAAACTACAGACCCATTCATTTTATTAGACGCAGAGCTGGCAGGATGCCATAACAATGAGGACCATGGATTTGGTTTTGCCATGGTGACAAAGAGATTTTTATTAACTTTTGAAAAAAAGAAAAAACCAGGCATGTTAGTTTCATACAAAGAAAAAGCTCACCACCTTTCACCAGCAAATACCTGAGTTTCCCTCCCTGAAATACGTTTCCTGAAATAAAAGTGAAATGTTTCCAAAATTATAGATTTGAGGGACTGAACGGCAAAAAAAAACCTCTCAGATTTTAAACTTTAGAAGATGAACGAATGTGGATCAATTCACACACTCTGATGTAAAATTCCTAATTTGAATAAAAGCTACAAATGGAAATCATTGTCCTATGCCCCAATAAAAAGTAAATACAGTGATGTTAGAAAAGTAGAATATTGCAAGTATGTCGAGTCACTGCTTTCAAAAAAAATCACTATGCAAAAACCTTTCTGTATTTAAGATTCCTACATTGTGAACAGCTGTTTTTATAATAAAATTGAATAAAACTAAATGTCACAACTCCTTAAAGGATTTAACACTGAGCACAGAACTCAAAACTTGACCCTGTCATCTTAATACCTAAAAAAAAAAAAAAAAATGCCAACAGCAAAACCAACAGAAATGGTAGTCAGGCTTCTATGTTCTAATCTAAAGCATAATGATTTATAAGATAAAATACAAATAGAAATGTGTAATGCATTACATATTCAAATATATGCTTCTGTTAATTTTCATATTCAAATTGATAGTGTTCTCCTATTACCCATGTTTCTGTTGTAATCTTACAATGACACATCTGGAAAAACACAGGAAGATTGAATACTTTTCTGGCTGTAATATATTTATTTATTCACTTATTTGGCTGCACTGGGTCTTAGCTGCAGCATGCAGGATCTTTAACTGAAGCATTTGAACTCTTAGTTTCGGCATGTGGGATCCAATTTCCCAACCAGGGGTCAAACCCAGGCCCCCTGCATTGGGAACTCTGAGTCTTAGCCGCTGGACAAGCAGGGAAGTCCTCGCTGATTTTTCTTCTACTCAGTTCATCTCACTGGTTTATTTTTACCTTCCAGGCCCTGTAGATACCTAAGTGTGTGATCTCTGTTCTAGACCATGGGTTCCTCACGGGCAGAAACCCTGGCAGTGTACTATCCAACCAGCTTTCCTCATTGGTCCATCTATGATCCATCAACTAACAAATATTTCTTGGTCGCCTGCTATCTACCCAGCATTGTTGGTTGTGCTGCAATTACAAAAATGGATAAAACAATTCCTGCCTCCAGGACCTCCGATTCCTGTATTCAGTAAACATTTGAACTGGTTGACTGGCTGTCTTAGTCCTCCCATGGCACAAAGAGTTCTGAACTACACAGTCTGTAGAACTCCAAGACTGTTCCTTGCAAACGTGGCAGGTGATGTAACAGCTTATAAAATTCATCCCCAAAGAGAAAAAACTATTCCTGTCTGCGGGGTTTGAGCTGTGAAGGCATCTGGCACAATGTGAAGTGGCAAGTTTTGCATTCAGGGTGACAGAAATGTGAGTCCCTAAAGCTAATTAGTAAACTAACACACAGGCTCATTCTCCTAAGTCCCCTAGTCCAAACCCTTTCTGAATTTGCTGTAGCAAAGTAAGCTCTTCTTAAGAGATATGTTTGTAGGTCTGAACAAACATGGCTTTGTCTTTGCTGGCATCTGAATCTGTTTCTGTCTCTGTTATCATGTTTGACATCCAAAGACTTATGCTTCTAATCCTGGTACCTTCACTGCCAGTTACCATGATGATGGTGGTAACTTCCCACATACTTAACCTTCCCTTTAGGTTAATTGTAAGATCTACCTGGGCCGATGTCACAGGAAACAGAATGGCTGCTCTTTGCTGAGCTCAGCAGTTGCACTAGATTTAAAGGGAAGGATGAGAATGAGAGATGTTGTAGTAGGCTTTGGGGTTGAAATGGCAAATATACAGAACAAATGGACACATTCTCACAGTCTTAACTATTTCACAGTCTTTTAAAATAGTTAGATATTTAAGATCTTGCAGTCTTCTTAAATATTTTAAGAGATATTTAGTTACTCATCTTTTGTTAGCCCAGAAGGATAGAGGTGTTCTCTGCTTGCTCATAATTTTTAGTTTTTTGCTAAAATTCTCCTTCCACTCTGTTCACTCAACCTGGTTGAATTCTGCAGTAATTCAATGTTATTTCAACAGCATTTTATCAAGTATCTATTCCATGCCAGGTCCTGTCAGCAGGCAGTGTAGGAGACAGCAGAGCACCTAGAAAGGTTGTTCATCAAAGACAGAATTCAGAATAAATAGAATTTATTAAGTGCAAAGGGTGAGATATGAAACCCAGGCAATTCAGTCAGCATGTTCAAAGGTGCAAAAGAATGAAATATCATGGTGGGCAAGAAGGAAATATAAATTGTTTGAGTGGCTGGGATGACAGAAAAAGAGCAAGCTGGGAGTTAGCTGGGAGTTGGCGCTTATTCCAACTGAGCTCCAGTCACTGTTCCAAGGAGGGCTTGTTTCAAAACCACTAGGGGAGGAGGGCGGGGATTTTTTTTTTTTTAAAAAGCAACCAAACTTATTTTTTCTGGGCAGGACACCTGGTGATTCAGATTCAGATGGAGTGGGATTGGAGCCCAGAAATGTTTACTTTTTGAAATACTTTCCAAGTTCCAATTCAAGATGACAGCTGAGCCTTCTTCCTCCTCTTCCTCCCCAAACCCCTGCTGAAATTAACAGAGGAAGGACCAAGTGACTTACCCACAGCAGTGAAGAGAATAGAAAAACTTGCAAAGAGGTCAGAGCTAGTAATCTCTTGCTTAAAATTAGGAAGAGGACAGAAGAATACCGAAAGCAAAAAACCAGCATTGGGAGCTATGACCCTCCACCTTGGGAGCGGGACGCTGAGAAAGCCATGGGTTCTGACAGAGCTACAGAGAAGCTTCCAAATTGGCATAAGTCAGAATGTGTAATGAATAATGTCACAAAAATAAAATCAAATGATGAGAGGAGTGTCTAGGGAACACCTGAACCCTTAACTTGAAACTCATGGAGATTAACTGGCAGCCTGGCTCTTATCAATGTGGAATAGATGCTCTCTGAAAGAAATATTTTTGAGAAATCCAAGCAATACTATTCTAGCCCGATTGATTTCTTCCCAGCTGGGAGAACAATATCAGCATGGAAGAAAATCTTCCCCCTATGTTCCTTGGGAGTTTGGAAGTAAGGATACCCCCACCCCCTCCAAGTACCCCTGACCCACAGACCTCACCAGGGATGGAGAAGAAAGTACAGAAGGAACTGAAAGAGGACCCATGCTCATAGCTGTTGTGTTATACCCATGGGGCACTCAAAATGCAAGCTCTTCACAGTCATTTCTGTTTTGTATTAGGTGGGCATAAGAATTTAATATGGGCTTCCCAGATAGCTCAGCTGGTAAAGAATCTGTCTGCAATGCAGGTGATCCCAGTTCTATTCCTGGTTCGGGAAGTTCTCCTGGAGAAGGGATAAGCTATCCACTACAGAATTCTTGGGCTTCCCTGGTAGCCCCGGTGGTAAAGAATCCACCTGCAATGCAGGAGACCTGGGTTTGATTCCTGAGTTAGGAAGATTCCCCTGGAGGAGGGCATGGCAACCCACTCCAGTATTCTTGCCTGGAGAATCCCCATGGACAGAGAAGCCTGGCAGGCTACAGTCCATAGGGTTGCAAAGAGTCAGACACAACTGAGTGATTGAGCACAGCACAAGAACTTTAATACAGAGCCTCAAACATCCCAGCCTGTCTCAGGGTATCCCTTCTCTACTACTACAAACAGGCAGCAAGAATAAAATTTTCCCTTTAAATGAAATCTCTCTGAAAATGAGGCATTCTCTGATGCGTGATCCAAAAAGGACCAGAATTTCCATGTTCAACTTTCTTTTATTATCTTTGTTTGTCCACTGAAAAGGGGAAGAAACCAATATTTGCTAGAAGAATCCAGCCCTCGCTCTGGTCTGCAAAGGTGGAGGTGGCCAGGAGTCCAGGTTTCCATGTTCTAAGGGGATCGGATCCATGCTATGAAGCTCAGCACCTAGAGAATCCAGACCAAGGCGGGGTTTGGAAATGTGTGTAACCCTCCCCAGTATCTGGCTAGAAAGAGATTCTCTCTTCCCCAGGACAGCCCCTGACAAGGATGAGGGGGGTTTCAGAGGCCCATTCAAACAGGCTGAGATGACCCATCCCAACAGGACAACCACCGGGAAGGGAATGGATGACGCAGAAACTCTGTGACGTGAACAGGACAACGTAACATACATGGTGCAAAGGCCTCAGAGGAAAGCCGCAGACCTAACGAACTGGCTGCGTGTGATTTCCACTCAAACTGGGACCCGGTCCCGCTGTGGGTTCCAATCCAGCCCCCACTTTGGACCCAGTGGGTGAGAAAAATCACACTGACCAGCTTGAAAGTCCTCTCTGATGTCAGATGAGAGAACTCTCATTCTCGAATGTTGAGACATTAAGTAGCTCTGGGACCAGGGCGGGCCAGGGTGAGGGGGTGTGGCAGGGAAGCAGCGGTTCCTAGTTTTTTTCTTGAAAATGAAACCATGTTGAATGCAATTGTGTGTGATGCTCTTGGCTGTGCAGTGACGGGTGGTGGCTGATTTTCAGACCGTCGCCCCCTGTACTTTCTTCCTTGTACTCCGCCAGCCCTGTACATTCATGCATTTGCAAGGAAAGAGGAGAGCTTGGGGAGGGGGGTGGCCGGGAGAGAGCCGAATCCCGCCCCTCACGCCCCACCCCCGCTGGCCACCCCCAGCCCTACATGTGTCTCTCGTGAGTTGTTTCTGGTCAGTTCTAACCTCTAGCGTTTTCAGAATCATCTCCTGCTCACAAACTTGGCTTTGTTGATCAATGAATGAACCACTTTTTAGCCTACGGTCTGTGTAGGAAACCAAAACAACCCAGGGTGGAGGGCCCACTCCATTGGCACAACCCCACCCAGCCCCGCCTCTCGCCAGTGGACCACTGACCATGCCTCCCGGATCGCCCACTCCGGCCCCCAGCTGTCCACTGCAGAGAACTGATTGCTTTCAGGACTTCTTTCTCCATTTTCATCTCTCCAGGCGTTCACACAGATGCTTTTCTGTTTTCGCATTTAAATACCCATTTTCCCTCTGGGGAGGCTCCCCCAAGAGCATGGCGTCAATTCTGCCTTCATACAGGCTCTGCTTTCAAACCATCAGGCACACAGGCATTCATTTTCATGTCTGTTTGTAAAAGTCTGTGCTAAAATTTCAAAATGCGGTGGACTCTCTCCACATGGAGAGATCCCACTTATAAGGTGATCCTTTTAGGAACACCAGGGAAATAGAATCCCCGTGGCCTTTCTGAGGCTGCTGCAGCCGCAGCTACTAACCTTGGTTAGTGATGTGGGCTCTTAACAAGCTCTTGCTTTGAAGGGGCTGTTTATATTCTGTCTACAGGAGGCAAACCTAGGTGTGATGTCTGCTGGCCATAGAAGAGCTGGACTCAAAGGTCCTTTCTTTGCATTAAATGTGTTCGATGGGGACATTTCTCAGCCCCCTTGGAGCACCAATGCAAGTGATAAGAGCTTGTGTTGATGTGAAATAAACTGGACCAGGGTCTCCCCAACCACCTCAAGCAGAGACCTATTAGCCAATTCTACAGTAGAAGCCCACCGCCTCTAAGCTCAGGGTGTCAGAAGCACTCGCAGGTCTCCACTGCAATCTTCCCCTGCTCAGATGCTCCAAGCCCTGGACCCAAATCTCTGGGGTCAGGAGTCCCTGGATAATTTCAGAATCTCCTGTCGGGTTGCTACCAATATTCTCCCCCTCTCAACTGTTCACTCCTGAGAGACTGTGGAGTGGGGGAAGGGAATGTCACAAGAAGTATCCCCTCACCTGTTCACACGTGCTTCATTCAAAAATTACCCTTCATAATAGAAGAGAGAGATGGTAAAGCTGAACAAATAAAACAACAATGGAGGCAGGCTGAACAGTATCAATCCAGAGAGGAAGAAAAGCCAGAAACCAGGAAAGCTGGAAGCTAGAAGACCATGTCAATGAAGACATTGATGCCAAAATGTGGGAATATATGAGAAGCAGAAGTTACACAAGAGGAGGGTTGAATTTTAAATTATCTGTACATCCATTTCATGCCCCTCCCACTGGAGGTGAAGTCTAACTTCCCTCTTCTTGAAGATGGATCCGCCTGTTACTTAATTTATTTAGTGAAAGAATCAACATTCTGAAGGCTCTGGCCATTATAGGCACTCAGTCTATGTATGTTGAGTAGGTGAATTGAGACAGGCTAGAACTTTGGGCTGAAATGAAGTTTAATAGAGATAAACACAATGCCAATAGTCAAGTATGGATGTGAAAGTTGGACTATAAAGAAAGCTGAGCACCGAAGAATTGATGCTTTTGAACTGTGGTGTTGGAGAAGACTCTTGAGAGTTCCTTGGACAGCAAAGAGATCCAGCCAGTCCATCCTAAAAGAAATCAGTCCTGAATATTCATTGGAAGGACTGATGTTGAAGCTGAAACTCCAATACTTTGGCCACTTGATGGGAAGAACTGACTCATTGGAAAAGACCCTGATGCTGGAAAAGATTGAAGGTGAGAGGAAAAGGGGATGACAGAGGATGAAATGGTTGGATGGCATCACCAACTCTATGGACATGAGTTTGAGTAAACTCCAGGAGTTGGTGATGGACAGGGAAGCATGGGGTGCTGCAGTCCATGGGGTCACAAAGAGTCAGACATGACTGAGTAACTGAATTGAACTGAGTACACGATGGGAAAAAGCTATTTTTTTCAAATTCAAGGACAAAAAAAAAAAAGATCTGGTTGTTTAAACCATACATTTCAATATGAGTCCAAGCTGAGTTGCTCCAAAGCTTAATTAGCATGTTTTCAGGCTGCAGACCTAGAATGCAAGTCCAGAAACCGGAAGCGACGAGCAGGCGCCATTTTGCATTGGCAGCATCCGCTCTGTGACACTGTATTGTGTTATAAACATTGTCTTACGAGGTGCCTTGAAGAGGGACTGTACCAATCTGGATTGCATTCAGAGAAAAATGATGATGACAGATCAGAATCAGAAAATCATACCAGGTAGGGATGAACTAAAGGTAACAAGATACTTTGTGTGAAAACATGGAGACCCAGGGATGAAATTTATTTCATGAAGTTTTCCTAGGCAATGCATCCTTTTGCTCTAAACTCTTAAAAGCTTCTGTTAGATCTACATTACTTGTTTGTATTTGTAGGACCAGATTTGGAGCTTGGGTGGCTAGGGGAGCCCTGAGTCTAGTCTCAAGGTGAGCACAGCGTTAAAGGGGTGTTCCCTCGCCTGTAGGACTGGCAGAAGATGGCTTTGGGGCAGTAAACAGAAAACTAAAATTTGAAAAAAAAAAATGGAATAAGACAGAATTCCAGTCCATCTAGAGCTTGGGAAGAAGTTGGAACAAGACAGTGGATGTGTATAGCATCTTTTTTTTTTTTTTTTACTGTGATAATCCATAGAATACTTTTGAACAAAAGTTCAAATGTCCCAACCCTACCCTGAGAAAGGCATTCAAAGCCCATTGTTCCCAATGCAGCATGCAAATGACTTAGGAGGGAGAGAAAAGAGGCTTGTTGGAGAGAGGAAGGGAAGGAGGGAATAGAGAATCTGTCAGTGAAACTTATTACCTTAGCTGGCCTTTTGGTGAGACTATGTACAGGAACGCCCCACCTGCGGGGAAAATCCACCAGAGATTTTCAGTGACTCAGTGTGATGAGAGGCCTTATATTTTCACCTTCTCCCAGCTGCAGGAAGGGGCCCTGCTTCCAAGAGAAAACTCAATGTCCTCCTTAGGCTGTCTGGTGACCCAGCTCTCCTTTGCTAAGAGCTGAGGATACAGATTGCGCCTCCAGGCACTGAGTCTTGGAGCACACACCTGGCCCTGGAACGCCCCTGTAGTAGGGTATCAGTGAGCGCAACCCCTCTGCTGCCGTTGAGTGACTAAATGACCTTGACACACTCGGTTCCTTCCCTGCTGTCACTTTCTCCAGCCCTAGCCCCCAAAGACAGTCTCCCTCCCTTCCTTCTTGGAAGGCATCTTTCTTAAGGTTAACCCTTTCCCCCCTTCCCTAGGCACCTGCACTTACCTTCACAAGACTCATGGGCCATTCTGTTTCTTGTTTCTCCCCCTCCAGAAACTCAGCATTGCCTGTTGCTCTAGGACACCCTGCCCTTGATTTCTAACCACCTGTTCTGACTTTTCTCCACCTGCTTGATTGCCCAGGTCTCTGTTTGTCTTGCTGTTTCCTTTTCCTCCTCCTGACTTTGGTATTCCCCCAAAGCTCTGTCCTCCACATCTCACTTCTTTTCCCTAAATTCTGACCTTAAATTCTCCTACTGTTGCTCTGTCACCTCTAATCAGAAAGCCTTCACATTCTTGTCATCTCCATATGCACACTTGGCTCCAGAGGCTTCTCAATGGATGGTTTCATGGTAACCCCAAACTGAGTATGTTTCATCTATAACCCACAGATGCCCCCTCTGACTGTGAATGGATCACCCTTTTTTCTTCTCTAACCCCCTCCCCACCAATTCCATCACCCTTCCTCTTCTAATCACAGGCAACCAGAAATCATCAAATTCTGTGCATTCTTAATTAATTAATTTTTATTGGAGTATAATTGCTTAGGAATAATGTTATGTCAGTTTCTGCTGTACAACAGTGAATCAGCCGTATGTATACAGACATCTCCTAGCCTCCCTTACTCCTCTCCCCGACCCCACCCCTCTCGGTCATCACAGAGCATCAAGCTGAACTCTCTGTGCTATATGGCAGCTTCCCTAGTGGGAAGTGTTGACTAGTGTTATCCGCTTTACACTTGGCAATGTATGTATGTCAATGGCACTCTCCCAGTTCGTTCTACCCTCCCCTCCCCCACTGTGTCCACGTGTTGTTCTCTGCATCTGCGTCTCTATTCCTGCCCTGCAAGCAGGTTCATCTGTTTTAACATTTTCCTAGTTTCCATGCATAACGCATTCTTAATTTCACTTGCCCATCCCTCCAGGCGTTCACTCTTTCCTTCCCATGGCTACCTCAGCCGTCCACACCATCCTTTTGACAGATAATACATCCTAAAAGTGTCTCCCTCTAAATAGCAGGTCTAATGAAGAAGGGACCTCTGAATGAAGGGTATTTTTTTAATTGGTGGAAAATTGCTTTACAATTTTATGTTGGTTTCTGCCATACAACAACTCGAATCAGTCAGATATATATATATATACACACACATCCCCCCCTCTTGAGCCTCCCTCTCCCCTACCATCCCCGCAAAAGTCATCACAGAGTGCCAGGCTGGGCTCCCTGTGTTGTTACTTTCTCAGTTGGGCCTACCTTCACCTTCCCCTGCTGCGTCCACACTCCGTTCTCTGCTGGGTTCATCGGTGCCAGTTTTCTGGATTCCATATATATGTGTTAATATATGATACTTGTTATTTTCTTTCTGACTTGCTTCACTCTGTATAAGAGGCTCTAGGTTCATCCAACTCAATACAACTGACTCAAATTCATTCCTTTTTTACGGCTGAGTAGTACTGCATTGTATATACGTACCACAATTTCTTTATCCATTCATCTGTCAGTGGACAAAGGAGGTTAAAGAAATGGTAACGCCAATGGGAGACAGCATCCTTAAGAAAGAGAAGGAAGCAGATGGCATCCCTGTGGCTCACGGCAAGAGCAGTAGGGGACACTGGTGTCCTTACCCAGACCCACAACTAGTCCCTGACCACCCCCTTTTCTTGAAAGCGTTCTTTGGGGTTATTGAGACTCTGTGTGTACTTTAGAGCCTGGGTCAGGTCTTGTTCTCCTTCCTGGGATCTTTCTATATGACTTTAGTCCTTTCCCCAAAGTGACCAAACACTGCCCGCCATGGATATCTGGTTATTTCGGTAGAATAATTTTTGTTTACTTTCACTCCCGTCACCCTCCAGTTAGAAATGATTGGAGGATAGGAATTCTGTCTTATGATGAATGCCCGTATATTAGTATGGGGTATGTAGTCCCCATGCCCCAGTATGCAGTAGGCAACTGAAGATATTTATTCAGCAATTATTAATATTTATTAAATAGCTAGTTTGTTCTAGATTCTAGTCTTGGTAGTAAGATAACAAAGCAAATCTCTGCCCTGATGAGGTGAATGTTCCAGTGAGGTCAGGAGGAATGAAAGAGGGGTGGGAAAAATAGATAAAATACATTGTAAAACAATACATTCTTATTTTATGTATTTTATTGTTTATTTATAATTATTATAAATTATTATGAAATAATACCAAGTACAGTTGCACAGAATAAGCACAGAAATTAATTATAGAGCATGTTAGAAGTTGATTCATGCAAAAAAGTAAAAAGACTGGAAGATGAAGAGTAACCATCAAAAGAGATTAGGAAGAAACAACCAGTAAGAGAGGAATAAATACATATGATAATGAGTGAATATACAGTATCAAGTGCAATGGGTGAGTCAATAAATTAAACAGCAGTAAATTAGTGTTCAATTATATGTTGAATAGATAACATCACATTTAATCATGAAATGAAGAAAGGGAAATCCATTGCAGGAAGGAACTGTCATGGTTTTCTCTAAAAGGCAGTGACCCAAAGGCAATGGTACACATTTAATAGCTCTTGGAGGGAAATATCGGGCTTCGCTGGTGGTTCAGATGGTAAAGAGTCTGCCTGCAATGCAGGAGACCTGGGTTCAATCCCTGGGTTGAGCAGATCCCCTAGAGAAGGAAATGGCAAACTACTCTAGTATTGTTGCCTGGAGAATCCCATGGACAGAGGAGCCAGGAGGGCTACAGTCCATGGGGTCACAAAGAGTCAGACACAATTGAAGTGAATTAACACACACGCATGCACAGAAGGAGATATCTCTTGCCCGTTACAAAAGAAAGAAAATAAAATCATGAAAGATTGTCACCTATGTGGAAAGCAAATAAGATCAAATCATTCAAATGATCTTTATTTTCTTAGCAGAATCTACATGCTCTGTAAAGGACCTCTAAATGTCATTTATCGCCCCCACCCCCACCCTGCAGGCAAATCTAAATCCCCATTCCTGTGGCTGCCTGAGCCTGTTCTATGATAAAGCAGCTACAATCTACAGCAATACACTCAGTTCTAAATCTCACACCTCCTCTCTCTGGCACTAGTGAAGTGCAATAGAGCTCTGGGAAGATGCTCTTAAGAGCAGCTCACTGCTTTGCTCCTTACTTTGTGAGTAATAAGGAAGTATCTTCTTATTTTGGTAATTCTGATAGCATAAAGGCGATCTCTGCAAACGTTTTCTGTAAAGATCAGCTCGTAAATATTTGGGGCTTCCCAGTCCCTATCGTCTCTTTGGTAATGGCCCATCTCAACTGTTACAGAGTGTAAATGACAAGATAACATGTCAAAGATAGGAGTGGCTGAGTTCTCATAACACGTTATTTACAAATGCAGGCTGCGGATCAGATTCAGCTCTGGGTCCCTGTGGTGTGCTGGACCTTGGCGCAGACCACAGACTAGCCCCTCTGTGCTTTCGTCCCGTGTTCATCCTCAGGAACCAATTCCACTTCTGTAATGAACTCCACACAATGGAGGGAAAGCAAGGATGAATACTTAGGTGTTGCTGCTGACGCTTTCACTGTGGATGTTTCTTCGTTTGGAAGAGTCGCACTTAAACATTAAGCAAAGCAGCTGCTCTGGGAAAGGTTTGTGTCACCAGCCCACAGCTCAGTTTTCCCCAGGGTTCTTCTGAGCATGTTACAGAACAGGACTGAGACCTGGTAAAATGAGAAATTACATTCCCTGTTATGTAATATTAGAACCACTTGTTCAAACTCAAGGGTATGTCTTTCAGGACAATGTATTTCCTTGGCATTAATCTGAAAAGGCTGGAGGAAAAGGAAATTTGAATTTTCATGTGATCTCTTCTTTGCTTTTGTCATTAAGTTTCTAAGCAAAGATCTGACTCTTCAGAGTGCACCCTGTTTAATTTAGTCACAGTTTAATGTGACCTTCCCTTGAACAGGACCTGGGGATGATTCCACGGCTTTCTTTCAATGTCTCTTTCAAGATGAAGATTCAAAGAAAGGTTTTTCTGTCTCTGGTAGTTTTGATATAAAGAACCCATTAGCAAACTTGAAATGTGTAAATTACACAGGCAACTCTAAGATGTGGCTGAAATTGTCAGGGCAGTGGACCTTCTCCCAGGAGGTTAATGTACAGAAGGGGTGCTTGTTTCAACAAAAGGCTGAAAATAATACCCAGGAAATCACCTTCATGATCAAAAGCTGGATTGCTTTTTATTGCAGATGTGTATTATGATATGAATAGATAAAAAACCGCTTTATTCTTCCTTGATGGCATTTCCTTAGCACACATAGAATTAAAATGCAGTTCTGACTAATCCAGCAGAAAGTGACTGGGTGCTCTCTAATTCATCCACTTTAACTCAGGACAGATACAGTCACAGTCATTTTTATATGCCTGTGAGGCATTTTTAATATTTTATAATAAAATCATCATCATCTTATACAACCTACACTCTGGATGTGGGAAAAAACGGGACCAGGGCTTCACAAATAAAAGAGAAGCAGTGGTTAAGTTTAAAGCATCATTTTGGGGACTTCTCTGTTGGTCCAGTGGTTAGGACTCTATGCTTCCACTGCAAAGGGTGTGGGTTTGATCCCTGGTTGGGGAACTAAGATCCCACATGCCATGCAGTACAGCCAAAAGCTTTAAAAAATCTTTTTTAAAAAAATAAAAATAAAACAACATTTTGGACTGCAGTTTTTCTTTTTCCCTTCCTTAAAAAAAAAGTCAACTTCAGCTTTAGCAGTATCATAGATACCGTAATCTTGAAAGTCTCTGCTACTCTGATTCTATACCTTATAAATCTTAGCCAAATATCTTTTTTCCCTAAGGATGCAACAGATAATTCTTTGTATTCCATGCCTTTTGTCAGGGCAGTCCCACTCAGTTATGGAATTTAACATAAGAGTGTTTCTATTCTCTTATTAGAAAATTAATACATGGATCCCAGAAGATTGTTCTTCCTCCTAAGGAAGTAAAGTGTTTGATTCAAACTCTTTTTAAGAGGACTTCTACCATGTCTAAGGGGGTGACGTGGATTTGACAGAAGGGATAAATGAAGGGGAAATGGGTACTGCTTATCAATTAGAATCTAGGATGACTTCCTATATGTCTCTCACCTAACTCTCTACCCTTTGTGGCAGACACTGCTAACCCGCTTTACAGAGAGGAACAGTTGAAGCTCAGAAAGGCTAAGTTGCCTACAGTCACTCATTTTTAAGTGACTATTTGAGCTCATGTTTCTCCAGTTTCAAATGATGTGGTGTAAGTGAGGTACATAAAGTTAATTTATTTAATACTTAAGGTTGACATCATGGAGCTCCAAGAATAAGGTCTTCAATATTTTCAAAAAGAAATACACACACAACCTCTTCAATTAGCACAGTCTTTTGCCTCCCTCTAGAATCCTCTTTAAGCGCTGACTTGTGAGCCTCAGGGTGAATTAGGTGTGACTGAACACCGTTCGGTTACCTACAGCCCCGGTTGAGCTAGGTGCCAAGTCAGAGGATGGGTTTCTTAGCCAAGTTGGAGGCTCTAGAACAATCTCACTTGCTGAATGTCCATGTTCTACAGAAACCTTGTATTAGGCACACATTGGCCTTGGAGGTGATGGGATATTCAACTCAAAGGCCATGGGCTCCACAGAAAAAGACAGTCTTCTAACTGTCATAGGACAGGTTAATTAGACCTGGAGTGGTCTGCATCCTTTTCCTCTAGAAATCAGTGGGGCTTCACTGAATAAGCAGTTCAGCTCCATTAGGGAAAGAACCTTCAAGAGAATCACTTCAGAGACCAATCTTTGTCATTTTGGATCCCTAAAGAATTTTCTGAGTATAATGAGCCCCGGAGGACTAGTACCCTCCTGTTCCAAACATCACATTGTGTGTCAGGTATTATACAATCGTGGCCAACTTTCCAGCAGCATCTGAAGCTGCAAATCCACCCGCACACACAGAGAAAACACATTTATTATGTCAAAGCCTGTCTTGTAGTCATTTCAGGGGACCCATTTCCTCTGTGAAACTGCAAACCAATTTCCTTGGGATGCCATTTAAGATGATTCATCCCCATTTTCAATCCATTTTTCCCATTTCTTATTGAGACCTTTTGCTTTTTGTTGCAGAGGGCCGGTTTTCCGTGCACACAGCCTCGCTCTCATGGTCCTCTTTGGTTTGCTCTGGTTTCTTTTCAGGCTTTTTGAGGGAGATCAAATTGTCTGAAATCTGTGGATGACTCATTTGTTCTCTTCACGTCCTTCCCTGAGAACTCCACGCTACACTATACATTTCCAGACAATGTGTTTCCTTTGTCACAGCTCAGGTGGCTACACTGATTTTAAGAGCCTCCCCCCACAAGTCCGGAAGTTCAAGTCGGCAGCTACAGAAAAGGATTTCTGGGTTTGGTGGCAGGGCCAAGATGTGGCCAAGGGGGGACTCTGCCATCTCCGACGTGCTTTTGTGTTTTGACGTGAACAGTTGACACTCAGGTGTATGTAATGGGCAATGCGTGGGTTGTCATTCCCTCTCTAAGACATCTTTACACAGGAATTCTCCAGCGGCCAGGAATTCTTCCTTGTCTGTTTGGTGCATTCATATAATAAGTAAGACTCACATGATGGGAATATTAGAAAACTAACCCCAGGGCTTTCCTGGTGGCACAGTGGATAGGAATCCACCTGCCAATGCAGGAGGCATGGGTTCCATCCCTGGTCCGGGAAGATCCCACATCCTGTTGGACAACCAAGCCTTCACACCACAACTACTGGAACCTGTGTGCTCTAGGGCCCCCAAGCTGAATGAGCCCACCTGCTGCAAGTACTGAAGCCCTTGCCTCTGTAGCCTGTGGTCTGCAGCAGGAGAAGCCACTGCAGTGAGAGGCTTGCACACCACAGCTGGAGAGTAGCCCCCGCCCTCCACTACTAGAGGAAAGCCCGCACAGCAGCAAAGACCCAGCTCGGCCAAGAGAAAGAAAGAATGAAAACTCACCCCAACTCAGTTCCAGAGCCTCACCCCCACTGCGCCTTTGCTCCTTCATACAATCTGTTCTGTCTCGTGCCCTGGATCATTCATGTCCCTGGTAATTCTTCCCCCTGTGGTGTTTTTCATCCCACAGTCTTATGTGTAGAAAAGGCTTCCTTTATGGATTCATTTGGTTAATTAGTTCATTTCACAAATATGGGTGTATGCCAGGGATTTGTTCCAAGTTGGGTTCCAGGGTTGTTTATCCTGAAGCACTTGGCCAGGGTAGGGGGTCACTGCACAGAGATGCTCAGATCCACAGGACCTCTGTTTTGCTTACCCTCAACCCCAAACCAAGTTCACCAAAGGGTGCTACAGTTCTTCCCACTCCTTCTCACTGGAGTTAAATAATTTAAAATTCTTCTCTGGTTGCCTAAGCAAAATTGCCATCATGTCTAAAATCCCATATAAATATAGGTATGGCACTGTCCTCGGTGTTTAAAGAAAGGAGCAAGCAAGAACCAATGTCTCCATACCCTCAGCCAAGAGCTGAATTTATACAGCAGCAAGCAATTCCAATTAAAATGGCAAAGATGACAGGAAAGTTGTTTTTCTTGCTCACAGCCTGAATTCTAAATCCAGTCTTTGTTTTCGTTCTTGATATCCTGTTTCTAAGGTGAAGTATTTTCTGCAAACTTAGTTGGAGAGGCTGAAAGGATTCAAGTCCTCAGATTTGTTTTAGGAGCTAAATTACATCTTGAGACAAGTATATTTGGTGCCTGCTCCTTGGAAGAAAGCGATGACTATTCTTGGAGCCACATTTTAGCTATTACACAACCTTGAACAAATCATTTGTTCATATGTGCTGTGTGGGTGCTAAGTTATTTCTGTCATGTCCAGCTCTTTGCCACCTTATGGATTGTAACCTGCCAGGCTCCTCTGCCCATGGGATTCTCCAGGCAAGAATGCTAGAATGGGTTGCCATTGCCTTCTCAAGGGAATTTTCCTGACCCAGGGATCAAACCCATGTCTCTTACTTCTCCTGAACTGGCAGGTGGATTCTTTACCACTAGTGCCACCTGGGTAGCCCATTTGTTCGTGTGTGTGTGTGTGTGTGTGTGCACTGCAGGCAGATTCTTTACCACTGAGCCACCAGGGAAGCCCTTTGTTCATATGGTCATCCCCAGTTGGTACACCTGAACACTGGGTCAAATGAAATTTCTTTCATTTTCTGGGCTTTTGTGATGTCTGATGGAAGACTTTGGCCACGTCATGCGAAGAGTTGACTCATTGGAAAAGACTCTGATGCTTGGAGGGATTGGAGGCAGGAGGAGAAGGGGACGACAGAGGATGAGATGGCTGGATGGCATCACTGACTCTATGGACGTGAGTCTGAGTGAACTCTGGGAGTTGGTGATGGACAGGGAGGCCTGGTGCGCTGCGATTCATGGGGTCGCAGAGTCGGACACGACTGAGTGACTGAACTGATGGGAGAATGTTAATTACTATCTACTCAAGTGTCTATATCTCCCCCCACCCCACCCTATGGTTCAAGATTACTCAATCAGCAAGCTATCCTGAGAAAGATTAACCCACACAATGGCTCTTTATTTCACCACTGAGACACGGAAAGAGCAAAGCTGAGTACAACATTAAAATTAGC
This sequence comes from Bison bison bison, assembly GCF_000754665.1. Lineage (NCBI taxonomy): Eukaryota > Metazoa > Chordata > Mammalia > Artiodactyla > Bovidae > Bison > Bison bison. Next base: position 2,797,792 of record NW_011494895.1, on the reverse strand, counting down.
ATCTTCTGTTTGGAGAAGTTTCAGATGCTTTCAAGAGCAGAGCTGTTAAGCAAGTAGCACCTCGCTGCTGTCTGATGACAGTAGTGGGACAGAGCCAGCCAGGGACAGGCTGCAAGTGGATGGTCCTTCACATGGCAGAGTGTCTGCAACAACCCCTGGTGGTGCATGCCGTAAGGGAAGACATTTAACATTTTATTCTTCATGACCAGGAATGAGTTTTTGCGGCAGCGATAATAGCAGTGGAAGATGATGTCATTACCATCTAAACATAAGACAAACACAAATGGCAAAGAAAGACAATGGGAAAAGTCTTGTACATACAACAGATTGTTTGAAAAGATCACACAAAGATGCGTCTGTGTTTTCCAGGTTTGATGAAGCCCTGCAGCCAATTTACAGAACCATTGAACTTTCAGTGGTTGAATCACAACCTAGACTTTTTCAGACTCATTGTATGTTACCTCAGGCAGGCAGGCAGGCTTCCCTTTGCTCCTTAACAATATCATCTCTTGCAGTATTGGGAAATTTTACAATAACTTTGAAAATCTTCATAATCCACAAGTAGAGAGACATTCTAGGAGAACCCGCACACATGAGCTGGCACCCCCAGAACAAACATGCTGTCTGGTTTATTTGAGCACTTGCCCCATGGCTCAGATTGAGTTTCTGTACTTGAAACAAGGGTAGCATTTGATCTTTCCTTTCACTAGTCTCTATGAGACCAAATCCAGCCATTTACAATCACCAAACCCTCCACAAGGCATTGAATGAGATGAAAAGGTGACTGTTTAACTTTTAATCTGGATCTGCTGGCATCAAAGTAGATGACGCCCAGTTTACTGAGGACCTCCAGACAAATCTAGACCTTCCCTGAGTGATGATAACCATAGTGACATTTGCCTAAACAAGATCATCTATAAATTCTATATTTAAAATAACATTTTGGACTTCCCTGGTGCTCCAGCAGTTAAGAATCTGCCTGCCAATGCAGGAGACATGGGTTTGATCCCTGATCTTGGAAGATCCGAATTGCCGCGAAGCAACTAAACCTTTGTGCCACAATTACTGAGCCTATGCTCTAGAGCCCGGGAGCCACAACCACTGAAGCCTGCCCACTCTATGGTGTGCCCACTCTATGGGAACCACACACAGCTAATGATCCCATGTGCCAAAACTACTGAAGCCCATGCACCCTAGAACCCATGCTCCTCAACAAGAGAAGCCACCACAGTGAGAAGCCTGTGCACCTCAACTAGAGCGTAACCCCTGCTCACTGCAACTAGAGAAAGCCTGTATGCATCAACAAAGGCTGAGCGCGGCCAAAAATAAATAAATTTTTATAAAAAGAATGTGAAGAGGAATCCAAGGTCACAGCCATGTGGCCGAGGTCAGTGAATAAATGCCTGAGGAGAGCTTCTGAGAAGGTGGCCAGAAGAGACAGAGACAGAAGAGTCCTCCCTGTGAAAAGCAGTCGTTGTTGTCTAAGTCTTGTCTGACTCTTTTTCATCCCCATAGACTCTAGCCCGCCAGGTTCTTCTACGTGAAAAGCAGTAGAGTTGGGTAAACTGAAGATGACTGATGAACAAAGGAAAACCAAATTCAGGAAGAAAATCAAGAATACCAGAGGATTCTAACACAACATTGTCAATCAACCACACTCCAATACAAAATTAAGTTAAATTAAAAAAGAATAGCAGAGGAAGAAACTGAGGGAGAGAGCATAAGCTCAGGAGGGGAGAGGGAGAGAGGAGCAGGGAGAGAGAGAAGTGCTGCATGCTTCATCCTAGAGAGAAGAGGAAAACAAAAGACCTCAGTGGCGGTTTGGTATTGCTGTGTCTAGCTTAAAGAAGAAAATTCTAGACATCCAGGCTGACAGAATCAAAGCACAGCTGAGAGTCCACCTATCAGGAGAATTCTATGATCTGAGAATGGGTTCGATCAGTACAGGTGGTTTGAGAAGACACTGATGAGGACCTTGAAAAGTTGGGGGAGAATGTGCAGCTTCCCTGATTCCTCTGAACAGAGCTCTAGGCACCACAAGGCCACCTAAGGAGGGTGAGGTCCCTGGACTATATTTTGATCACTGTTGAAGATTTTATGGAATTGGAGAAAAGTGGTGCACGCCTAGAAAGTGAGACTTATGAAGAGATCAAGCCCTGAGCCTTTGGAGTGGGAACACTGACTCCAAGACTAGACTACCAAAGAACTAACCCTGCTGCTGTTGCTGCTGCTGCTAAGTCGTTTCAGTCATGTCCGATTCTGTGGGACCCCATAGACGGCAGCCCACCAGGCTCCCCCGTCTCTGGGATTCTCCAGGCAAGAACACTGGAGTGGGTTGCCATTTCCTTCTCCAATGCATGAAAGTGAAAAGTGAAAGTGAAGTAGCTCAGTCGTGTCCAACTCTTAGTGACCCCATGGACTGCAGCTTACCAAGCTCCTCCATCCATGGGATTTTCTAGGCAAGAGTACTGGAGTGGGGTGCCATTGCCTTCTCTGAAGAACTAACCCTATGGAGTATCAAATAGTGAGAATTCCCACAAAGGAAATCACTTGAATACAAGACCCAGCATCACCCAACCACCAGTAGCAGCTTGTTCAGGACGCCTCATCTAAACAACAAACAAACAAAAATACAAACCCAATCATCAGTACACAGGATTACCACCTCACTCAGCCTTGCCCATCAGAGGAAAAACAAACAATTAAACAAAAACTCAGCACAGATCTCACCCTATGCCAAGCTTATACAAACTGCTGGACCAAACTTAGGAGGGCAGAAACCAAAAGGAAGAAAGAATTCAACCTTGAAGACTGGGAAAAGAAGATCTCAAACACAATAAATTTTTTTAAAAAAATAATGAAAAGGCAGGGAAATACTGCACAAATAAAGGAACAAACTAGAAACACAGAAATCCAAATAAATGAAGAGGAAATAGGCAAACTACCTGAAAAAGAATTCAGAATAATGATAGTAAAGATGATCAAAAACCTTGAAAGCAAAATGGAGAAAATGCAAGAATCAATTAACAAAGATGTAGAAGCATTAAAGTATAAACATGCAGAGACAAGCAACACAATTACTGAAATTAAAAATACTCTAGGAGGAATCAATAGCAGAATATCTGAAGCAGAAGAACAAATCAGTGAGCTGGAAGATAAAATGGTGGAAATAACTTCTGAAGAGCAGAATAAAGTAAAAAGAATGAAAAGAACTAAGGACAGTCTCAGAAACCTCTGGGACAATATCAAATGCATGAACATTCAAATTATAGGGATTCCAGAAGAAGAGAAAAAGAAAGGGTATGAGAAAAATTTTGAAGAGGTTATAGTTGAAAATTCCCCCAACATGGAAAAGGAAATAGTCAATCAAGTCCAAGAGGTGCAAAGAGTCCCATGCAGGATAAACCCAAGGAGAAACACACCAAGACACATACTAATCAAACTAACAAAGATTAAACACAAAGAAAGAATATAAAAGCAGCAAGGGAAAAGAAACAAGTAACATACAAGGGAAACCCCATATGTTTAACAGCTGATCTTTTAGTAGAAACTCTGCAGGCCAGAAGGGAATGGCAGGATATATTTAAAGTATTGAAAGGGAAAAATCTATAACCAAGATTACTGGACCCAGCAAGGATCTCATTCAAAATTAATGGAGAAATCAAAAGCTTTTCAAACAGGCAAAAGTTAAGAGAATTCAGTACCACCAAACCAGCCATCAATATGCCAGCAAATTTGGAAAACTCAGCAGTGGCCACAGGACTGGAAAAGGTCAGTTTTCATTCCAACCCCAAAGACAGGTATTGCCAAAGAACGCTCACACTACTGCATGATTGCACTCATCTCACACAAGAGTAAAGTAATGCTCAAAATTCTCTAAGCCAGGTTTCAACAATATGTGAACTGTGAACTTCCAGATGTTCAAGCTGGTTTTACAAAAGGCAGAGGAACAAGAGATCAAATTGCCAACATCCACTGGATCATTGAAAAAGCAAGAGAGTTCCAGAAAAACATCTACTTCTGCTTTATTGACTATGCCAAAGCCTTTGACACAATTGTGGATCCACAATGAACTGTGAAAAATTCTGAAAGAGATGGGAATGCCAGACCACCTGACCTGCCTCTTGAGAAATTTGTATGCAGGTCAGGAAACAATAATTAGAATTTGACATGGAACAACAGACTGGTTCCAAATAGGAAAAAGAGTATGTCAAGGCTGTATATGGTCACCCTGTTTATTTAACTTCTATGTAGAGTACATCACGAGAAACGCTGGGCTGGAAGGAGCACAAGCTGGGATCAAGATTGCTGGGAGAAATATCAATAACCTGAAATGCAGATGACACCACCCTTATGGCAGAAAGTGAAGAAGAATTAAAGAGCCTCTTGATGAAAGTGAAAGAGTAGAGTGAAAAAGTTGGCTTAAAGCTCAACATTCAGAAAACTAAGATCATGGCATCTGGTCCCATCACTTCATGGCAAATAGATGGGGAAACAGTGGTAGACTTTATTTTCTTGGGCTCCAAAATTACTGCAGATGGTGACTACAGCCATGAAAGTAAAGAACGCTTGCCCCTTGGAAGAAAAGCTATGACCAACCTAGATAGCATATTAAAAAGCAGAGACATTACTTTGCCAACAAAGGTCCATCTAGTCAAGGCTATGGTTTTTCCAGTAGTCATGTATGGATGCAAGACTTAGACCATAAAGAAAGCTGAGCACCAAAGAACTGATGCTTTTGAACTGTGGTGTTGGAGAAGACTCTTGAGAGTCCCTTGGACTCCAAGGCGATCTAACTAGTCCATCCTCAAGGAGATCAGTCCTGAGTGTTCATTGGAAGGACTGATGTTGAAGCTGAAACTCCAATACTTTGGCCACCTGATGCAAAGAGCTGACTCTTTGGAAAAGCCCCTGATGCTGGGAAAGATTGAAGGTGGGAGGAGAAGGGGATGACAGAGAATGAGATGGTTGGATGGCATCACTGACTCTATGGACATGAGTTTGGGTAAACTCTGGGAGTTGGTGATGGACAGAGAGGCCTGGCATGCTGCAGTCCATGGGGTCTCAAAGACTCGGGCATGACTGAGCAACTGAACTGAATAGACTGAAACCAGCTTTATAACAATTGTTAAAGGGACTTATATAGTCAAGAAACACAAGATAAGAAAAAGAGCTACAAAGTCTAACCCCAAACAATTCAGAAAATGGCAATAGGAACATATATATCAATAATTACTTTAAATGTAAATGGATCAAATGCTCCAACCAAAAGACACAGACTGGCTGAATGGATACAAAAACAAGACCCATATATATGCTGTCTACAAGAAACCCACTTCAGACCTCAAGACACATGTAGACTGAGAGAGAGAGGATGGAAAAATATATTCCATGCAAATGGAAACAAAAGAAAGCTGGAGTAGCAATCCTCGTATCAGACAAAATAGACCTTAAAATAAAGAAGATTACAAGAGATAAGGAAGGACACTACATAGTGATCAAGGGATCAGTTCAAGAGTAAGACAGAACAATTGTAAATATCTATACACCCAACATAGAAGCACCTCAATACATAAGACAAACACTAACAGACATAAAAGGAAAAATTGACAGTAACACAATCATAGTAGGAGACTTTAACACCCCATTCACACCAACGGACAGATCATAAAAACAGAAAATTAATAAGGAAACACAGTCTTAAATGATACATTAGATGAGATGGATCTCATTGATATCTTCAGGACATTCTATCCAAATGAAGAAGAATGCACCTTCTTCTCAAGTGCACATGGAACATTCTCCAGGATAGACCACATCTTGGGTCACAAATCAGACCTCAGTAAATTTAATAAAATTGAAATCATATCAGGCATCTTCTCCAACCATAATGCTATGAAAGTAGATAGCAACTACAAGAAAAAAAGTAAAGAACACAAACACATGGAGATTTAATAATACATTTCTAAATAACCAACATGTTACTGAAGAAATCAAAAGGGAAATCAAAAAATTTCTAGAAACAAATGACAATGAAAACATGACAACTCAAAACCTATGGGATGCAGCAAAAGCGGTTTAAAGATGGAAGTTTATAGCAATACAATCCTACCTTAAGAAACAGAAACATTGAATAGAGAGCTTAATTTTACACCCAGCACAACTGGAAAAAGAAGAAAAAAAACCCCACCAAAATTAGCAGAAAGAAAAATATCATAAAGATCAGAGCAGAAATAAGCCAAAATGAAATGATAGAAGCAATAGTAAATATTAATAAAACTAAATGCTGGTTCTTTGAGAAGATAAACAAAATTGACAAACCTTTAGCCAGACTCATCAAGAAAAAAAGAGAGAAGAATCAAATCAACAAAATTAGAAATGAAAAAAAAAAAAGAGGTTACCACAGACAATGCACAAATACTAGGATTATAAGAGACTACTATGAACAACTATATGGCAATAAAAATACAAGCTGGAAGAAATGGCCAGATTCTTAGAAAAGTTCAATCTTCCAAGACTGAATCAGGAAGAAATAGAAATTATGAGCAACTTAGTTTCAAGCACTGAAATTGAAGCTGTGATCAAAAATCTCCCAAAAAACAAAGCCCAGGACCAGACGGCTTCACAGGAGAATTCTATCAGACATTTACAGAAGAGCTAATGCCTATCCTTCTAAAACTCTTTCAAAAATTGGAGAGGAAGGAACAATTCCAAACTCACTCTATGAGGCCACCATCACCCTGATACCAAAACCAGACAAAGACAACACAAAAAAGGAAAACTACAGGCCAATATCACTGATGACCATAGATGCAAAAATCCTCAAGAAAATTTTAGCAAACAGAATTCAGCAACACATCAAAAAGCTCATACACCATGAGCAAGTCGGGTTTATTCCAAGAATTCAAGGATTCTTCAATATACGCAAATCAATCAATGTGATACACCATATTAACAAATTGAAAGATAAAAACCATATGATAATTTCAATAGATGCAGAAAAAGCCTTTGACAAAATTCTGTACCCATTTGTAATGAAAACTCTTCAAAAAATGGGCATAAAAGGAACCTATCTCAACATAGTAAAAACCATGTATGGTAAGCCTAAAATAAACATTATTCTTGATGGTGAAAAACTGAAAGCATTCCCCAGATCAGGAACAAGGCAAGGGTGTCCACTATCACCACTATTATTCAACCTAGTTTTGGAAGTCCTAGCTATAGCAATCAGAGAAGAAAAAGAAATAAAAGGAATTCAGATCAGAGAAGAATTAAAGCTCTCACTGTTTGCAGGTGACATGATACTGTACATAGAAAACCCTAATACTATCAGAAAATTACTAGAGCTAATCAGTGAATTTAGCAAAGTTGCAGGATACAAAATCAATACACAGAAATCAGTTGCATTTCTATATACTAACAATGAAAAATAAGAGAGAGAAATTAAGGAATCAATCCCATTCACCATTACAAGAAAAAGAATAAAATATCTAGGAATAAACCTACCTAAGGAGACAAAAGAACTGCACACAGAAAAATATAAGACAGTGATGAAAGAAATCAAAGATGACATAAACAGATGGAGAGATATTCCATGTTCCTAGGTAGGAAGAAATCAGTATCAGTATTGACTATACTACCAAACACAATCTACACATTTAATGCAATCCCTATCAAAATACCACTGGCATTTTTCACAGAACTAGAACAGAAAATTTCACAATATATATGGAAACACAAATGACCCCAAATAGCCAAAGCAGTCTTGAGAAAGAATGGAGCTGGAGGAATCAACCCTCCTGACTTCAGATTATACTACAAAGCTACCGTCTTCAAGATAGTATGTTACTGGCACTAAAACAGAAATATAGACCAATGGAACAAGGTAGAAAGCCCAGAAATAAACCCATGCACTTATGGTTACCTTATTTTTGACAAAGGAGGCAAGAATGTACAATGGGGCGAAGAGAGCCTCTTCAACAAATGGCACTGGGAAAACTGGACAGCTACATGTAAAGAATAAAATTAGAACACTTCCTAACACCATACACAAAGATAAACTCAAAATGGATTAGAGACCTAAATGTAAGACCAGAAACTATAAAACTCTTAGAGGAAAACATAAGCAGAACACTTGAAGACATAAATCAAAGCAAGATCCTCTATGATCCTCTTCCTAGAGTAATGGAAATAAAAACAAAAGTAAGCAAGTGGGACCTGATTAAACTCAAAAGCTTTTGCACAGCAAAGAAAACTATAAGCAAGGTGAAAAGACAACCCTTGGAGTTGGAGAAAATAATAGCAAATGAAACAACTGACAAAGGATTAATTTCCAAATATACAAGCAGCTCATACAACTCAATACCAGAAAAAACAAACAACCCAATAAAAAAATGGGTAAAAGACTAAACAGACATTTCTCCACAGAAAACATACAGATGGCTAACAAACACATGAAAAGATGCTCAAAATCGCTCATTATTAGAGAAATGCAAATCAAAACTACAATGAGATATCACCTCACACTAGTCAGAATGGCCATCATCAAAAAGTTTACAAACAGTAAGTGCTGGAGAAGGTGTGGAGAAAAGGGAATGCTCTTGCAGTGTTGGTGGGAATGTAAATTGATTCAGCCACTATGGAAGATGGTATGGAGATTCCTTAAAAAACTAGGAATAAAACCATCATAAAACCACCATCAGCTCAGTTCAGTTCAGTTCAGTCGCTCAGTCGTGTCCGACTCTTTACCACCCCATGAATCACAGCACTCCAGGCCTCCCTGTCCATCACCAACTCCCGGAGTTCACTCAGACTCACGTCCATCGAGTCAGTGATGCCATCCAGCCATCTCATCCTCTGTCATCCCCAATCCCTTCCAGCATCAGAGTCTTTTCCAATGAATCAACTTTTCGCATGAGGTGGCCACAGTACTGGAGTTTCAGCTTTAGCATCATTCCCTCCAAAGAAATCCCAGGGCTGATCTCTTTCAGAATGGACTGGCTGGATCTCCTTGCAGTCCAAGGGACTCTCAAGAGTCTTCTCCGACACCACAGTTCAAAGCATCAATTTTTCGGCGCTCAGCCTTCTTCACAGTCCAACTCTCACATCCATACATGACCACAGGAAAAACCATAGCCTTGACTAGACGAACCTTTGTTGGCAAAGTAATGTCTCTCCTTTTGAATATGCTATCTAGGTTGGTCATAACTTTCCTTCCAAGGAGTAAGAGTCTTTTAATTTCATGGCTGCAGTCATTATCTGCACCTAGGCATATACCCTGAGGAAACCAAAATTTAAAAATAGAAATGTATCCCATTGTTCATTGCAGCACTATTTACAGTAGCTAGAACATGGAAGCCACCTAGATGTCCATCGACAGATGAATGGATAAAGAAGTTGTGGTACATATACACAATGGAATATTACTCAACCATAAAAAGAACTCATTTGAGTCAGTTCTAATGAGGTGGCTGAACCTAGAGCCTATTAAACAGAGTGAAGTAAAGTCAGAAAGAGAAAGCTAAATATCGTATACTAATGCATACATACGGAATCTAGAAAAACAGTATTGAAGAGTTTATTTGCAGGGCAGCCGTGGAGAAACAGACATAGAGAATAGACTTATGGACATGGGGAAAGGGGAGAAGAGGGTGAGATGTGTGGAAAGAGCAACATGGAAACTTACATTACCATATGAAAAATAGATAACCAATGGGAATTTGCTGTATGGCTCAGGAAACTCAAACAGGGGCTCTGTATCAACCTAGAGGGGTGGGATGGGGAGGGAGATGGGAGGGAGGTTCAAAAGGGAGGGGATATATATATACCTATGGCTGATTCATGCTGAGGTTTGACAGAAAACAACACAATTCTGTACAGCAATTATCCTTCAATTAAAAAATAAATAAATTTAAAAGAAAAGAATACCAGAGGAGAGAAGAGGTAGTAACTGCAAAAAAAAAAAAAAACACAAATCCCATTGTCGACTAGAAAATGGAAGCAATGGAAATCCTCAAGGATTGGAATTTTGAGTGCTACTTCAGTCACTTTTGGATTTAAAAGACACCATAGAATAAGCATCTCTCAGAACAAATTAAGAAAAAGAAGCCCTTAAGGATAGAAAAGATGTCTCTATTCCAGAGAAATAATCAGTAACATAATCAAATAAGTGAGGAAAGAAGCTTATGATATATGTTTGCTCTTACCAGCTGTATTACAAACTTTTGAAATTTGATGTTAATAAATTTTTTCACTTTTAAGGATCACAAATAAAATTAAAGATAAAACAATAGACCCTGGGCAAATGTTTTTTATCACGTGATTTGTGTGTGTGTGTGTGTGTAGGGAGAATGAAATAGTTAGAACACAATAAATCTGTTTCCTTACCTGCCACCTTGAGAGGAAAAACTCCATCTCCTTAGGCAACGTGGGCTAAGAACCCAGTACAGCCTAGTGTACATGTTATTGTTGTTGGTGTTGTTCAGTCACTCAGTTGTGTTGGACTCTTTGTGACCCCATGGACCACAGCACCCCAGGCTTCCCTGTCCTTCACTATTGCCCAGAGTTTGCTCAAACTTATATCCATCAAGTCAGTTATGCAGTCCAACCATCTCATCCTCTGTGCCCCCTTTTCCTCCTGCCCTCCATCTTTCCCAGCATCAGGGTCTTTCCCAGTGAGTCAGCTCTTTGCATCAGGTGGTCAAAGTATTGGAGCTTCAGTTTCAGTATCAGTCCCTCCAATGAATATTCAGGGTTGATTTCCTTTAGGATTGACTGGTTTGATCTCCTTGCTGTTCAAGGGATGCTCAAGAGTCTTCTCCAACACCACAGTTCAAAAGCATCAATTCTTGTTCAGCCTTCTTTATGGTACACATGAGATCACAGTAAATGTTTTCACATAATTAAAGCCAGTCAGTGGTCATGTACGGATGTGAGAGTTGGACTATAAAGAAAGCTGAGCGCAGAAGATGCTTTTGAACTGTGGTGTTTAGAAGACTCTTGAGAGTCCCTTGGACTGCAAGGAGATCCAACCAGCCCATCCCAAAGGACATCAGTCCTGGGTATTCACTGGAAGGAGTGATGTTGAAGCTGACACTCCAATACTTTGGCCGCCTGATGTGAAGAGCTGACTCATTGGAAAAGACCCTGATCCTGGAAAAGATTGAGGACAGGAGGAAAAGGGGACAACAGAGGATGAGATGGTTGGATGGCATCACCGACTCAGTGGGCATGGGTTTGGGTGGACTCCAAGATTTGATGGACGGGGAGGCCTGGTGTGCTGCGGTTCATGGGGTTGTAAAGAGTCAGACACGACTGAGCGACTGAACTGAACTGAACTGAAAGCTGGTCAGGGCTTTCCAGGTGGCACTAATGGTAAAGAAACCACCTGCCGATGCAGGAGATGCCAGAGACTCGGGTTCCATTCCTGGGTTGGAAAAACTCCCTGGAGTAGGAAAAGGCAACCCATTCCAGTGTTTTTGCCTGGGGAATCCCATGGACAGAGGCTATGGTCCATGGTACCCCAAAGACTTGGACACAACTGAGTGACTGAACACACACAAATCTGGTCAAGGCAAAATAATACAAAGCTTACAGATGTCTCATAGATTTAAAAAAAAATAAAGAAGTAATTTTACTATTAAATGATCAGCAGCTCCTTGTCTAGCAGGGTGGATGTTTTTTGAGATGTTGACAATTTCTAAGGTGCTGAAGCAAATTTTGCTAAAAGTTACCCATCTCTATACAATATTTCTACCAGAAGCCTTGGTTGTCAGTCTCCACCAGCTTCCCCTTTCCACTCAAAAGGTATTTCAAAAACAACACACATAGACACTCACCATGAGTTGGGTATTAGTATTCACACTTATAATCAGAGACCTAGCTCTAGGACCTAAATGACTGGACAGAGGAGCACCAGCCATCAGCCAGAGGGTCAGAGTCTCAGCCAGGTGGAAAGGGTTCTCTCCACCTGCTCAAGCCACCTTTGGAATTCCGCAAGCCAACTATGATCAGCAAAGGCCAGCCACACCCACCTTGCTTTCTTGAG
>NW_011494895.1:2773660-2785646 GCF_000754665.1 Bison bison bison | reverse complement strand
AGTACCCTACTCTGATTGGCTGAATATCCGACTCAGTGGATGTGAGTTTGAGCGAACTCTGGGAGATGGTGAAGGACAGGGAAGCCTGGCATGCTGCAGTCCATGGGGTCACAGAGAGTTGGACACGACTGAGCAACTGAACAAATTCTGATTGGCAGCATTTTAATCCACAACACAAAGAGTTTTAAGATAGATAGGTATCTTATATATCTATACATATACATATATATATATCACTTTATTCTCTCTTTATGAGGGTCACAGATTTAAATTTTTTTTCTTTCTTCAAGCTTACTTGGCACAGCCAGTGTAGCATCACTCTGGCAGGAAAAGAACTGTAGGTCCTTGAAGGAGGCTTACTCTTGGAAGGAGGGTGGGGAGAGCTGGGGGACGCCCATGGGACAGGGCAGCTTGGGCTGGTTTCCTCCAATGCATCATAGTCGCAGTAACTGTTAAACGTTGGGCGTGCTGGAGATGGATGCTCCCTGCTTTTCCTTCTGGGAACCTTTCTGAGCATTCATCTTGTAGGTCTCATGACATTTCTGGTAAGCTGAAGTCTCAGCGAGAAGAAATATGGAGCTGACAGAAGGAATATAGATGTGTAGAGGGTGGCAATGAGTTTGCTCCCAGAAAATGCCCATGGGACACTCACAGTCAGAGGAACTCCGGATCCTCCTCCTGTGGTCCAGACACAGCTTCTGCCACAGAGAACAGCTCCCCATTGGAGGCTTTCACTATCTTAAATCCCAACCACAATGAATATTACTTTCTCTTGAATAAGCACGCCATCTTGTCCAGTAGTTACCTAGAAAGTTCCGTCTCTCAGTCATTACGTTAGTTGTTCATCATTGCTTCTATGGCCTCTTCATTGCTGAGTCTGGGATCCTGGCTTCTTCAGGATGTGTCAGGATCTAATCTATAATGGTGATGATGCCCAGGGCCCACTGTTAGAACCAGAGGATTGAAAACCTAGGGCCAAACAGAACCACAATGAAAACCCTAAACTCCTCCTGACATGATGCATACTTACTTACCCAACTCATACTACATAAAAATCCAAAAATTAGTTTATAAATCGAAAATGAGATCCAAATACTGAAACATATTCTCCATTTGTGTTCAAGGGACATCTGAATTGCCACTGGAGTGGTTCCTACCTTTACCTGATGGTGATTATGTTGTGAAGTTTCTATCCTTTAGGTAACGTTGCTGCTGCTGCTGCTGCTAAGTCGTTTCAGTCATGTCTGACTCTGTGCAACCCCATAGACGGCAGCCCACCAGGCTCCCCCATCCCTGGGATTCTCCAGGCAAGAACACTGGAGTGGGTTGCCATTTCCTTCTCCAATGCATGAAAGTGAAAGTGAAGTCGTTCAGTCGTGTCTGACTCGTCGTGACCCCATGGACTGCAGCCTACCAGGCTCCTCCGTCCATGGGATTTTCCAGGCAAGAGTACTGGAGTGGGTTGTCATTGCCTTCTCCATTAGGTAGTGTTAGGGTAATGTTAGGGCCCAATAAAACATGCAAGGAGGCAGGGACCTCTCTGAGAAGGATAATGAGGCTTAAGAAACTGTCATGAACTGCCTTCCAAAGCACACAGAGTTTGCCTCTTGTGGTTGCTTTGTCTCCCCAAAAGACATCCTTTTCCTTTGTATCAACCAATCAGCTCTTACATGATCCTATTTTTCTGTGGAATAAATATTGATTTTCAATGCATGTGCAGTAAAAATATTAAATATACATCCACCCACACTGTGACTTTGGGCCATTTCTTCTTTCTCTTGAAATGGCACAAAACAATAAATGATTCATTCCACCTAGGAGCTAGCTGTGAATATATCACTAAGTGTTCTGATTTTCCAATTCAACAATGTTGGGGTACTTGGTAATAAATTATTAAGGGACCTTGTTCAGGAAATGTCAGTGCCACTTTCCTGAAGTGACATTATTTCAGTTCCAAATTGGATGGTCAACTGGAAAAACAGTGAGAATTAAGGAAAACATCAGTTAATTTTGTTAAAGTCAAAAGTTATCTAAAGTTCAAGTGGTCGATTTCTAAGTGGATGTTTTTGCATAAATGTCCCAGTATTTGTAAGAATTAAAAATAATAATAATAATAATAGCGAGTACAAAGGGAACTCAGATGCACAGGAGAGGAAGGCAAAGGTTTGTTTCCATAACAACTTGCTACTAAAATTAAGGACTGATGAAAAATTAAACACAGTTAACCACAGGCTAGAATGCTATAAGGTTGATCAAGGATGATTGCAAATTTACTCTCTCTGCAGATCCTAAAGGATAATCACCATTGACTGAGTCAATCCGTCAAAGGTTTTTATGTAACCACAGCATTGTCCAGTTAGTATATACATTGCTCAGATTCCAAAAAAGCACAGGGCATGATGCCCACTTCGGTAGAGCTGAGGTCGATCCAGGGAAAGTCATCTGTGTATGTGAAACAGTTGATGTAAAATTAAGTGCTGCACTGGCTGCCCAGGAAATAATGAGAATTCAGCAAAGAGAAAGAACATTGCAAGTGGGAGTGATCCAGAAACACAGCTGCCCCTGGAGCGGACATTAGAAGGCTAGGTAAATACTGGGGAAGAAAAAAGAGCAAAAATGGTTGTGATCATGGGTTTTTACAAAGCATATAATGCACAATTTTTCATCTTGACCATTTTTAGGTGTCTACTGCAGTAGTGTGAACCATATGCCTCTTTGGGGGCCATAGAGATGCAGAATTTTTCATCTCACAAAACCAGAACTCTACATCTCCCCTCTTCACAGCCCCTGGGAACCACCATCATACTTTCTATCTCTGTGAATCTGACTGCGTTAGACACTGCACGTAAGTGGAATCTGGCTTATTTCATTTAACATAATGTCCTTGAGTTTCATCCTCGTTGCTTCATGTGACAGGATTTCCTTCTTTTTTTTAGGCTAAATAATAGTCCTCTGTATAGATCACATTTTCTTTATCCATTCCTGCATCAGTGGACAGATGATGCAGGATTTCTACGTCTCAGCTATTGTGAATAACGCTACCATGAACAGGTGTGCAAATACTATGTTGAGATCCTGTTTTTCATTCTTTTGTCTCTTTCCCAGAGTGGGATTGCTGGATCATGTGGTAATTCTATTTTTAACTTTTTGAGGAACTTTGAAAAGGTGCAAAATGGTTGGCGAGGTGACTTCTTTGTACAGGAGGGTTAGTGAGATGGACAGTGTGGGCAGAGCCGGGGTGGGAGACAATCATGAAGGGTCAGTGGGCTGAGAGGCCATCGCAAGGACTTGGCTCCTTCCTGTGTGAGATGCGGAGTCCCTGGACTTGGCTCCTTCCTGTGTGAGATGCGGAGTCCCTGGAGGGTCAAAAGCAGCACAGTGACATTTTCGAAGGCCTGCAGCTGCTTCAGGCTGTAGTAGAGCGGAGACAGCAAGAGAGAAGACACGGGATGAGAGCCTCCGGGCAGGATGAGGAGCCATGCAAGTACTGAGACGATGGGACTGCTAGCAGGGAGCTGAGAAGTTGCTGGCCTGACTGTATTGAGAAAAGAGAGGTGACAGCATTTTTTGATAGGTTGGATGTCTAGAGAAAGAGGACTCTCACCCGACTTCAGAGTTTTTATCCTGAGCAACTAAAAGTTTGGCATTGCAATTACTGAAGTGTGAAAAACTGAGGGAAAAATCTGGGGATTTTTTTGTGGGATGTCAGTCATTTCAAAAAATTAGATCTGCAGAAGTACACAGTTAAACAGCAGCCTGGACAGTGAGATTATTATACTCAGCCATCTGAGATGTGATGAAGGGCAAGGTGATGAGAATAAACACGGGATTCTGGGAGGTGTCTCTACAGTAAAGTGACAACATCTGCTGATAGAACAAAAGTCACAAATCAGGGAAATGTCAGAGGCTCCAGATTGGAGACGAGAATAATATAATGTAGGTCTCGTCAACATGCAGAGTATTGTCGGGGGGTAGCTGCACCTTTTATAATCTCATTAATACATGATTCTAGGAATCCTGTTTCCAAGATGCACACCTAACTGCTCTGATGAGGTTTCCACACACGAGCAAGACTTGGGGACAAGCTTTCAGTGTTAAGTCGTTAGAAGGGAGAACTAGACATATTTGAGGCTCCCGTCTTCCCAAAAGTACTCGAAATTGCAGATTCACAAATGCAAGTCTTCAAGCTCTCTTTGACTTTTCTATGTTCAGGTTTTCCTACTGTATGAAACACGTCAGTGTCCAGACTCAAGTCTCAAGATTGAGGGGAACAGGACCATTTCTCAGTACAAATATCAAATAGGTGAAGAAATATTCTTGGACAGAGTATCAGCCACATGAGTATAAGCATCAGTCAAAACTCACTGTGTTGTATACTTAAGATCTGCACATTTCACTGTACATGTAACATCCCAGTTTAGATGATGGAACATCCATTCAAGGTCAAGTGTATTGACCAGAGGACAGGAGGCTGAGGGAAACAGACAAAGCTGTGATCCTAGTAGCAATGACGCCAATAATCAAGTCCCAGATTCAGAACTCTGCTCCTGCTAGCTCATTTAATCCAGTCCTCAGTCATTGCAAAGAATCATGAGTATTCCGTCTAAGAAGGAAGGAGAAGGGTGCCATTGCCAGTGAAGAGCAAAGATTATAAGTATTATATACAGATCACAGCAGAAAATCCTGCTTTACATAAATCAAGGTGAAACTGAATCAGGTCTGAGCCAACATGAAACAACGTTTGCAGGATACTAGGTCCAAGATACAAGAGCAAATCCAGGTCAAGTCACGTCCAGTGGCCGATGTGATGCAGGAGAAATCACAAGTACCTGGGAAAAGAGGTCAGAAAGCAGAGCAGACGGGCACCCTGCCCTCCGTAGACATACTCCACAGATCTGCTGCCTGGTCTCCTGAATGGATCCCCCAATCCCCTGCAGAGAGAAGCAGCTCCACTTTCCAGCAATTCCAGGCAAGTTACAGGGTGGATGGTGCAGAGCTGACATCACACCCCAGCGGCTCTAGCTATACCCTGTCTTCTTATTAAACTATCCTAAAAGGATGTGATTCCTTTCTTTCCTTTTGATCCATTAGCTCACAAGAACTCTCACTGCTCCGTTTACCTATCCACAGTTGCAGCCAAGCAAAACCAGTTCAATGATCTCTGATGCAGACCTCACCAAGGGGTATTGGAAGAGTAAGTCTGAACACACAGGGCTGATCGCATGTGTTTTCCTCTGCTCAAACTACCCCTACTCAAATGGAAGGAAAGAAATGACAATGGCTTTCATATGTAGGAAAAGGAGTTTAAAAACAAGTGTCACCAGCAATACATTTTTTGCAAGACTCTGAACAGACAGGAGTGGTACAGGACTTGGCAGAGGGGATAGTTAAGTGCCTCTAAATGAAAGATGTTTATGAGAAGGGACATGCCTCTCTTTATAGGACTGCTGAGAGGGAGAACTCTAACAGGGAAGATGGGGTTTAAGCAAATACTGCAAAGAATAGGACCTGTTTCAAGTCTGCACTTGGTACCTTGGACATGCCCCCAATATCGGTGACCCACCCCTGCAGCCCGGCGACGCCCCTCTCCTCTCCCCCTCAGCAGGGGTCAAGAGGATCAAGGTCTGAATAAATTCCACTGAAGATGCCCTGGACTTTGGAGCGTAGGTAGAGCAGACAGTGGTGCTAGACAGGCTGAAAATGGAAGGATTTGGTGAAATTTTCACCTTGAACTTTAGGACTCCAGCCTGGGTCACTCATTTTGCTCCCAGACACCTGCAGCCAGGCAGGAACGGTCAACAGCAAGTGGCTACAGGGAACATGCCTGTCCCGTGTGATTTCTCAATAAGGAGGTAGTCCATCTCAGTGAGGGACTGAGCAAAGAAAGAGGAAAGCGCAGGATGAGGAAACGGCACCCCAGGACAACAGCACGGGAAAGTCCCGGGGATTCAGCTCTGTGCCAGGCTTTGAAACAGACTGGACCAGAAGGATGGGGAGCTTGGAGGACACTCCCAGTGGGGTGGGCGGAGGAGGTGAATGGAGGATGGAGCTGATGGACTGTTTGGAACTGTGTTGGAGCCCTTGGCGAGATGATTAGTATGCATTTTCCAGATGTGTTAGAACATCTGGAAAGAGTTAGTGATAAGTACATTTAAAAAGCTAAGCAAATGGAAAAATGAGGCAGTAATTCCAAGAATAACAAAAAAGTGGTGTAAGATAAGAAATGTAATCAAATTATGCTGCTTGACTCATTCGTGAAAATCCCTCCATGTCTTTAGTTAATGAATTGACATAACCCAAATTTGACATATGTGTGTATGTATATTTCACTCCTGAGAAGGTAGGAGGAGATGAAGGAAGTGGGGCTGGCGCTAGTATGAGAGAGCTAAAGCCTCGAGTGTTATTTTATTTGCAAAGCAGAAAGAGAGACACAGATATAGAGAACAAACGTGTGGACACCAAGGGGAGAAAGGGGGTGGGATGAATTGAGAGATTAGGATTGACACACACTATTCTGTATAAAATAGATAACTAATGAGAGCCTACTGTGTATCTCAGGGAACTCTACTCTATGCTCTGTGGTAATCTAAATGGGAAGGAAATCCAAAAAAAAGCAGAAACGAACACATTGTAAAGCAGCTATACTCCAATAAATTTTTTTTTAAAAATAACAAATTAATGCTCATGTTTACAAAGAAGTAAAAAGATAATATTTAAAATCGTACATTAATGAATGGTGCACGCATGCATAGTCGCTCAGTCTGACTCTGCGACCCCATGGACTGTAGCAAGCCAGGCTCCTCTGTCCATGGGATTCTCCAGGCAAGAATACTGGAGTTGGGTGCCACTTCCTTCTCCAGGGGATCTTCCCGACCCAGAGACTGAACTTGTAGCTCCTGTGGCTCCTGCATTGGCAGGCAGATTCTTTACCACTAGTGCCACCTGGGAAGCCCACCTGTAAAGAAAGCGGATGGAAAATCAATGAATCAATGAACATCACTGCTGGTGAGAATAAAACAGGCTCGGGCAGCCCAAGCTCTGAAAAGCTTTGCCACAGACATGAATCCATCTCCAGTGAGTCTGTTCTGCTTCTCCCGTGGGCGCTCTGCTCATCACATGGAAGAGGGAACTCCTGGTCCATGATTCCTTTTTAATGCAAAACATTAAAATGAAAAGACAGATGTGTTTCTGACAGGCAATAGTGAGTCTCTTTGTCTTTCCCCAAATAAAAAAGTCACAATGCCATCTTCCCTACATCTACCTCTTTAAACCCAGAGATAGAACCAACGTCCCTTTTGTCTCCTGCATTGGCTGGGGGTTCTTTACCACTAGCACCACCTGAGAAGTCCTGAGTATAAATGGGAAACAACAAAGCTGGGAAAACCTACCCATTAGAGAAATATTTTCAGTTACTTCTGCAGAGCGTACTTAAGATGCATCTGACACCATCCTCAAAATATCAGCTTCAAGTTTCAGTGAATATCAGGAGCTCCCTGTGGCTCAGACGGTAAGGCGTCTGCCTACAATGTGGGAGACCCAGGTTCATCCCTGGATCGGAAAGATCTCCTGGAGAAGGCAATGGCAACCAACTCCAGTATTTTTGCCTGGAAAATCCCATGGACGGAAGAACCTGGTAGGTTACAGTCCATGGGGTCGCGAAGAGTCGGACATGACTGAGAGACTTCACTTCACTTGACTTGAGGTAAATACTGACCTCCTCACTGCCACAGTCAATGTTACTGGGCTCCTCCCTTCGATCGATCTGGCTATCAGCACCTGCTATGACTAAACTAGTTATAAGGATAGAAAAGTTAGGGAGGGGAGCACATAGGACTGTTCTGATTCACTATGCCTTTCCTGGAAGCAGATCTGGCTGGCACACAGACCCTAGAGAGATGTGTTCAGTGGGCACATTGCCTTGGTGCTGCCCTCTCTCCAATATCAAGTCTTGGCTTCTTCTACGTGTTGTGCATTTAATCTCAGTCCTTCCTTGATCAAGCAGAACCACCTCTGCTCCTGATGTCTCTCTTCACCCCTCATAACAATCATTCAGAATCTGCCGGCTCTGTAAACTGGGAGAAACTGCTTAGTTATAGCTAATGGCTAACTGGGGCTTAATGGAACTCCTCCCCTCCCCTGACACAACTCACTGGCAGAGGAACATGTTTTTAACTGGGGAATTTTGTATAAATGGCCACATTCACAGGGACCTGTGAAAAGGATGGATAGGGGGCAGCCCATGTTACGCACTGGGTTCCAGAGAGTGCCAGGGATTTCTTCAGGTTCTAGCTGTTCCTCTAAACTCTGCTGAAGGGAGAGGAAATACTGAATTGCTGAATACACCCTCAAGATTCTATAAGCATTTTCTCTCCGGATGCTACAGGGACACTCCTTCATGGTTGGTCCTCCTCTTTCATGTTCAGAAATAGGAAGTTGGTGCAGAAGGGTTGGGTGGAGTGAAGGCAAGACCACTAGACCCAAAGAACAAGGTCTGGGACCTGGAACCTGTAACAGACAAAATGCTGGTGAGCACTTCCCTGTGGCCCAGCCGTTACAAATCCACCTGCCAATGCAGGGGACATGGGCTGGATCCCTGGTCCGGGAAGATTCCACATGCCATGGGGCAACTAAGCCAGTGCGCTGTCATTACTGAGCCTATACTCTAGAGCCTGTGCTCTGCAACAAGAGAGGCCACTGCAGTAGGCCCATGCGCCACAGAAAAGAACAGCCCTGCACCATGCAACTAGAGAAAGCCCACGTGCAACAACAACGACCCAGCATGGCCAAAAATAAATACATGAATAAAAATTTTTAATGCAAGTTAAAAAAAAATGTGGGTAAAATGAATAAAACACACACATACACACACACTCCTGGACTTGAGGACTATTTGTACTTTTCCAGGTGGAGATTGATGTCATGTTGGTATAGTGGCCTCTTAAATACCCCAACTGGAGGTACACAGAATTTCCCCAGCCTGTACTTAATTAACGAGAATTTATTTATCCTTCATTCTGGCTATGAGATTTAATTTAGGGTCTCTAAAGCTTTGCTTGGAAGTTTTTCTGAAATTTGCTTCATTCTGAATTTGCTTTTCAGTCTGTATATTTACATTACTCTGTCAAACAAGTCCCTAGATCTCTTTTATCTTATTTATTGCTTTTCCTGATACTTATTTCTCTTCCCTAAACTTTTGTATACCTTATGAAAATTTTGTGGAGTTTAGTGATTTGCTTAAATCCTAGATCACCAGAGAGAAAACAGCGATGATGATCCACTCAATGTGGTCATTTTATAGGTGAAATCAGAGCAGTTGACAAGTATGAACATGTTTCATGTTTTACTGCCCTCATCTTCAGCTGGACAGAAAGGAGTCAGGTCCTAAAACCGGAATTCCAGCAGAGACTTTCTTACAGCAACATTCAGAAGTGGCTGACACTGCTGAGAACAGGCAAAAGGTGAACCAAGTCTCATATTTGGTGATAATTTGACATGGCCAACAATCTAAGTACACACTACACCTTTGTCCTCTCTCATACATTTCCCTCCATCCTTAATTTTTTTAAAGCTATGGGACATTGTTATTCTTTTTATTTTATTTTTTTGTGACCATGCTGCTCAGCATGTGGGATCTTAGTTACTCGAGCAAGGATTGAACCCGTGCCCCCTGCAATAGAAGCACAGAGTTCTAACCACTGGACCACTACAGATGTCCCCTTAATTTTCAAAAATTATTGAACTTTTGGATGAAAAAGTCAATAAGTGATTTTCGAAGGCCAGTAGTACTAATCAATGATGCACTCATTTTGCGGTGGTTTAAAAGGAGATGATCATAAATCCGTCTTGGATAGGGGGGTTCCAGCAAGGAAGCATATCTGTCTCCTCCCAGTGTCTTCGAATCTCTCCCTGGTATTGAAAGTTCACATCATTTCAAAGTGCATTTAAAAGTATGCTTCATTAGCTTCAGCAACAGTGGGTCAAGGAAATTTATAGCTGAGTTTTGCCTCTTACTGTAAACTATCTCAAAATACGCCCCCCTCCAAACAACCCCAGCAGCTGCATTTAATGAGCACCACTCACTTGAGTTTATTGTCATCAAAGGCAAAACAAAGCAAATGCATATTGTCTCACCAATCACCTACTGCAATTTAAAGAAGGAGCTGGAAAACAAGTGTTTTTGTTTTGTTTTGTTTTGTTTTTTTTAACTTACGGTTACTAAGAAATACAAAGACACTGGCAAAATAAAGTAGCTGGCTGACAAAATACACGGATCTGACTCATTCTGATGCCTTCAGTGGATTCTCAGGTAGATAAACAGGAGAGGACGTCAATCCATCCTTCTGTTTTGGAGCTTGCTTTCTGGGTAAATGGCGGCCAGTTACTTAAAGCTGAGAAGTGGCTCTTTGATGGTGTGCACATTTGATTAAGAAACTCTGTGGTTGGCAGACCCAAATACACCCAACTGTTAATTGCTTTTTAAAGGAGAATGATGGCACATTTAACAAGCCACATATCTCACTAAGCATTGTTAGGGTAGATGCTCTCATTCTGCTGAACTGTCTGATTTTGAGATTTGGGTCCCTAATTGCTTATAAACCATACTGTTTATTGAGTATTAACTCTGGTGTGGTTGTTTATGATGGGAGCTTATTGCCTAATGCCTATAAAAAGCAGCATAAACGAGCTACTCTGTGCTTGTGGTGTCTCCCCTCCCCCAAACATACACACTCACAGGCTCCCAGAGCCACACTTAAGTTCATCAGCTGAGAGAGGCAGAAGTCTTGGCAGAATGATGCGGAGGGAAAGCTTACAGAGCAGGTTGCTAAGTAACCAGGAAGCCCTCTGTTGATTCACCAGCGCGTCGGCCATACATTTTCCTCTGTGCATTACCTACAATGAAAAGGTCGGTGACCCGATGAAATATCAGATTAAGTCAAACTATTAACTGGACAAATGCATTTCAAGTGCTCTTGTAGCCTGGTTCTGTGTGATTAGTATACATTATGTTCTGCCAAGGCAGGCATGAATCATGAATACGTTCAGAGTTGATGCTCCCTGCAAGAAAACACAATAACTCAGTGCTGAGTAAGGCGGAGTGCTGAGTTTATAAGATGTGGAGCCTTCGGTTCAGGTGATCTATAGTGTTGTATTTTGTAGTAAGGACACCAGTTCCTTCTTTTTCTTTAGTAAATAGTATTTGTCATGTCCTTAAAAACATGGGGGGAAAAAATCTTTCCAGAACCACCGGTTACTGCTTGACTGTCTGCCTCAGAGAGGGGAGGGCAACCTGGCAACAAATGGATGCATTGTTTTTCAATCATTCTATGAGAATTTTTTCACCTCCTCCAGTTGAAAGTCACTCCACCTTGGCCCCAAGCTGGAAGAATCAGAATATTTCAAATTCAGCAAAAGAATCAGAATATTTAAAGTTTAAGCTCAAAGCAAAACTCTAGAGACTCAGTTTGAACCCTGACCTTTCTCCTTCTCCGTGGTTGTGCTGTGGCTACCCATTGGACTTTGTATGCAAACACACACACTGGGAATGTGTCCAGCTGTTTTTCCCCCTATCTTGAGAACCAGAAATCTAGGATTCCATGAGCTGAGCCCTCTATCTCCGCTCTGTGTTTGTAGGAGGTCACAGTTGCAAGAGTACAGCTCAAAGGGACAAATGAGGTTATCATGTGATGGGGCTCCGGCGTGACTCGGGTTGTGTTACTGCCTCTGCTTGCAATTACCCTACTTAATCCTCATAAAAACAGTTTGTGGTGGGAAGGAAAAGGGGTTCAGTTCAGTTCAGTTCAGTTGCTCAGTCATATCCGACTCTTTGCAACCCTGTGAACTGCATCACGTTAGACCTCCCTGTCCATCACCAACCCCCGGAGTTCACTCAAACTCACGTCCATCGAGTTGGTGATGGCATCCAGCCATCTCATCCTCTGTCGTCCCCTTCTCCTCCTGCCCTCAATACCTCCCAGCATCAGGGTCT
>NW_011494895.1:2771270-2773370 GCF_000754665.1 Bison bison bison | reverse complement strand
TAGCCTTGACTAGATGGACCTTGTTGGCAAAGTAATGTCTCTGCTTTTGAATATGCTATCTAGGTTGGTCATAACTTTCCTTCCAAGGAGTAAGCGTCTTTTAATTTCATGGCTGCAATCACCATCTGCAGTGATTTTGGAGCCCCCCAAAAATAAAGTCTGACACTGTTTCCACTGTTTCCCCATCTATTTCCCATGAAGTGATGGGACCAGATGCCATGATCTTCATTTTCTGAATGTTGAGTTTTAAGCCAACTTTTTCACTCTCCTCTTTCACTTTCATCAAGAAGCTTTTTAGTTCCTCTTCACTTTCTGCCATAAGGGTGGTGTCATCTAGGGATGGAGAAAAGACAGCCCCTGCATTTAGTCTCAGACTCTCCCCAGCATCTACTCCAACCACCAACTGGGCCAGTTCTCCTTCCACCCATTATGTGTGCCTGCTAAGTCACTTCAGTCATATCCAGTTCTGTGTGACCCCATGGACTGTAGCCTGCCAGGCTTCTCAGTCCATGGGATTCTCCAGGACTGGGGAATGAGGAATGAATTGGGAATGAGTTTCCATGCCCTCCTCCAGGGGATCTTCCTGATCCGGGATCAAACCTGCGTCTCTTACATCTCCTGCATCGACAGGTGGATTCTTTACAACTAGCCTCACCTGTGAAGCCCTTTCACCCATCATTACTGGGTAAACAGAAGCACAGCTCAATAAGGTCAGTTTAGCAGATGTGTGGTAAGCACCTACTGTGTGCTAGACAGGTGCTGAGATGTCAGGTGACAACAGCCCTCCCTGTCTGCCCCTCAGACCACCCCAGATGTGGAGTTGAGTTGTGGTGCCTTCACTCAGGGATTCTTTACTTCGTTGACTAGTAGCAACCTGGCTAAGATCAATCTCTTTTTATAAAAAACACAGCATGATTATATATATATATTTTTTGATTATATTTTAATACACAACTAACATACATGAAGTGAAGTGAAGTCACTCAGTTGTGTCTGACTCTTTGTAACCCCGTGGACTATAGCCCACCAGGCTCCTCCGTCCATGGGATTCTCCAGGCAAGAATACTGGAGTGGGTTGCCATTTCCTTCTCCAGGGGTAATAAAATAATTTTGCTTTAAATTTCCCCAAACTTTGTGATCTTCTGAGATGAGTTGTGTCTCCTTCAAAATTCATATTGTGAAGTCCTAATCCCTTGCATCTCAGAATGTGACTGCATTGAGGGAAAAAAGTCTTTAAAGAATTAATTTAAAATGAGGAAAATACGTGGGCCTTCATCCATATAAGGAGAGTAGCACACAGATAAGTGTAGAGGAAGAACCATGTGAAGATGGCAATATACAGGCCAAGGAAAGCCAACCCTGTCAACACCATCACCATCAACACCACCATCACCATTATCACCATCACCACCATCAACACCACCATCATCACCAAGACATCATCCCATCAACACCACTATCATCACCATCAACACCACCATCATCACCACCACCGTATCACCATCAACACCAACATCATCCCCATCACCACCACCATCACCATCACCACCGTCATCTATGCTTAACTTCCTGTCCTTCTTTCTGGACTTTTAAAACTGCTAGAGGGAAGCAGAACCAACCCTGCCAACGCTTTAATCTCAGACTTCCAGTCTCCAGAACTATAAGACAATAAATATCTGTGGTTTAAGCCACCTGATCTGAGCACTTTTTTATGGCAGCCTGTGCTGACTAATACAATCACATGTACAATAATATCAAATGTCAGAGAAAGAAAAATCAAAACATTAAATCATTTCTTAGCCTAAATTCACTATGCTTTAGGGTAAACGTCACTCTTAGATAAATATCTATGATTATATGATTACTATGGGAAATAGATGGGGAAACAGTGGAAACAGTGTCAGACTTTATTTTTCTGGGCTCCAAAATCACTGCAGATGGTGACTGCAGCCATGAAATTAAAAGACGCTTACTCCTTAGAAGGAAAGTTATGACCAACCTAGATAGCATATTCAAAAGCAGAGACATTACTTTGCCAACAAAGTTTCGTCTAGTCAAGGCTATGGTTTTTCCTGTGGTCATGTATGGATGTGAGAGTTG
>NW_011494895.1:2764960-2771170 GCF_000754665.1 Bison bison bison | reverse complement strand
ATTCTGGGAGGGATTGGGGGCAGGAGGAGAAGGGGATGACAGAGGATGAGATGGCTGGATGGCATTACTAACTCGATGGACGTGAGTCTCAGTGAACTCCGGGAGTTGGTGATGAACAGGGAGGCCTGGCGTGCTTCGATTCATGGGGTCGCAAAGAGTCGGACATGACTGAGCGACTGATCTGATCTGATCTGATCTGATGAAGACTAAGTTCACGGTTTTAGTTTCCATCTTGGCTACAAAGTGGTTAAGTGGGATCTTGTTTGCCATTTTGTTTTATATTTCCCTTGTGTTGACATCAAGGGTACTCTTTAGGAAGAGAATGCTGGTTTGCCAATTCAGGGCATAAACATATGAAGATGGGATTCATTCTGAACATAGAAGGAAATCGAGAGTGCCAGAGGAAGGGAATTAGTCTGAGAATGGGAGAAAGAACTGGCATTAATCCAGTTAGAAGACTTACACACTGATGGGAAAATGTAATCTCCAGCAAGTCCTTCCTCCATCACATCTCTCTGTGTAATAGAGACTGTAATAACTCTCTTCTTATATTAACACTCAGAAGAGAGGTCATAAAACAATACAGCGTATTTATTAGGGCAGAGGATGAAGTGGAGGCTGATGAATGTACCAGGGAAGAACCATTAGCAAAATGATGAATTAAAGTTCTGTTTGCATTTCTATTGTGATGGATCATCACTTGTTAGCTTAAGTAATCCCCATGCTTTGATTATAGCTATCAGCATATAAAATTATTGTCTGAGCCTCAAAGGTATAATGTCTAAATGCGCTTATGGAAATTCAAGCACATTATCATTCACTGAAGTACCAAAGCCTCCAAAAGAATGAAGAAGATGTTAGTTAAAACAAATAATTAGGGTTGTCAAGAAAGGTAAAAAGTTATAATAGGTCATTTTCTATTCCCTACTCACATAGATCTGCTTCTCTCCTTCAAATCTGTAAAATAGTATAATATCCTCTTCAGCAGTTTTAAAGTCTAGAAAAAAGGACAGAAAGTTAAGCATCGATAATGCTAATGATGGTGATGATGATGGTGATGGTGTTAGGCAGAGCGATGGTGGTGATGCTGGTCATGGCGATGGAGATGGTGGTGGTGATAGTGACCATGACAACCATGACAGGTCTATGTGATGACTAATTTTAATGTCAACTTGACTGGCCAAAGGCGCCCAGATTAAACATTATTTCTGGATGTGTCTGTGAGGGGGTTTCCAGATAAATTAGCATTGGAATTGTTGGATTCAGGTGGGGCCCCTCTCTATTCCTCCCTATTCCCTATATGTGTTTATATACTATGCCAATAACTCAACTGCTACAATTTCAAATATACAAATTGTTTCCCAAATGATTCTTCTGGTTTTTTTCTGGAGGCTAGAGGGTCTATTTTCTCCCTTCTTAATGTTATATTTGACATTCTAAGGAGCCAGTTTTAAACCTAAGTGGGAATCCAAATCTGATGATAATTCCCCGTGGTTGTAGGAAGGTATTGCCACAGCCAGACACCCACAACACTCTGTACGTGCTTCCCCAGATCCATGGCCTTTCAGTCGTTTGTTCCAGAGGCGAGTCCTGACAGTGTGACGAAAGAGCATCATGACCTCTGTGATCCTGTAGGGCCCCCAAGCATCTCAGAATAAAGAAGTGAAAAAGCAACCCACAGAAGGAGTGAGAAAATGTTTGCAAGTCTGAGAAGGGTCAGGTCTCCAGAATACACGGAGAACTCTTACAATGTAACCACAAGAAGACAAAAACCCAATTAAAAAAAGGGCAAAGAATTTAAATGGCAAACAAACAAACAAACAAACAAAAAAGAAGGTTCTGCCCCATTAACTCCAAAATACTGTCCAGGATCATCTTAACTAAACCTCAGAGGGAGTGAATCTTCTGGAGATAGTTATTCAAATACGCAGCGTTTTAGCCTCTTCTCTTTGTAAAATAAGAATTACCCAACAGGGATCCTGACCCTTCTCATTTATTTATTTTATCATTTCTAGAAGGCTGCACAATGTTTTGTTGGAAAATAAAAATGCCACTAACATCTTCTGTCCCGTATATTTCCTGGGGATAATTCTGATATTAAAAGCACTGAGGACTGTACATTGTGGGTATTCAACAAATGTCACCAATAGGGAATAAATGTCACCAGTCAAGAATAATTGTGAAGGAAAAACAAAAGAGCAGAAACCTTGAAGTGGTTCTGGGAAAGACAGGGGAAAAGGCAAGATTGTTGCTTCTTGTATAATGGTAGTTTCTTTTGGAAGCACAGACAAACCTTCACAGGTTGGTTCGGTTCAGTTCAGTTCAGTTCAGTCGCTCAGTTGTGTCCGACTCTTTGCGACCCCGTGAATCGCAGCATGCCAGGCCTCCCTGTCCATCACAAACTCCCGGAGTTCACTTAGACTCACATCCATCAAGTTGGTAGTGCCATCCAGCCATCTCATCCTCTGTCATCCCCTTCTCCTCCTGCCCCCAATCCCTCCCAGCATCAGAGTCTTTTCCAATGAGTCAACTCTTCGAATGAGGTGGCCAAAGTACTGGAGTTTCAGCTTTAGCATCATTCCTTCCAAAGAACACCCAGGACTGATCTCCTTTAGAATGGACTGGTTGGATCTCCTTGCAGTCCAAGGGACTCTCAAGAGTCTTCTCCAACACCACAATTCAAAAGCATTAATTCTTCAGTGCTCCGCTTTCTTTATAGCCCAACTCTCACATCCATACATGACCACTGGAAAAACGATAGCCTTGACTAGATGGACCTTGTTGGAAAAGTAATGTCTATGCTTTTCAATATGCTATCTAGATTGGTCATAACTTTCCTTCCAAGGAGTAAGCGTCTTTTAATTTCATGGCTGCAGTCACCATCTGCAGTGATTTTGGAGCCCCCCAAAAATAAAGTCTGACACTGTTTCCACTGTTTCCCCATCTATTTCCCATGAAGTGATGGGACCAGATGCCATGATCTTCATTTTCTGAATGTTGAGCTTTAAGCCAACTTTTTCACTCTCCTCTTTCACTTTCATCAGGAGGCTTTTTAGTTCCTCTTCACTTTCTGCCATAAGGGTGGTGTTATCTGCATATCTGAGGTTATTGATATTTCTCCTGGCAATCTTTATTCCAGCTTGTGCTTCTTCCAGCCCAGCGTTTCTCATGATGTACTCTGCATATAAGTTAAATAAACAGAGTGACAATATACAGCCTTGACGTACTCCTTTTCCTATTTGGAACCAGTCTGTTGTTCCATGTCCAGTTCTAACTGTTGCTTCCTGACCTGCATACAGGTTTTTCAAGAGGCAGCTCAGGTGGTCTGGTATTCCCATCTCTTTCAAAATTTTCCACATTTTATTGTGATCCACACAGTCAAAGGATTTGGCATAGTCAATAAAGTAGAAATAGATGTTGGTTATAAGTCCTATATTTCCTGTTCAAAACTTCCCTCAAGAGTTTTTCTGGGGTAAAGAGTTTCAGTTTTACAAGATGAAGAGTGATGGGAAATGGACGGTGGTGATGGTAGCACACTTAAAGGACTGCACCTAATATCATTGGACTAAAAGTGCATTCAAAGATGGTTAAGATGGTAAATTTCACATTATGTGCATTTTACCACATTAGAAAAAATTGGGAAAGAAAAGACTACCATCCAGCATTCCAATTACAGAAGATGACTAAGTTCCCCAGATCTAATGTACAACATGACAATAATTAATACTATACTGAAAAGTGGAAGTGTTAGTCAGTCATGCCTGACTCTTTGCGACCCCATGGACTGTAGCCTGGCAGGTTCCTCTGTCCATGGGATTCTCCAGGCAAGAACCATGGAGTGGATTTCCATTTCCTTCTCCAGGGGATCTTCCCAACCCAGCGATTGCACCCAGGTCTTATGCATTGCGTTGCAGGCAGATTCTTTACCATCTGAGTCACCATGGAAACCAAATACTATGCTGCTGAGGCTATTGCTGCTAAGTCGCTTCAGTCATGTCCGACTCCATGAGACCCCATAGATGGCAGCCCACCGGGCTCCTCCGTCCCTGGGATTCTCCAGGCAAGAACACTGGAGTGGGTTCCCATTTCCTTCTCCAATGCATGAAAGTGAAAAATGAAAGGGAAGTCATTCAGTCATGTCCGACTCTTAGCGACCCCATGGACTGCAGCCTACCAGGCTCCTCCGTCCATGGGATTTTCCAGGCAAGAGTACTGGAGTGGGGTGCCATCGCCTTTTCGCATGTCTGTGCTAGTATACTTCAAATCTGGTGAGAGAGCAGCTCTGAAGTGTTCTCACCACACATACAAATGGTAACTATATGAGCTGATGGATATATTCATTAGCTTGATTGTGGTGAATATTTTATTAACATATGTTGTTGTTGCCCAGTCTTCAAGTCATGTTGGACTCTTTGCATCCCTATGGAGACTGCAGCATGCCAGGCCTCCCTGTCCCTCATGATCTCCCAGAGTCTGCCCACATTCATGTCCATTAAGTCAGTGATGCCATCCAACCATCTCATTCTCTGTCTCCCTCTTCTCCTTCTGCCTGCAATCTTTCCCAGCACCAGAGTCTTTTCCAATGAGTCAGCTGTTCACATCAGGTGGCCAAAGTATTTATTTTATATATATATATATATATATATATATATATATGTCAAAACATCAAGTTGTATACCTCAAATACATCCAATTTTTAATTGTCAACTATATGTCAATAAACTTGGGAAAAAATTTTTTCCAAAGAATAATTTTTCAAAAAGTTAGCTAAAACCAAGGCTGACTCTGGGAAAGTGTCAATGCCTCGTCATCCCACAGTCCCTAATTCTTGACCCTAGATAACTTTTTTTTCGGTTGGGGCCGTTCTCGTGGGAGTGAAAGTGAAGGAAGGAGGTGCAGGGCGGAGGTGTCAGGGGGCAGGCAAGAGGACCTCACTCCAAAGGGGGGCCTTGGGACAAAGCACTCGATCTGCTGCACAGACTGGGGAACCTCAGAAGGTGGAGCTCACCTCCCCGTCATCCTGCCTAAAGCTGGCCCTTCTCATCCATCGTCTCCAGTTCCTAAACGGTGCATTCCTGCATCTCCCTGCTTCCGACTACCCATTCTGGCCACGGGAAACTGCCTCTGTTTCCCACTTTCAACACTGACTCTTCTTGCACCATCATGTGTGCTTGACTTGAAACAAAACATTTGAAGTTTCTCAACCTCATGTATGAGAGTAACATGGAAACTTACATTACTATATGTGAAATAGATAGCCAATGCAGAATTTGCTGTATGGCTCAGGAAACTCAAACAAGACTCCATATCAACCTAGAGGGGTGAGCTGGGGAGGCAGATTGGAGGGAGAGTCAAGAGAGAGGGAATATATGTATAACTTTGGTGGCTGCAACAGCCCACAAGCAAGGCCAAGGCCGAGAGGAGCTACCCGGTGCCCGAGGGCAGGGGCGGTGGCCGAGAGGAGCTACCCCGCATCAGAGATAAGGAGCAGTGGCTGCGCTTTGCTGGAGCAGCCGTGAAGACAGACCCCACATCCAAGGTAAAAGAAACCCAAGTAAGATGGTAGGCACTGAGAGAGGGGATCAGAGGGCAGACAGACTGAAACCACAATCACAGACAACTAGCCAATCTGATCACATGGACCACAGCCTTGTCTAACTCAAAGAAACTAAGCCATGCCATGTGGAGCCACACAAGACAGGCGGGTCATGGTGGAGAGGTGTGACAGAATGTGGCCCTCTGGAGAAGAGAATGGCAAACCACTTCAGCATTCTTGCCTTGAGAACCCCATGAACAGTATGAAAAGGCAAAAAGATAGGACACCGAAAGAGGAACTCCCCAGGTGGGTAGGTGCCCAGTATGCTACTGGAGATCAGTGGAGAAGTAACTCCAGAAAGAATGAAGGGATGGAGCCAAAGCACAAACAACACCCAGTTGTGGATGGGACTGATGATGAACGCAGGGTTCGATGCTGTAAAGAGCAATATTGCATAGCAACCTGGAGTGTTAAGTCCATGAATCGATGCAAATTGGAAGTGGTCAAACAGGAGATGACAAGAGTGAACATCAACATTCTAGGAATCAATGAACTAAGATGGACTGGAATGGGTGAATTTAACTCAGATGACCATTATATCTACTACTGTGGGCAGGAATCCCTTAGAAGAAATGGAGTAGCCATCATAATCAACAAAAGAGTCTGAAATGCAG
>NW_011494895.1:2764464-2764860 GCF_000754665.1 Bison bison bison | reverse complement strand
CAAGGCAAACCATTCAATATCACAGTAATCCAAGTCTATGCCCCAACCAGTAATGCTGAAGAAACTGAAGTTGAACAGTTCTATGAAGACCTACAAGACCTTCTAGAACTAACACCAAAACAAGATGTCCTTTTCATTATAGGGGACTGGAATGCAAAAGTGGGAAGTCAAGAAACACCTGGAGTAACAGGCATATTTGGCCTTGGAGTACAGAATAAAGCAGGGCAAAGGCTAATAGAATTCTGCAAGAGAACACACTGGTCATAACAAACACCCTCTTCCGACAACACAAGAGAAGACTCTACACATGAACATCACCAGATGGTCAACACTGAAATCAGATTGATTATATTCTTTGCAGCCAAAGATGGAGAAGCTCTATACAGTCAGCAAAAA
>NW_011494895.1:2762505-2763856 GCF_000754665.1 Bison bison bison | reverse complement strand
AAGCCTTCCTCAGTGATCAATGCAAAGAAATAGGAAAACAATAGAATGGGAAAGACTAGAGCTCTCTTCAAGAAAATTAGAGATACCAAGGGAACATTTCATGCAAAGATGGGCACAATAAAGGACAGAAATTGTAGGGACTAACAGAAGCAGAAGATATTAAGAAGAGATGGCAAGAATACACAGAAGAACTGTACAATAAAGATCTTCATTATCTAGATAATCATGATGGTGTGATCACTCACCTAGAGCCAGATATCGTGGAATGTGAAGTCAAGTGGGCCTTAGGAAGCATCACTACAAACAAAGCTAGTGGAGGTGATGGAATTCCAGTTGAGCTATTTCAAATCCTGAAAGATGCGCTGTGAAAGTGCTGCACTCAATATGCCAGCAAATTTGGAAAACTCAGCAGTGGCCACAGGACTGGAAAAGGTCAGTTTTCATTCCAATCCCAAAGAAAGGCAATGCCAAAGAATGCTCAAACTACTGCACAATTGCATTCATCTCACATGCTAGTAAAGTAATGTTCAAAATTCTCCAAGCCAGGCTTCAGCAATATGTGAACCGTGAACTTCCAGATGTTCAAGCTGGTTTTAGAAAAGGCAGAGGAACCAGAGATCAAACTGCCAACATCTGCTGGGTCATCAAAAAAGCAAGGGAGTTCCAGAAAAACATCAATTTCTGCTTTATTGACTATGCCAAAGCCTTTGACTGTGTGGAGCACAATAAAATGTGGAAAATTCTGAAAGAGATGGTAATACCAGACCACCTGACCTGCCTCTTGAGAAACCTGTATGCAGGTCAGGAAGCAACAGTTAGAACTGGACATGGAACACAGACTGGTTCCAAATAGGAAAAGGAGTATGTCAAGGCTGTATATTGTCACCCTGCTTATTTAACTTATATGCAGAGTACATCATGAGAAACGCTGGGCTGGAGGAAGTGCAAGCTGGGATCAAGATTGCTGGGAGAAATATCAATAACCTCAGATATGCAGATGACACTACTCGTATGGCAGAAAGTGAAGAGTAACTAAAAAGCCTCTTGATGAAAGTGAAAAAGGAGAGTGAAAAAGTTGGCTTAAAGCTCAACATTCAGAAAACGAAGATCATGGCATCTGGTCCCATCACTTCATGGGAAATAGATGGGGAAACAGTGGAAACAGTGTCAGACTTTATTTTTCTGGGCTCCAAAATCACTGCAGATGGTGACTGCAGCCATGAAATTAAAAGACGCTTACTCCTTGGAAGGAAAGTTATGACCAACCTAGATAGCATATTCAAAAGCAGAGACATTACTTTGCCAACAAAGGTCCATCTAGTCAAGGCTATGGTTTTTCCAGTGATTGTGT
>NW_011494895.1:2759214-2762405 GCF_000754665.1 Bison bison bison | reverse complement strand
GTGAACTGTGGTGTTGGAGAAGACTCTTGAGGGTCCCTTGGATGGCAAGGAGATCCAACCAGCCCATCCTAAAGGAGATCAGTCCTGGGTGTTCATTGGAAGGACTGATGCTGAAGCTGAAACTCCAGTACTTTGGCCACCTAATGCGAAGAGCTGACTCATTTGCAAGACCATGATGCCGGGAAAAATTGAGGGCAGGAGGAGAAGGAGACGACAGAGCATGAGATAGTTGGATGGCATCACTGACTAGATGGACATGGATTTGGGTGAACTCCGGGAGTTGGTGATGGACAGGGAGGCCTGGCATGCTGCGGTTCATGGGGTAGCAAAGAGTCGGACATGACTGAGCGATTGAACTGAACTGAACTGATGGCTGATTCATGTTTAGCTTTGACAGAAAGCAACAAACTTCTGTAGAAATTTATTAAAAAAAAGTTTCTCAACCTCAATTCCTTCTTTGACCAAAGGGCCATCACTGTACTGTCTCAGAAGGCCATGTGTCAAGATAAATTATCAATGCATAGGCTCTCCCAACACACTGCCTGCGAAGGTCTGTGTCCTTCTCAGAAAGAAACATAGCGCTAGTTCAGACTTGATTGAAGGCTTGAGTCAAATATGAAAAGAGAGTTGTGGGATCTTTAGCCTTGCTCCCAGGTATATACACCCTTAAGACCCTGTGTTTTCTCCTCTTTGCACTCACTACACTGCTAAATATCTACTTAAGGCTCATAATCCCCAGTGGACTGTAAAAGCCACGGAATTCATAGTCACAGCTCCATCCCAGGAACGGCGTTGGTGGAGGGTGCTCAGTAACAGTTACTGGTTGAATGACTGACTGACCAGTCAGATGCAAACCTAGTGCATTTCCATAGGTCTGAGTGGGCTCCTTCACAGATTCGATGTGCGCTTGCTTGCAGAAATACCTCTGAGCAAGAATCAGATCGTCCAAGTTCTACCTCTCTGTGACCTTAGGTAAACTGCCTTTTCCCCACTTGTCTTGGCTTCCTCATTTATAAAATAAAGGAGTTACCCTGGGTGGTCTGTGACACCTCTTTCAGTTCCCTGTTCAAAGCCACAGTCATTTGATCATTGGCTGGTTTATGCAATGTCACGTGTGATTCTTCCAAACCTACTCATTTCTCCTCAATTAATCCAAAGCAATTTCATATGATGGAAGTGCCAGGCTGCAGAGTAACCTCGAAACAACGGGGCGGAGAAACAGTAAAGAAAAGATGAGCTAGATGCTTCCAGAGAAAACATGAACAGAGCTCAAACAAAGATTGTGCTTCTTTGTAGGCAGAAAGAAGCTGAAATTCAGTTGGCTTCTCACGTTCCGAAAAACGAGATGAGGGAATGTGGAAATTTGCTGAAGGTATCTCAGAGGATCTATCTCCTTGAAGTGGGGTTCTCACTGTCTTTTCAATGCAAATGGAAAAGATATGGCTTGGCCTGTGGACCCAAGTGCCCACCTTGTTTGGTCCTCAGAAAGTTCCCACCAAGCTGTGGAGGTGATTTAAGCCAGGAATCCATGCTTTTCACCACCACTTTCCTAAATTAAGAACTACACACACTCATTTGCAGAGACATGGATGGACCCAGAGACTGTCAAACAGAGTGGAGTAAGTCAGAAAGAGAAAAACAAATATATTAATGCATATGTGTAGAATCTAGAAAAATGGTATAAAGAAAGAAAGTGTTGGTGATTCAGTTGTGTCCAATTCTTTGTTACCCCATGGACTGTCCATGGAATTCTCCAGACAAGAATACTGGAGTGGGTTGCCATTTCTTTCTCCAGGGGATCTTCTCAACCAGGGATCAAACCCACATCTCCTGCATTGCAGGCAGAAACATGATAGATGATCTTATTTGCAAAACAGAAATAGAGACACAGAGGAAGAGACCTATGGACAGCAAGGAGGAAAGGAAGGGGTGGGGTGAACTGCGAGATTGGGATTGACATGTATACACTATTGATTGTTGTTCTTGTTCAGTCACTAAGTTACATCTGACTCTGGGCATGGACTATAGCATGCCAGGCTCCTCTGTATCTACTATTTCCTGGAGTTTGCTCAAATTCATGTTCATTGAGTTGGTGATGCTATCTAACCATCTCATCCTCTGCCACCCCCTTCTCCTCCCAATCTTTCCCAGCATCAGGGTCTTTTCTAATGAGTCGGCTCTTCACATCAAGTGGCCAAAGTACTGGAGCTTCAGCTTCAGCATCAGTCCTTCCAATGTATATTCAGGATTGATTTCCTTTAGGATAGACTGGTTTGATCTTCTTTCAGTCCAAATAGATAATAAATGAGAATCTACTGTTCAGCACAGGGAACTCTACTCAGTGCTCTGTGGTGACCTACATGGGAAGAAAATCCAAAAGAGAGGGGATATATGTATACATACAGTGAATTCACTTTGTTGTATAGCAGAAACTAACACAATATCCATGCTAAGTCACTTCAGTCATGTCCAACTCTGTGTGACTCTATGGCCTGTAACCGGCCAGTCTCTACTGTCCATGAGATTTCCCCAAGCAAGAATACTGGAGTGGGTTGCCATTTCCTTCTCCAGGGGATCTTCCCAACCCGGGGGTCAAACTCACATCTCTTATGTCTCCTGCATATGCAGGTGGGTCTTTACCACTGGTGCCACCTGGGAAGCCCAACATGACATTGTAAAGCAACTAAACTCCAATTTTAAAAAAAGAACAACAAAAAATAACCATGACCCCCAAAACCTTCAGAATATGCAGTGCCATAATGTTCATTCTTGTTGAACTCTCCCTGTAAA
Source organism: Bison bison bison (assembly GCF_000754665.1). Lineage (NCBI taxonomy): Eukaryota > Metazoa > Chordata > Mammalia > Artiodactyla > Bovidae > Bison > Bison bison. The sequence goes on along the minus strand of NW_011494895.1, from coordinate 2,759,615 downwards.
GAACAATGAGCACTAAAGATTTAACCATAAATGAATTACGCACAATTGCATGAAAATATATAGATTGAGAAACTGTCTTGCCCTGAACACCATCAATGCCTTAACCGTAACCTGTGTGCTCAGCCTCTTCTGAAGAGACAGGTTTGAGTTTTATTTGTGTTACCTGCTCGATACAGGACAAGGAACCCAGAAGTGTAACTTGAGCCCAAACAAACAATAACAAAAATGGCTACCAAGATGGCTCCAGAATGGGTGGCCCCCACAGTGCAACCCCAGAATTCTAGGTCATGCATAGTGTTTGGAGAACAGCCTTTACTGCACCATGAAGGGAGAAAGGAATGCCCACTCGCTCTGATAATGACCAGCCCCAATTCCCATACACTCTAGGTATGTTGCAAACA
>NW_011494895.1:2722829-2759114 GCF_000754665.1 Bison bison bison | reverse complement strand
GCTTTTTTTTTTTTTTTTTTTAGTTAGGTAGTTTATTTTTGGCTGCTCTAGGTTTTATGGCCACATAGCTTTCTCTAGTTGCTGTTTGAGGGCTTCTCATCGTGGTGGCTTTTCTTGTTTTGAAGCACAGGCTCTAAAGCATGGTCTTCAGTAGTCGCAGCTCAAGGGCTTACTAGTCCAGCAGCACATGGGCATGAGAGATCTTCCTGGACCAGGGATCGAACTCATTCATGTTCCCTGCCTTGGCATGCAGATTCCTAACACTAGACCACCAGGACATTACTACATGCAACTTTATAGGCACATTTTTTTATTGACGTTCCATATTATTCTAAAATTATTTAATAGTTTTTGAAATGTATGTTCAGGAGAATTTCTTGGCATCGATGTGTGGGAGGCTGAACTCCCTGCCCACATGTGGGGGAAAAGGAGGAAAATTACACTTCGCAGATTTCTGAACACAATAAGAGAATGTCAACTTCTGAATAGATATCAAAACTCATTTCCACATGGGGAAATCTACTTGCTGTAAGTAACCAGATGGGAAAGAAAATGAAAAGCACTCATTTCTCAACCTCGGCACAATACCTACAAATCCTCCAACTTGCCAGGCCAGTCTCCGTGTGGACCCTGTTGCTTGCTTGTTGGCAGAGAGATGACAGAATGAGCTATTTCTGAAGAACAGGGCTAGCCTAAATCAAGTGGAATCAAATCTGAATAAAAAGCATGGTGGTAAGTAATAGCAAGGACTAGCCACTGAAAGAACTTCCTAGGCGGCACAGTGGGAAGGAGTCTGCCTGCTGATCCAGGAGAAGCAGAGCATGCCAGTTTGATCTCTGGGCCGTTGAAGACTTTGTAGAGGGTAAGCAGAGAATGTTTACACCATGCTTTATCCTATAATCCAAGAATACTTGAGTGGGTTGCCATTTCTTTTTCCAAAAACAGCTATACTCCAATAAAAATTAAAATCAAATAAATTTAAAAATAAGAAACAAAACCCGATTGTCGAATGGGACAGAAGAACATCATTTGGGAGGAAAGGACAATTCCTTACATTGAATAAACTGAGCTTGATGAAAAACTCATGTTTTCTCTTCTCATTTTGCTATTGATCAGTGAAAAATTGTTGTAAGCTGCCAGACACTCCTAGCCCAGACAGGAATGACTATCTGATAGGCTAGACTCCCACCCATGGGCTCTGAGATGATGCAAAATGTTGTAGATTCTCGAATAGGCACAGAGAAGCCCAATTTGGCCTATTTGTATTTCTTCCTGAAAATCATTTTATATCATGAAGGCAATTTATATTCTAGGCAATCTCAGGGTCATTAAACACAGAATTTTTTTTTACCATTTGATGAAATTGAGGAAATCAACCCAAAGTAATTCAGAAAGGTGAGAAGAGATAAGAACTGGGAGCTAACCAGGGGCACATAATCGAAACAGTCTCCAGTTTTTGTTTTTCCTTTAACTGCCCATTTGGATGGTTTCGTTGTTGCTTTTCATAAGTGAGTACAGTTTTATCCAGCTTCAGAGGAGCACTCTTGGGCCATTTCATCAACGTAACTGCTAGGACTTCCACCCTATTTAAGGCACCTGTAATCCACAAATTAACTATGCCCCTCAAAAGCCATAATGACTAAAGTAGGAGACAGTATGCCTGGGACAAAAATCCAAAAAGAATGGAAGGAAGTAGACCAAAAGAGGGGACAGCAGTAGGGCTAGAAGCAGCATTTTTTTTCTGTCTCTTTCTTTAATATATAATTTTACTCATTTATTTATTTACCTGGCTGTGCTGGGTCTTCGTTGCTGATGGACTTTCCCTAGCTGTAGTGCAATGGTTTCTCTTGTTGCGGCTCCCAGGCTCTAGAGCACAGGCTCAGTAGTTTTGGCCCACGGATTCAGTTGCTCCACAGCATGTGGGATCTTCCTGGATCAGGAATCGAACCCATGTCTTCCGCATGGCAGATGGATTGTTTACCACTGAGCCACGAGAGAAGCCCCTGTCTCTCTGTTTAACTTTAAAACCACCTTCAATGCAGATGGCAGTGCATATTCAGAGAGGAAGACATGGTTTTTCAGTAAGGCAGGTGGACTCGTCACTTCTACCTCGAAGAGGTCATTTAGGCTTTGTGAGTTTCCTTATGCAGAAAATTGAGAATAATAACAATATCTCTGTTGTTGCCAGGCACACAAAATGTTTAGATGTGCATTTAGCACCTAGCGATTGTTCCCGCAATGGTGCCTCTCACAGACAACATAGTTTCATCTTGTAAAATAGCTGGGGCGCTTTTATTTCTTCAAGGCTGATTTGATGTTAATGTACTAGCACCTTTAAGTAAATTAAAAACCACATTGAGGAATTAGGGGCTAATTATAAGGTGGCATCGTAATTCCTCACGAGAGCTGAATCATCAAGCAGCAATTCCCAGCCTTTTTGGCACCAGGGACCGAGTTCATGGAGGACAATTCTGCAACACAGCGGGGATGGGGGGGATGCTTTGGGGATGGTTCCAGTGCATCACACCTATTGTTTACTTTATTTCTATTATTACCACATCAGCTTTACCTCAGATCATCAGGCAGACCCCGGAGGTTGGGGACTCTCTAACATGGCTTTGGAATGCTCTGTTCTTTACCCCTCAGCTATTTCCTATGGAAATCACTGCTTTCCACCATCATCTGTAACACCTGGATGGTCAGAAACATTGTCATTTCTGAAAATGAGCCTACATCGACTTCGATTGAGTTTGAAACATTTCTGGATTGGACCCTTATCAAGGTTGTCACCAATATATCTCATGTCCTTCAAGGAGATGGTCAGTCTGAAAGAGTGGTGTGGATCACCAAGAGCCCTAGAGTGGAGTGATGGGAGAGCTGGCCAAGAAGATGCTAAACCCTCATCACACACTGTGTTGCAGGGAATCAGCCACATATAAAGGCTCCACTGACACCTCAGTCACCTCCAACCCAACTTAGAGGAACGCTTTCTTGAAGGGCCAGAATAGCTTCTGAACTCTGCTCTGGCTACACCTGCTTTTTTGTTTATGTTGACCAGGGTCTTTCCCAATAGCCGATGTGCCTTTGTAATTGAACAAGAACTTCATGCATCCATCAAGTTCCCAAGTGCAAAGAGGAAGCTATATGCCTTGCCAATGTGCATGCTCAGTTGCTAAGTCTTATCCAACTCTTGTGCAACCCCATGGACTGCAGCCCGCCAGGCTCCTCTGTCCATGGGATTTCCCAGACATGAATACTGGAGTGGGTTGCTGCGCCCTCCTCTATGGGATCTTCCCGACCCAGGGACTGAACCTGCCTCTTCTGTATTGGCAGCCAGATTCTTTAGCATTGAGCCACCAGGGAAGCCCGATGCCTTGCCAATAGGCACCTAAATAAAAGGTGCCCCTAGAAACAACTCTCCCAGAGCCATCTGACATCATTTGGCTTGCTTCCCCTGTGAACATCATGAAACAAACAAATGAAGAGTTCTTTTTCCGGTCACTTTGGCTCCTGAGAGAGAAGTACTTGACACATGCACAGCCACTTGAAAACTTTTCAAGATTTGTGTGATTCAAGTTTCCACTTTTTAAGAGGTTAAGGAGTCCCCAGGCAAGCAATATCATTATGGTTTCACAGAACCTTTCTGTGTCACAGCAGTGTTGCTGGCATTTCAGAACAGGCATTACTAAGAATATGACCCAGAATAAGAATGACCAATCTCCCATTCCACTCCAGGCACTTGCACCTTGAGAAAAGAGAGACTAGCAGGTGCAAAGGCTCTGTGACAAGGGGTTCTGTCATCGTTTTCACCTACGACTACCATGGGTTTGTAATGTTCGAGTGCTATCCACAAATTACCCTCAAGAGCATTTGTGTCATTGTCAAGGCCATCTCCATCAATATGTTATCCTCCTCATGTAGAGACTTGAGAATTTACATTAACTTACAGCTTCTACTCCCAAGGTTCATAAGCAGAGAAACAAATACATATAAACACCTATAATCTTTCTTTAGTAATGAAATGACTGAAACTCACCAGCATAAGTTGGAAGTTAGGACAAATTTATTGCTCAAACCATCATGTTTTCACTTAGCTCTGTTGGCCGACGACAGAGCAATTTTAAGGATCATGTGCTGTTAGCTGATCATATCCCAGACAGACCACACAACCCTCTGTAGTTTCCAAATAAACTGGCAGACCTGTCTCTAAGTGGGTTTTTCACGTTGACTTCCTTCTTCAGATTTGGAGCAGGAATGGCTTTTCCATGACTTACTTTGGGAGCTAGTTCCAATTAGACTTCCTCGTGGCTTTAAATGCTCCATGCTCCTTTCTGTGAAGGGCATCACACCTAAAACTTTAATTGGAGGCTGAGAGGCTGAAGAAAAATTTTGCTGACTAATAAGTAAAGTTCAGATCTGTGTCAGGGTAACAGATGGTATTGCCACAGTCAAAACCTCTGCTCGCTAATCACTCATCTGTGTGAATATACAAAGTCAGCAGCAGACAGACATGATTTACAGATGGAAAAATGCGAAGAAAGGATTCAGTGATGTGTTTGAAGTTCCCCATCGAGAGGGGTAATTCTAGAATTGTCATCTAGGAGTCTGAGCATCTAATTCACTCCTTAATTACTCAAATTCTCTGAGTTTTTATTTTTTAATCTCCAAAAATAAAAGTAGTAACATCAAACATAATAGTCACATTATAAGACATAATGATGGGATTCAATAAACACCTCCTACCCAAGTATAGTGTCTGGTTCAGGGTAAGCAGTGCATAAATGTTAAATCTCTTCCATTAGTTATTTAAAAAATTCAATACCATATGTCTTTCTGAACAGGTGTACTTAAAAGTACACCAATTTTGACAAAGAAGTCATGTTGCCAGATTTCAAGAAGGAAACACTTTGAAAGAGTAATGATCAAGACTGCAGAAAGGAAACATCACACTGTAAATCAACTATACCTCAATAAAATAAATTTTTAAAAAAAGATTGCAGGAAGGAGAAATAAAGTAGAAATGTTGATGTGAGCATCATAATAGTTTCAGAAACCCTTACCCAGGTGTTCGTGGGATGAACTGATCCAGGTAGAAATTAAGAACATATATAAAACACGTTTAGTTTTACCACCAGTGCCTCCAAACTGAATTAAAGGGTGAACATGTACAAAAGGGCAATGCCAGGATGAGGGTGTGAATAGTCGAATTTTATGAAAGGAATTTCTTCTCCTCTATATTTATAGATGTAGAGATTCCTAGAGCTGGAACTTACAGAATAATTAGTAGATGGGTAGATTCCAAGAGTTGTGTGATTTCCTATAATCTTAAATAAAATATCATATGCACTTTAATGTATGTGTTTTCTAGGGACAATATGCATATATTTCATCAGATTCTCAGAGGAACGGATGACTCCCCAAAAGTTCAGAGTCACTGATTCAGACCAATCTTATTCTTAATCTCTGGCCCTTTCTAGACAACAAGCACACACCTTATTGTCTTCCTAGCTTCTGGTACAGTCTGGAGCCTGGCAGAAGTTTTGGGGTTCTGCCCCTTGTTCTTCTGGTCTCTCCAGAGTGATCTGGACGTGGGGAATTAAAGGCAGTGGGAAAAAGAAATGAAAATCAATAAATGTCAATCTGTGAAAGCACTGAGATTGGGGTGGCTTATATAGATGCTAAGTTTACAGATAGATTCCAGAGTCCGCCTCTGTGATACCCCAAGAGCTGACCTGTGGAGGAGATGTTGTTATAAGAAGCTCATCATCAGATGTTGTCACCAGGACTAGTGTGAAATCTCCAAAGAGCTCACAGGTGCAGTTCAGTGGTGGTCCTTCCAGTACCTGCCATAGGAGATGCCGCAAATCCACTGTTCGCTTTTCCCACCAAGTTCTCACTAGATAATTAGGCGATGGGCCTGGGTTTTGGAGGCTCTACTCTGCTCTACGCCAGGCAGTCAGCATACATAATCTCATATCCACCAATCCTCTCTGAGAAGAACCCCGCTCCTCACCCGTTGGCTCCAACTTGTATGAGGTACTACGCCTCAGTGGCGGAACTTGGAACAGGACGTGGGTCTTCTGAGTCTGTCATAAATATTCTTTCCTCTTCACCTTTGGTCTCTATACTTGGAACAACCAAAAAAAAAATGGTTTTGAGCATATACTCTCAAAGAATGTTTCTATTTTATTTCTAAATCATATGCATATGATTTACAAATAAATCATATTTACATAAATATATACATATTCAAGTTACTTATAAAATATATATATATACATGTAGTATTAGAGACATGGCAGACTATCAGCCATTCTGAAAGGAGCAGCCGTATTCTGCTAGTCTTGAAAGGATGGGGCCTCAGAAATTAGGAAGAAATTAGTCTCCCCCACTGCTTCATTTAAAGGATTCAGTTCAGTCAGTTCAGTTGCTCAGTTGTGTCTGACTCTTTGTGACCCCATGGACTGCAGCATGCTAGGCTTCTCTGTCCATAACCAACTCCCAGAACCTACTCAAACTCATGTCCATTGAGTCAGTGATGCCATCCAACCATCTCATCCTCTGTTGTCCCCTTCTCCTCCTGCCTTCAATCTTTCCTGGCATCAGGGTCTTTTCAAATGAGTCAGTTCTTCTCATCAGGTGGCCAAAATATTGGAGTTTCAGCTTCAACATCAGTTCTTCCAGTGAATATTCAGGACTGATTTCCTTTTGGATGGACTGGTTGGATCTCCTTGCAGTCCAAGGGACTCTCAAGAGTTTTCTCTGATACCACAGTTCAAAAGCATCAATTCTTCAGTGCTCCACTTTCTTTATAGTCCAACTCTCACATCCATACATGACTACTGGAAAAATCATAGCCTCGACTAGATGGACCTTTGTTGGCAAAGTAATGTCTCCCCTTTTTAATACGCTATCTAGATTGGTCATAGCTTTTCTTTAAGGAGCAAGCGTCTTTTAATTTCATGGCTGCAATCGCCAACTGCAGTGATTTTGGAGCCCCCCAAAATAAAGTCTGTCACTGTTTCCACTGTTTCCCCATCTATTTCCCATGAAGTGATGGGCCCGGATGCCATGATCTTAGTTTTCCAAATGTTGAGTTTTAAGCCAACATTTTCACTCTCCCCTTTCACTTTCATCAAGAGGCTCTTTAGTTCTTCTTCACTTCTGGCATAAGGATAATGTCATCTGCATATCTGAGGTTATTAATATTCAAAGGATTAAGCACAACTTTATTGGAGGACATATGTACAAATTCTTAATGGCCTTTCATTATTCATGGCACATATCTAATTTTTCCCATTTACTCATAATTGTCCTCTTTATAAATTAGTGACTAAATTTGAATAAAAGTCAATTAACATGCTCTTAGGGCTTCCCAGGTGGTGTAGTGGTAAAGAATCCACCTGCCAATGGAGGAGACACAAGAGATGCAGGTTGGATTCCTAGGTCAGGAAGATCCCCTGGAGTAGGAAATGGCAACCCATTCCAGTATTCTTGCTTGGAAAATTCCATGGACAGAGGAGCCTGGTGAGCTACAGTCCAAAATGTCACAAAAAGTTGGACAACTGAGCACAGCACAGCAGCAGTATTATCATCACATGTATCATACATATTACATTATATTATCCTGTGTAAATATATGTATTGACATGTAAATATCATATGTATATTACAAAATAGATGCAGAGAGAAATTTGAAAGACATGAACTAAAATTTAATAATGGGCTAGTTGTTGAAGGTACAAAAATTGTATTCTTACTATAAGCAACTATTGCTAAAATTCTAGGAAGTATAATATTACTAAATGTCATTATTTTTGAAAAATTTGGTTAAACACTCATGACTGAACAATCTAGAATTCACTGTTGTCCAATTTACAGAATTAATAGTTTACTAAATTCAGCCTATTCCCAAATGTGGCCTTAATAGGCTATTGTAACCCAGGTGGAGGAAGTAATTTTTTCATGCCCCAAATCTTCTGTTTTCAGTCCCTTCCTTCAAGCATACAAAAACTTGTTGAAATTCAGATGATACACTTTCCTCTTTGCAGATGTTTTCATTTAGTAACCAGAAGGTGCTGCATTTTTCTGTTTTCAACAAATTGGTTCAAAATGCTCTGCAACTCTTCTGCTTAAAATTTTCAAACTGACTAGAACATTGTTTTCAAGTTTTTTAAGTATAAAAATATGAAAATCTTTGCAAGTGATTCATTTAAACCATTTGCCTCAAAAAAAAAAAAGTCACATGATGATAGTAACATTTCCTAAGACCCATTTTCAAAATTCTTTCTCTATAGCACGAGCTTCTTCCAGAAAGCTCTTGTTTTTTTCCCCATGTTTTTAATAAGTTGCATTGACCACAGAGGATGAGATGTTGGATGGCATCACCAGCTCAATAGACATGAGCTTGAGCAAACTCTGGGAGCTAGTGAAGGACAAAGAAGTCTGGTTGGCTGCAGTCCATGGGGTTGCAAAGAGTCAAGCATGATCTAGCAATTGAACAACAACAGCAACACCGACCACAGAGGGATGAATTAAGTGCACCTAGCAATGGCACCCCACTCCAGTACTCTTGCCTGGAAAATCCCATGGACGGAGGAGCCTGGTGGGCTGCAGTCCATGGGGTCGCTAAGAGTAGGACATGACTAGGAGACTTCACTTTCACTTTTCACTTTCATGCATTGGAGAAGGAAATGGCAACCCACTCCAGTGTTCTTGCCTGGAGAGTCCCAGGGATAGGGGAGCCTGGTGGGCTACCATCTATGGGGTCACACAGAGTTGGACATGACTGAAGGGACTTAGCATAGCATAGTAGCATAGTATTGCTCAGTAGCATACTCCAAAAGCCACTTTTCATCATAAGAAAAGTCAACAACTTGGAGCTCTTGTCTTCTTTGCAAAAGAAAAAAAAATGCAATTCATCTTTCTGTTCCCAACTGTTTTAACACTTGGCCACAAAATAAGCAGCAAACCTTTGGATGGTAAAAAAGATATTCGTGGTCACTCCTTATCTTTACAAAGTATGTTAAATAGTCTGCTGCTAAGTCGCTTCAGTCATGTCCGACTCTGTGCAACCCCAGAGATGACAGCCCACCAGGCCCCAGGCAAGAACACTGGAGTGGGTTGCCATTTCCTTCTCCAATGCATGAAAGTGAAAAGTGAAAGTGAAGTCGCTCAGTCGTGTCCGACTCCTAGCGACCCCATGGACTGCAGACCACCAGGCTCCTCTGTCCATGGGATTTTCCAGGCAAGAGTACTGGAGTGGGGTGTCATTGCCTTCTCCGTTAAATAGTCTACTATTTAAAATGTGGAAATGGGAGACTTCCCTTGTGGTCCAGTGGTTAAGACTCTGCCTTCCGATGCAGGAGGTGGGGGTTTGATCCCTATTTGGGGAACTGAGATCTCACATGCTGTGGGGTGCTGTCAACAATTAAAAAACAAAATAAAAATTGTTTGAAATAAATAAAATGTGGAAATGCAGTAAACCACTTTCCCAGGCATGAATCAACTGATTATTCCCAAACATGCAGAAAGCAAGCACAGGAGGAATAAGACCCAGCATAACACCTGGTCTTAACTCAGAAACCATCAAACCACATGACACAGATCAAATGTGATTGTGTACATTAAACATTATGGAAAGGTGAATTTCCTTCATTTCTTTTTGGTATAAACAGCATTAAAATTTTTCTTCCCACATGCTAATGAGTTCCTTAAACCCTCATTTAGTATTTGCCCTTGTCCTCTGAAAGCTCCCATGCACCACCTCCCTCCACCCTCCCAGAACCCCAGTGAACAGTGATCTTGCCCATTCTCTGGGCATCACATTTATACCCTACACTCTGTCATGATTTTTGTCAGCTTCCCTCATCCAGCACAGATGTTTTTATCATCCTTTCCCTGGAAGGTATCATGCATGCTGTTTATTTATAGCTAATCTCCTTTTAAAGTGTGAGTATCTACATTTTAGAATAAGAACACCTTATAAATCAAGAAGCAAAAACAGGGTAACAGCTTTTCAGAGAATCTCCAATAAACTTTTGAAATTTTCATCCCATTTTCCAAAGGTCAGAGTGTAATTTAAAAGAAGAATGGAAGGGTTGCAATAAAGTAGCAGCTGTGTAGAATGAATACCTTTCTCTGTACCCACTAAACCATGATTCATATAAAGCAAAGGTCTCTTGAACTAATGAATAGCTGTGAAAGTTAAAGATCTGTGCAGAGAATAATATGTAGGTGCAGGGCACAGACTTCTGGCATTACAACCACACTATAATTGAGCTCCTGGCTGGCAAAAAACACCTTTGAAGACCGATTATCTCTGTTTACCCATAGAACAATGAAAGTTTGTTGAAGCCTATTTCCAATCATTTGCTTTTTCCACTAAACTAGAATTCCTCCAGTGCAGCCCAGGATGTGGGCAGAGAGCTTTTCAGTTCTGCACAGAGACTCAGAGACCCTAGTCCTGGTCTGACGGGGTTGGGAGGAGGTTATGTTTAGGGCTGAAGTTCTGATCAGATGGTCAGAAATTCTAACCCTTTCTTGACACTATCCATTCACTTTACAATAAAACACAAGTCTCTTTTTAAAATCCATTTGCTCATCTATAAAAGCCCCTGCTTTTTACTGCTCATTCACTCTGATATTGATAAATAATTCTCTAGGCTGCTTACTGATGGTGCCCACCCAATCAATGATTTCCAATCTGTGGTCACATGTATGTTCAAATGTATAAAAGACGCAGCAAAACCACAGTATTTACACAATTCATTTTTTAACTGATTGCCAGAAACACAGAGCCCCGGGAAGTGGGAACCATTTGTGAATCAAGAGTATTTTGCTTGCAGTGGAGGGAGTGGTTCCAGGGCCCTAGAGTCTGCACTTCCTGAAAATTCCCTACTGAAGAGTTTGCTCAGAGTAGAGATTTATTCAGTGAGCTGAACTATTCGTGTCTTTAGAGTCACAAAGAACGTAGCACAATGAACATCTGGTGTACTTCATACAAAGCTTACCTCCTTCCTTTGTTTCTTTAGCAAACAGATTGCATGCAATTATATCTAGGACAGAAACATCACTTCCTAAAGCTCAGAATTAAAAGTCAGCAACTTGGGACTTCCCTGGCAGTCGAGTGGTTAAGACTTTGCCTTCCAATGCACCGGGTGTGGGGTTCCATCCCTAGTCAGGGAGCTAAGATTCCACATGCCTCACGGTCAAAAACCTGAAACATAAAACAGAAGCAATAAAGACTTTAAAAATGGTCCGCATCAAAAAAAAAAAAATCATTTTAAAAGAAGTCAGTAACTTACTATCTGGGGCTTCCCAGGTGTTGCAGTGGTAAAGAACCCTCCTGCCAATGCAGGAGACGCAGAAGGCGGTTCAGTCCCTGGGTTGGGAAGATCCCCTGGAGGAGGAAATGGCAACCCACTCCAGTATTCTTGCCTGGGACATTCCAGGGACAGGGGAGCCTGGTGAGCTACACAGTCCATGGGGTCGCAAAAGAGTCAGACACAACTGAGCAGCTGAGAATGAACACAACTTATTGTTTATTAACCACCTACACTTTCACAATATATGAAATGATTCTTAGAGGGTAAGGCACAAATGCCCTAAAAACACTATTAAGGAGAAACCTTGTCTTTAAGGATTTTAGAGCTGGTAAGATATCATTCAGATGAAGCTCTTCATTCTACAAGTGTGAGAACGAAAGTCCAGAGAGGTGATGTGTCATTCTCAAGGTCAGCCGGTAGTGATGGCACCAAGATACTGGCCCAATGGGGGCTCACCTGTGTCCTGTTGCCTTCACCGCGGTGCTTTCTGATTGGCCAGAAACATAGGCGTGCGTGATCTAAACCTATGAACTAACAACAAAAATTATACCAAGAATTTAGAAAAACTATTTCATTGCATTCTCCTCTACCACACACATGATGGAAAGTGAATTCCATCCGCTGCTATTTATGTTTGAAAATCCACTCTTCTGTTTCACAATCTCACTGAACTATTTCTGGCTCCTGGCAAGTTTGACACAAATCCCGGCTCCAGGGATCAGAGAACTTGGTGGGAGAAAGGACCCCAACCCACGAAGAGCTATGCAACTCAGACATTCAATCTGATGAGGAGGCTGGTGACACAGCCCCATCCGTTCTGCTAAGTGCATTTCTTCTCCTTTTTCAAAGCCCTGCTCAGTGATGGTCCTGCCTCAGCAGCGACTTTTCCAACCACATTATTATTTCACTATTATCTGTTTCATGTCATGCTAACATAACTAGGAGTGGAGATGGTCTTCTCTAGTCACACCCAATTTCTCCTTATTTTATCTTCCTGGTGAAGTGAAAGTCACTCAGTCCTGTTCGGACTATACAGTCCATGGAATTCTCCAGGCCAGAATACTGGAGTGGGGAGCCTTTCCCTTCTCCAGGGCAATCTTCCAAATCCAGCGATCAATCCCAGGTCTCCCACATTGCAGGCGGATTCTTTACCAGCTGAGCCAGAACGGAAGCCCAAGAATACTGGAGTGGGTTGCCGATCCCTTCTCCAGTGGATCTTTCCAACCCAGGAATCAAACCGGGGTTTCCTGCATTGCAGGCAGATTCTTTACCAACTGAGCTATCTTCTGGGAAGAGAGACTTATTTCAGGTCCCCATTCATTCATCACTAGACACAGAGTTAATTTTTTTTTTCTTTATGGAGAAAATATGCTTTATTCTTATGATTTAGCTGACTGGGATTAGCAATTTATTTTTTGAAGTTTATTTTTATTTACTTATTGTTAATTAATTTTTATTGGAGTATAGTTGCTTTACAGTATTGTGTTAGCTTCTACTGCATGATAAAATGAATCATTACACATATAACGTATACCATGCATACACACATGCCCCCTCTCTTTTGGATTTCCCTCCCATTCAGGTCACCGCAGAGCACTGAGTAGAGTTCTCTGTGTTGTACGGTAAGTTCCCACCAACTGTATACACAGCATTGATGCTGTGTGTGTGTCACTACCAATCTCCCAATTCCTCCCACCCCCGCTTTCGTCTAGGTATCCATATGTTTGTTTTCTATGTATGCAGACACAGACTTTAAAATGACCTGCAAGTTTTCTGACAGGCTTATATCTGTAACACCAGAAAGTTGATATTACACGTGTGGAAGAGTGACCCGTGAAATTAGGTCAACAGTAAATGAGTTTCCGTGACGGGGAGTTCTTTTTGTCAGCAAATATTTGCTGAACACCTACGTGTGCTAAGCTGTGTGGCTACAGAAATCCAGACAGCTTTCAGGATCTCTAGAATCCACTCTCCTTGGGAGGGAAGCTGAAGAGAGATTGCAGGGTGACAAGGGAGATTAATGAAGGACCAAAGAAACAGAGTCGGGGGCCTCTGGGGCCAGCTGGGAGAAGTCAGTGAAATAAATCTAACCTGGAGTGGGTGGGCAGAGATGACCTTCGAGCTGTTATCTGATAGCTAGGCAGAGAAAAGACAGGGGCAATGACGTCAAATAATGAGCAGCTCCAACAGTGCTAGAGGAGATCGCAGGAGCTGAGTTCAGGCGGATGGGGTGTGGCAGGTCAGGGGAAGCCGAAACTTCCTCCTGTGGCTTCTCTTCCACAGAGCTCTTAGCTCCCGAACACCAGAGATGACTGGATATGTTTCATCTGTCTGCCCAAAATTGATTTTAGAATTCCTAGGCATCTTTGAAATTCAGCTCACATTCACTTAGGTTTTCCACCTCTTTCCCAAAGACACGGCCTATCAGTGCCTGTGTCTTTGGCACCAGTGTTTAGAATATCGCCCTCAGACTCAAAGCCTCTAAAGCACCATCAGCAGAGCACAGCACGGAACATGAGAGGCATCCTTTCCCAGTGAAGAACTTGAAGGAGGTCTTATCCATCGCCTTCATTTTTTTTTAATTGATTTATTTTATTATTTTTTAATTAATTTATTTTAATTGGAGGCTAATTACAATATTGTAGTGGATTTTGCCATAAATTGACATGAATCAGCTATGGGTTTACATGTGTTCCCCATCCTGAACCCCACCTGCCACCTCCCTTCTCATCCCACCCCTCAGGGTCATCCCAGTGCACCAGCCCTGAGCACCCTGTCTCATGCATCGAACCTGGACTGGCGATCTATTTCGCAGATGATAATACACGTTTCAGTGCTATTCTCTCAAATCATCCCACCCTCGCCTTCTCCCACAGAGTCCAAAACTCTGTTCTTTACATCTGTGTCTCTTTTGCTGTCTCACATATAGGGTCATTGTTACCATCTTTCTAAATTCCATATATATGCGTTAATATACCGTATTGGTGTTTTTCTTTCTAACTTACTTCACTCTGTATAATAGGCTCCAGTTTCATCCACCTCATTAGAACTGATTCAAATGCATTCTTTTTAATAGTTGAATAATATTCCATTGTGTATATGCACCACAGCTTTCTTATCCATTTGTCTGCCGATGGACATCCAGGTTGCTTCCATGTCCTGGCTATTATAAACAGTGCTGCGATGAACATTGGGGTACACGTGTCTCTTTCAATTCTGGTTTCCTCAGTGTGTATGCCCAGCAGTGGGTCATATGGCAGTTCTATTTCTAGTTTTTTAAGGAATCTCCACACTTTTCTCCATAGTGACTATACTAGCTTGCATTCCCACCAACAGTGTTAAGAGGGTTCCCTTTTCTCCACACCCTCTCCAGGATTTATTGCTTGTAGACTTTTTGATGGCAGCCATTCTGATTGATGTGAAATGGTACCTCATTGTGGTTTTGATTTGCATTTCTCTGATAATGAGTGATGCTGAGCATCTTTTCATGTGTTTCTTAGCCAAATGTCTGTTTAGTTCTTTGGCCCATTTTTTGATTGGGTCATTTATTTTTCTGGAATTGAGCTGCATGAGCTTGAATTCTTTGTCAGTTGCTTTGTTTGCTAGTATTTTCTCCATTCTGAAGGCTGTCTTTTCACCTTGCTTATAGTTTCCTCCATTGTGCAAAAGCTTTTAAGTTTAATTAGGTTTCATTTGTTTATTTTTGTTTTTATTTCCATTACTCTGGGAGATGGGTCATAGAGGATCTTGCTGTGATTTATGTCCGAGAGTGTTTTGCCTATGTTTTCTTCTAGGAGTTTTATAGTTTCTGGTCTTACATTTAGATCTTTAATCCATTTTGAGTTTATTTTTGTGTATGGTGTTAGAAAGTGTTCTAGTTTCATTCTTTTACAAGTGGTTGACCAATTTTCGCAGGACCACTTGTTAAAGAGATTGTCTTTTCTCCATTGTATATTCTTGCCTCCTTTATCAAAGATAAGTTGTCCATAGGTGCATGGATTTATCTCTGGGCTTTCTATTTTGCTCCAAAAATCTGGAACGCTTCATGAATTTGCATGTCATCCTTGCACAGGAGCCATGCTAATCTTCTCTGTATCATTCCAGTTTTAGTATATGTGCTGCCAAAGCGAACACCATCACCTTCTTAATGAAAAGTGATTTCCCATTTTGAAGAAGGTCCTTCCACTTATAGAAAATCTTTATCTCTTAAACTGTTCTTCTTACAATAGCTAGCAAGACAGCGTTATTGGTGGGTTTGTTTCTGTGTTTTGTCTTTGGAACTCTGAATGGCCCTAAAAATATAGCATATCTTCAACAGTTCAATGGGAGAAAAGGGGGTATGGGTGGTTCACAGAATTAAAAGTATATGAACATATTTATGGATTTCCCAGGCGGTGCTAGTGGTAAAGAACCAGCCTGCCAATGCAGGAGATGTAAGAGACATGGGTTCGATCCCTGGGTCAGGAAGATCCCCTGAAGGAGGGCATGGCAACCCACTCCAGCGTTCTTGTCTGGAGGATCCCATGGACAGATTACAGGCAGGTTACCGTCCTTAGGGTTGCAAAGAGTCTGACATGACTGAAGCAGCTTAGTACACACACACATGCAAGAACACATTTATAACTTGAAAAGAATTCAAATACTTTGATCTGCCTGATTGATTTCACAATGTGGAATGGCTTTGCCAATTATGTGATGAATGTTTTCCGTAAGTTGAATGAAATAATAACTTGAAATAATCAACTTATTTTCCATAAGTTGATTACAGGATTGTTTTAAAATGTATTTATGACACATAATAAGATTAAAGTATTTTATAAAAATAAAGTATATGAACATTTTGAGACTACTGGAATTTTTGTATCTTGGGCCAGAGACTGTCTGAAAGGAGTAGAAAAATTCTGATTTTTTTAAGGAGTGGGTAAAAGTCTGATAATACCTGTGGATAGAATACTTCAGTTCGATTCAAAGGGGCCAGTTCTCTTTGTATAGATAATAAAAGTCATACAAGGAATGGAAAAATTAACCATAGAAAGAAAGATGAGATGTTTAGGTTGGTGTTGCCACAGGACCTACAACAAAGAATAACAGCAACTTTATCTTGCAAGTCTTTTGTTTGCTTTGTAATTATGCCTTTTTTTCCTCCTCTGCTGGGTAGTATTCAGTGCCTAACTCTGGCTTAAATTTTAAAGGCAGTAATTAAGCCCTCGAAACGTCTGGTGCCAAAGCTGTTCTGCAGTGCTGTTAGTATAGTAAATCACCGTGCTGCCCCCTGGGGCTCCTTCCCAGAAGCTGTCAGAGGCAACTCCATGTTTATGGGAGAGCTTCTCGATGCTTTATTCTCATCGAGACAAAATTAAGTCAAAGAACATCCAATTAAAATGGCAGGGGTAGTGAATGAGCTGTGCTGGGTCTCTCCATTTAAGTTGCCTCAAAGACTTCGAACTGGGGAAATAAGGATGCCAGAGCCATGTTCTTGCTGAGCAATTCTGGGCTACAGCAGGTAAGAGTTTGCTCCTTAGGTCAGAGAAGACTGGAAATGTGTCATCCCTTCTGTGGATGGTTAAAAAATAACACAGGGGCTCTTATATCAACCCCCAAAGTGGGCAAGGACTGATGGAGCACCAATAAGATAATATAGTCTTGATACTTACTGGAGATGCAGAGAAAAAAGAATACATGTGGTGTGTGGCAGGAAGCAGTAACAGTGAAGGTGAAATTAGCAGCTGCAAGGCAAGTCTCTGTGCTCACTGTATCCCGCATGAGAGGAGCTCCTGGTCTTCAAGCAGAGAACACTCCTCAAAGCCTTGATGAATAAAATGAATGAATATTATCGCCCCCACCAGTATCAGATTTCCATATCATATTCCACAGAAGAGCGTGAGGAGATAATCTTATTAAGATCGTATCAAGATTGTAAAACTATTTCTGGCAGGATTAAAGTTTCCCATTTCTTTAGGACCAAGAGTGCTATGTATCAGAATAGGCTGAAAAGACATGAAGAAACCTAAATGCCCACTGACAGATGAACGGATAAAGATATAGTATATATGTAAACAATGGGCTATTATTCAGCCCTAAAAAGAATGAAATAATTGCATTTGCAGCAACATGGATGGACCTAGAGATTTTCATACCAAGTGAGGTAAGTCGGACAGCAAAAGACAAATACCAGACATCATTTACTTGTGGACTCTAAGATATGACACACATGTGAAAGGAAAGTGAAAGTGAAGTCGCTCAGTCGCGTCCGACTCTTTGCGACCCCACGGACTGTAGCCCACCAGGCTCCTCCATCCATGGGATTCTCCAGGCAAGAATACTGGAGTGGGTTGCCATTTCCTTCTCCAGGGGATCTGCCTGACCCAGGGATCGAACCCAGGTCTCCTGCATTGTAGGCAGACGCTTTGCCATCTGAGCCACCAGGGAAGTCCTATAGGGGAAAGGTAAATTAGGAGTTTGGGATTAACATATATATACAAGTACATTGAAAAATAGATTATCTATAAGGACCTACTGTATAGACAGGGAACTTTACTCTGTAGTCACATAAATGGGAAAAGAATTTGAAAATAAATAGACACATGTGTATGTTCAACTGAATCACTTTGCTGTACACCTGAAACTAACCCAACATTGTAAATTGACTCTACTCCAATATAAAATAAAAACTAAAATAAAAGGAAAAAGAAAAAACAGGCTGAAAGCAGATTAGAAAAATGTCCTGATATAAAGAAGAGTTAGCATTACCGTGGGGCTTCCCAGGTAGCGCTGGTGGTAAAGAACCCCCTTGCCAGTACAGGAAACATAAGAGAAGTGGCTTGGAACCCTGGGTCGGGAAGATCCCCTGAAGGAAGTCGTGGCAACCCACTCCAGTATTCTTGCCTGGAGAACCCCATGGACAGAGGAGCCTGGTGGGGCTACAGTCCATAGGGCTGCTCAGCGTCGGACACAACTGAAGTGACATAGCCCGCAGGCAGTGTTACCATAACAAAGCAGTGTTCAGAAGAAAAATGCACAGATATTTTTCAAGATTTATTTGATGGGTTGCCAGAGCATTCTGGTATTTCCTGATGGTGCTTTATGTAAAAACTAAACTTTAAAATTTTTTAATATATTTATTTTTAATCGGAGGGTAATTGCTTTACAATGTTGTGTTGGTTTCTGCAATACATCAACATGAATTAGCCATAGGTATACACATGTCCCCTCCTTCTTAAACCTCCCTCCCACCTCCCACTCATCCCACCCCTCTAGGTTGTCATGGAGCACCAGGCAAATCTCCCTGTTCTATATACAGTAACTTTACAAAAAATTTTATGAGTTTATTTTAAACTTAATTCTGTGCATTCATTATCAATTGAGAAGCACGCAATTATGATAAAATAGCTTGCTAACTGTAGCTACCAAAGAATTACACAGACTGTATTGTATTATGTAGTTGTTCTTTTGAATATTTCATTTACTCAAGGGAAAAATATTATAATTTGTAATTTCCATATTGCCAGATTATTGTGCACTCTCCAAAGATTACTCTCTCTGTTTGGAATCTGTTCATTTCTGCACCATTTAATAAGACAATTTGACTTCCTGAACACCAGAAGAATCTCCGAGGGATGCATTTCCATGGAAAATTCCTTTTTCAGGAACCCAAGCTCAGCATTACTCTTTGACTTCACTCCTCTCCCCTCCGCTGAAGCTTAACTTTTGGATTTCATCTTGCAATAATACCATTTCCAAGAATATCATCTTATATATTCCTTTAATGCTGAAATAAGAGATGGAGGTGATGCAGTTATTACACATTTGCTCTCTGTTGCAATCGCATCACAAATGCACAGAGATTGATAGGGAGATGGAATGCAGTCACCGTCCTGCAAAGACGCAAAAACAATTTCCACAGCATTTCATATACCAACTGTATAAACAATTTCCAAAATGATTAAGTTAAAGAAATTCCATTTGGCCCTTGCCCGCATGTTGTCCACACTTAACAAGGTTCCCTTCAGGGGCCTTTCAGTCCAGAAACCAAGATGCTCATACACCGGGAGAGTGCCTTCACATCACCCCATTTAGTTTTGTTTTCTTTCATCAACTTGTTCCTCAAATAGGTTTTGCAGTTAGGTTCCATGTCGTGTCAATCATGAAAGTCTGTTTGTTTGATTCCATCCGGTCAGTAAGTATGGGTTGAAAGCCTACTCAAAGATGGGTGATGAAAATACTCTTTTCTGTGATCTTGTGAGTTGCTGATTGGTTGGATCCTTTAAGGATTTTTTCAGGTATGTTTAAGCTCTCAGTTCTTCAAAGAACACAGATTTTCTCTGCTTAACCACGAGCTTTAGTTAACTTTATTTCTCCTGCCCACTAGAGTTGTTATAAAGTAATTTTCCTGAGTTCAACACTTTGCCTAGGCACTGTACAATATATAGGATATAATAAAAATATGAATATATACAAATGGAGAAGCACTCTATTAGACTGAATCTATATGCCAGTGTATCACTGAGGGCCAGTGAAAGAGCTTGAGAGCTGAACTCAAGTCCTGACCTGTCAGTTACTGGCTGATGACTGTAAACCAACTTAGTTTCTCTAAGTCTCAGTTTACCATCTGTAAAATGGACATAATAATAGAGAATGCCTCACAAGGCTGTGAGATGAGATAATCCCTACAATGCCCTGGGGTGAGATTAGCTGGTCTGGAGGCTTACTGGAGTCCTTAGACAGAAATCCTGGCTCTAGGTGGTTGAGTTAACTCAGCAGAGGAAGAGCTGATTCAATTGCTCGTCTCCAGTGGGTCCCCCAGGCTGAAGAGCTTCCATTGTCACCCTATCACGTGGTCACATAGCTTTTAGGGGCCCAGAGCAGTAAGTCTGTGGACCCCACTCAGGGCAGGCCTTCCTTCCCTTGTTAAACAGTGACCAGAGCACACAGTCTACTGATGCCTGATCTAAACCATAGATTAAGACTTCAGGAGATGATGTGTTCTCAGTCCTCTCTGCTTGTAAATATTTTATATTTCCATCTTAATGGGCTGATACTGTGTGCCCATCATCCTTCAGCCAACAAGAAGTCAGCACAGAATCTGGCACATGGGAATGCTTGATAGATGTCCCTATGATGTCACTGATGTTGTTGAAGATGATATGATGATGTCATTGATGATAATGATATTATATTTGTTCAAACTCTGGGTCCTAATATCTTAGGACCCAGGAGGACTGCATTGCCATCCGTATAAGATATGCAATTTCAAACAGACTGGGAAAACTTAAACATATTCAATTACTTCAGAGGCTCATGTGAGTGGTATTAAAAATTGTTTTTTAAATAAAACAAACAATCAGAATTGGCCTTTGAAAAGTGAAAATGGCCCCCAATGTTTTTATTTTTTTATAAATAATGAACAGGGAGACCTAGCGTGCTGCAGTCCATGGAGTTGCAGAGCTGGACGTGACTGAGCAACTGAACAACATGTTTTTATTACAATTATACTGAACTAGACATTAGAAGACTATCTTATCGATCATTTTATATCCAGTTTTTCCATTAGAATGTACATGCCTTGGGGTTGAGGATTATGTTAATGTTTATACTCAAATGAGTTTACCATATATCACAAGCATTTGTAACATACTGAATAAATGAATAAAGAAGTAAGTCTTTCCAAGTTTAGTCTCAGCCCATGACAATCCTTCCAGCATTTGAAGTCTTGGCTTCTCAGAGCTTGTACACCACAAAATTAAGCATTGGACTATAAAATATCTTGGGTTATTTTCCAGCTCTTTCATGTACATGATCGTCTCATTTCTCTAACTTTTAAAACCCTCTAGGTTAGCTGAACTCCATTTTCCAAATGGGACAGTACCCAACGAGTGATTAATTTACATTTTTGTAGCATTATGGGGGACAGACAATGTGCTGGGATCTGGAGATTTCTTTGACAAGGAAAAAGATACAGCATCCACCTTCAGGAAATTCCTAGTCCGGTGCGGGAGATGAGTCAGGAGCCAGAATTTGAAACGCTGTGGATCAAACTAAGCCCAGGGTTCTGGCGAACACAGAGGAGGCAAGCACAGCCCAGGTGGCAGGTTTCACACTGTTGTTGTCAGAACTGGATGATGTGATAAATACCACGCACCTGGCACCAGAGTCTGCTCCACAAATCTTCACTCACAGAACCTTCTCCTTCCCTCTCACTCATCCTCGCTCCTGAGGACCCTAATGCTAGACTAAATTAAGTGTGTTTATGCTGATTTTAAGACCACTGGTAGATGTGACTGGTATTTTAGGCTAGACGTAGGCTGGGTTGTATTCAGTTCACTATATGCCTCCCAACACAGTTTGATCAGCCTGAAAATGGGGTGATAACATATCTCTGCAAGAGTCTGTTTATTGATTCTCACACAACCTCGTGTTCCCCTAGCTCATGACTCGTGGAAGAGTAAGAGCATTCTGGACTTCAGAGACTCAAGTTCTACATCCTGATACTCTGGCACTTAGTATTCCTCATCACGGTCAAGTTCATCTCCTAAACCCCATATTCCTCAGGTGTAAGTGGGTGAAACTTCAGTACTTTGGCCACCTCATGCAAAGAGTTGACTCATTGGAAAAGACTCTGATGCTGGGAGGGATTGGGGGCAGGAGGAGAAGGGGACGACAGAGGATGAGATGGCTGGATGGCATCACTGACTCAATGGACGTGAGTCTGAGTGAACTCCGGGAGTTGGTGATGGACAGGGAGGCCTGGCAGGCTGCGATTCATGGGGTCGCAAAGAGTCGGACACGACTGAGTGACTGAACTGAACTGAACTGAAGTGGGTGAAAAACAGTATTCACCTCAAACAATCTTGATGATTCAAGAAGATAATTCATGGTGCAAGAGTTTGCCTGCCAGTGCAGAGGGTGTGGGTTCGACCTCTGGTTGGGGAGATAAGATCCCACATGCCTTGTGGCCAAACAACCAAAATATAAAACAGAAGCGATATTATAACAAATTCAATAAAGACTTTAAAAATGATCCACCTTAAAAAAATCTTTACAAATCTTTATTAGAAAAGAAGATAACTTATTAAAGATCTTGACTCATGTATTTAGTCAATGAATATTAATTGATATTTGCATTTTAAAAATCTGAAAAACATGAAACAAATTGCCATAGTGTGATTTACACTTTTTTAAATGTATTTTTTTATTGTGATGAAAGTTAAATAATGTAAAACATACTATTTAAGGTACAATCTGTTTGTAGGAGATAGATTAAAATAACCTTAAAATTCATTATAATACACATTGCTGCTGCTAAGTCACTTCAGTTGTGTCTGACTCTGTGCGACCCCACAGATGGCAGGCCACCAGGCTCCGCTGTCCCTGGGATTCTCCAGGCAAGAACACTGGAGTGGGTTGCCATTTCCTTCTCCAATAATAATACACATTAGGTGCAGACAAATATAGTTTTATTCCACTTATACGAGGTACCTAGAATAGCCAAGTTCATAGAGTCAGAAAGTACATTGGTGATGCCAGGAGCAGGGGGAGGTTGAGGAGGAGGGGTTAGGGAATTAACGTAATTTACTCTTGGGATTGCAAAACTGTGACAATTTTTGTTGTCTGGAAAGATGACAATTATATTTCTATTTTAAAATGATATACATGGAGTGTGTTAATTCTTAACAAACACACACATGTGCACACACACACACTCTGTGATAGGTCTGCAGACAGTTGAGCCAAAAATCTCCTATTTTGGTACACATTCATTACCTTAGCATTCCAATGTTTAATTCGTCTTGAATTTATTTCTGTTTAATATCTATACATGGGCTTCCCTGGTGACTCAGTGGTAAAGAATCCGTCTGCCAATGCAGGAGATGCAGGTTTGATCCCTGGGTCGAGAAGATCCTCTGGAGAAGGAAATGGCAACCTTCTCCAATGTTCTTGCCTGGGAAACACCATGGACAGAGGAACTTCACAGGCTATAGTCCATGAGGTTGCAAAAGAGTCAGACATGACTGAGTGACTAAACAACAACATCTACACATATATGTATATGTAAAGCTGATATACGGAGAAGGCACAGGCGATGGCACCCCACTCCAGTACTCCTGCCTGGAAAATCCCATGGACGGAGGGGCCTGGTGGGCTGTAGTCCATGGGGTCGCTAGGAGTCGGACACAACTGAGCGACTTCACTCTCACTTTTCACTATCATGCATTGGAGAAGGAAATAGCAACCCACTCCAGTGTTCTTGCCTGGAGAATCCCAGGGACGGGGGAGCCTGGTGGGCTGCTGTCTATGGGGTCGCACAGAGTCGGACACGACTGAAGCAACTTAGCAGCAGCAAAGCTGTTATAAGTAGGAAAATGTTATCTAACATTTTATTTTCAAACATTTATACAGATAATCTCTTAATCTTTACAATAGTTTGAGATTTGGCTCCACATCTTTATTTATAGAAGAAAAAATTAGACTCATAATGATTAAGAATATTAACTTCTACTTCCAGACATGGGGAGGGGGGAGGAAGCTATAGGCTCAGCCTCCCACTGGAAGCAATTAGAAGATAACATATGGTAAATGATTATTTTCAGAGGTAGGAGATGAAAGACATGATCCCTGTGGTCACCAGGACTTCCTGTTTGGAGTTACGTCCAGACTGACTACCAGGAATCAGCTGTCCCAGTCTACCCAGGACAGTTGCCTAGACATTCCTCCATCCCAGGCAAACTGGAATGGTTGGTCCCCTCCTGGCCTCAAAGAAGGATCTCCAGTACAAACCACGACTTCACAATGTTGACAATACAGAGGTCAAAGTTCAGGAGACCTAGAAGTCTATGATTTATGGGGCATCATGATTCTGAAAGCATTTGAATTTAATGCCAGCCTCGAACAATTTAAGATTTCATGTAAAACTCTGGATTTCTGGTTCCCCTGGGAAAAAGAGAAGATAAGGCAGCCACTGGTCTCCAGCTTCTGCAGCTAAGAGGACAGATGCCCTGCTCTGGTTCCCAGCTGCCCACCAGCTCCTTGGAGTCTTCTGTTCTGCTGACCCTGTGGGCATTAGAGTTTCAATCCCACTTTGCAGCTAGTAAGAAACACTAGGACCTAAAAAAAAAAAAAAAGAAAGAAACACTAGGACCTTGTACAGGAATCTGGGAGTAGTATAAATATCGCTTCTCTCCTTAGATTCAGCCTAAACCCCCATTGTACACACATCAGCTCCGTTTTCCTTGACAGGGATTTCCGGATGTGGTCTACCCACTGTTTAGGTGGCTTCTGCCCTTTAAAGAGCAACTAACACAGGGCTGTTCTTTTTCCTAATGGGCTAAGCACAGTACATCCACTTAGTAGGTATGGAATATTTTTGTTACATGAATTCATGTCTTCTTAAATTTCTCATGAGTGATTAGCTTCATATATGGTTCAATATATCATAAAATGTTTCCATTTCTGCTCATTCACATGAATTGTTGGGACAGCATCAATCAGCCTATTTACATATTAAGGATACTCTGTCTCAGGTTGATCAGTTAATAGGTATCAGGTAACACCAACAGCTGTATTTGACCATGTCCATACTTAATCCTTTATGCCAACAGTGAGAGAGGAGATCGCTTTGCTCAAATTGTGGCAAATAAAAGCACTATTAGCGTGTGGTCTAGAACAGAACAGAATACTCTTGGATTTAACACCACTTCAGTTTCACATCTTTCAGCCACAGGGATTTATGACAAAAAAGTCACAGGGGATAACATGTAAAGCAGTTTTTTCAAATGATTTGTAGCAAACTGGGGTTTTACTAGGAGCTAAACTATGCAGAAGAGACATTTAGAAATGTCAACTAGCTGAGTGTTTTGGGAATTGTAACTTAAATGAACCCCATATGAATTTTCATATGGGCTAAAGCTCTCATTTCTAAATAGTCTGAATAATGCAAAAATTAGCTTCCTTCTCAGAACATGCTCTAATACCACCTGCTGCTTGGAAGAATTTTTTTGAAAGGTGATATTAGACAAAGTTTTAGTCAAGATGGCTCTGGAAGTTAAAACTTGAACACACACCCTCTGTTCAAAATATAGAACAAAAGACAGATAAAATAGAAAATTGTGCATGCCTCAGTTGTCGCTTCAGTCATGTCTGACTCTTTGTGACCCCATGGACTATAGCCCACCAGGCTCCTCTGTTCATGGGATTCTCCAGGCAAGAATACTGGTGTGGGTCACCATGCCCTCCTCCAGCGAATCTTCCCAACCTGGGGAGCAAATCCACGTCTCCTGCAGTGCAGGCGGATTCTTTACAGAAAATCCTGGCTGAACTCAAAATAAGATGAAGATCTCCACTGACCAGAAAAGGTAAAGACACATACCTGTAAACTTGAACTATGACCCAGGGGGTGTGGCAGGTGAGTGGAGAAAGCATAAGTTCCCGGGCAGTTAGAAAAGGATAATTTAACTACCTTACTGTTCGCATCACCATTCCGTTTCCACACCCATCAGACTGGCGATTATTAAAAACATAGCCAAGCACGAGTGAGGATGCGCAGCACAGAAAACTCTCATAGGGCAAGAGTGTTTGGATAACACTGGACATACCAAGCCCCACCCCAAAAGGAGATTGGAAAAAGGAAAACATACTAACTTTAAAAAGGAACCACCTTAATGTCTTTAAGAGAATAAAAGTAAGAATCATGAAAGAAAGGTGTGATAGAAAGAAGGGCATTTAGATTAAAACCTTCCTGGATCGCCAAGGACAAAAGGAAGGAAAAGAACAAAAATGGGGTGGAAGAAGGCACTTGCAACACAGGGAATTGATACAGGGTTAACATTATGAAGTTACTTTTTAAAACCTTTGTAGAATAAATCAGAGAGAGGAGGGAAGGAGGGAGAGGGAGAGCCACCGGGTGCAGGTGGTAAGCAGGCATTCACAAAAGAAAAAACATAAATGGCCAATAAGCAATCCTAAAGGAAATCAGTCCTGAATATTCATTGGGAGGACTGATGCTGAAGCTGAAACTCCAATACTTTGGCCACCTGATGCGAAGAACTGACCCACTGGAAAAGACCCTGATGCTGGGAAAGATTGAAGGCAGGAGGAGAGGGGACGACAGAGGATGAGATGGTTGGATGGCATCACCGATTCAATGGACATGAGTTTGAGTAAGCTCCAGGAGTTGGTGATGGACAGGGAAGCCTGGCGTGCTGGAGTCCATGGGGTTGCAAAGAATTGGACGCAACTGAGCGACTGAACTGGCCAATAAGCATATGGAAGGATGTCCAACTTTACTAGTTAACCACTAGTAATGAACTGAGCTATGCCAATTGAAACTATTTCCAAACTCATCAGATGGGCAAGAATGAAACCCTCCCAGGTACAGATAAGGACTTGGAGCAAGGAAAGCTCTCATCCACTTTAGTTTTGGAGCCATTCTTTAGAGACTCTGCGACATGTGTGCATAAGAAGAATTGTATGAAAGCTTCATGGCAGAATTCTTGGAGACAGCAAAAGAACTGAGAATGTAAATGTTCACCAATAGGAGAAAGGATAAGCTAATCACCATATAGCCAGTGGAATTTATGACACACTGAAAATGAATTAGATATATTAACACACACACATTTCATAAATGTAACAGTGGACAAAAAGTAAATTGCAATAGGATGCAAGAAGCATGATAACACTAAAGTGTTGAAAACTCACAAAGCAGTGGTGTGCATGACTATGGCCATATTAATGTGCAGTAATAAGAAAAACACTGTGCCCAGGAATGCAAAAATTGGAATTGTGGTTACTTCTGGGATATGAGAGGGAAACAGAGGTGATAAAGGGGCTTTCAACTCTATCCGTAGGATTTTATAAAATACATAAATCTGAAGCAGATATGGCAAAATGGTAGTAATTCTAGAAGCTGGGTGGATGGTACAAAAACATTTGCTATGTTGAATTATTTAAACATTTATCAAAACATTAAAAATATCAGCTAGATAAGATATTTAACTCCACCCCCAGAGAACATGATTACAAAATAATAGCTTGTGGGAGTTTTCTAAATGGTATGAACAACTGGGTTTCAAGATTGTGTTATAAATACACATGGAAACACGATAAACTGGTAATTGGACAGAGTGAGATAACAGGGCAATTTAATAACTGTCCTTTATTTTCCAAATTTTGTTTAATGCACACATATTACTTTAATAACCAGAAAGAACATTTTCAATTTAAACTTTCAACCCATGTCGTAAAGTCATTCCGAGAGGGTTCATGTTACGAACAGTCCCAATTACACCAGGCTGGTAGGCTGCCTGGGCTGGATTATAGGAGCATATTTTGTCTTTATTATTTGCACATTGGTTGTGCAAGTGTAATAATAGCTGCCTCCTGTCTCAGGCTTGTTCCCTAGAAAACAGATCCGGAAGATAAGCTTACAAACTGAGGCTTTATGGGTGGATTCCCAAACTGCGGGAAGGAAAAAAACTCGGTGCAGATTCGTGCATTACGGAGCTGGCCATGGTCTCATGAGAGCAGGGGTCGTTGTTCAGACACGAGGGATGTCCCTAGACCACCAGATGCGGCAAAGTCCACCTGGGGGAGGGCGGGAGGGGAGTCTCCTTGCTGGCTACGTCCTGTCTCTTATGGACCACCATTCGCCCGTGAACCTGAACTCTGAGCACGTCCAGGTTCCATCATCTGAAGCAGCCCCAGTCCCCGTCCCCGCACTTCAGCTGGGTCCAGGAATGAAAGCTTTGATGGGTCTGGGGCAATGGACCCTGAGCACCAGAGGGCTTGCCATCATGACAACCCTCACCCCAGAGGCAGCCACGACAACTGGTACAGCAGCAGCAGCAGAGGCTGGGTTTATCCACATGGGACAGCAAGCCTGGGAGAAGCGGAGGAACCGAACCTGGGGAGGGGCGTTATCTTGATGCGGTATTTTTTCCACCCGCCATTAAACATCCAGTCTTCATCCTGCAGTCACTCAAGGTCAAGTCCATATAAACAGTATTTTTAATGTAGTCTTTGCATCCTCCTTAGGCAGGATACTGTCCCACGGGCATGTATGCTGAGTTGCTTGAGTCATGTCCGACTCTGTGCGATCCTATGGACTGTCCAAGGGATTCTCCAGGCCACAATACCGGGGTGAGTTACTATTTCCTACTCCAGGGGAACTTCTCAACCCAGGGATCTCAGTCTCTTACACCTCCTGCATTGGCAGGCGAGTTCTTTACCACTAGGACTTGGAATAAAATAGTAGCAGCACCAAAAACCAGTTCAAAGGGAAAACAGCTTCTAGCAGACTGGGAGTTGTGAACAGCAGTGTGACATGGTGATGAATTAGAAGTAGGCTTTTGGTGGCAAAATGGAGGAAAATGCACATTTTTTTTTTGCATTAATTCATTCAGTTTAGACATCTGGAAAAGTGTTTGGCTTCCCTTATTATATATTTGATCTGTAAGCTTGTCATCAAACATCTAAATCACAAATAGAAATGCAATTGTTTGTACTCAGCCATATAATCCTGACCTAGATGCTGCTAGAATTTTGGGGAAATGAACCATATGCTATTAAATCTTTACTAAGAGCAAAAGCTCCCATAATTAAAAGCAAAATAAAAAAATTCTATATGCAGAATTTGATTGCCAGCAGGCTAAAAGAATACATGTAAAGCAAAGATGCTGAACAGTTAGAACTGGACATGGAACAATGGACTGATTCAAAATTGGGAAAGGAGTACATCAAAGACATGAGTCTGAACAAACTCCGGGAGATAACGAAGGACAGGGAAGCCTCGCATGCTGCAGTTCGTGGGGTTGCAAAGAGTCGGACATGACTAAGCAATTAAACAACAAGATGCTGGAGACAGTTTGTGGTCGGAAGCAGGAATTGCTCGGCACTCCCCCACCTCTGTTCCCTAAAGGTCTCTCGTCCCCTCACCTTATGTATCCCTCAGTGATGCTGCCCAGGCAGTGGTAGGGGAGGAGAAGGGACATTCTAACCTGGAGACAGAGACCCCAGGATCTGTGCAAAAATCTCTTCTTCTTCCAATCTGGATGCTTGTACCTATTTGTGTCACTGAAGGGCAGTGAAAAATTTAAACCTAGCTGCTTACTTATCACTCTCATGGTCATAAAGCAGCGTTCCTACTAACGCACGAGGTGATCATAAAATAACCGAAACAGTGGAAAATGGGAAGGCTGGAGACGATCGTGTGAGGATATAATGTTTTAATAAAAAGAATTAACATAAGTTCCTGAGTAAAAATATCCAGAACAAGCAGGTGACCTTGAAAAGTAGGATTTTGAGAGCCACGGTTACTAAAACCCTATAAACATTTGCTTCAGTGCATGGTGGGAAATAGAACATGAGATAATCTTAACTCAAACCTTAAAAATAATATTTAGTAACTTTCCAGATAAAGACACAAACAAAACCATAGAATTTATTCTTACTTTATTAACAATGTGGCTTACAATTTTTTCAAGTAAAAAGGGTTTTTTTTTTCATTTAGAATAAAAATTAAAATATAACTCTGATATAGATTTTCATTTATTTACATGAAAACATATATACAGAATATAATCTTACAGCAAATCAATGACATGCCCTTTTGTCCTGCAAATTTCAAAAGTAAAAACACCACCAACTTTTCTCTTCTATGCACCAAAACAGACACAAGATATGAATCAAGTTCCAATACAAACTATTCAAACCGGAATGCAGAGCAGTAAAACAGCTTTCGACGGTCACGACTAGGGGTAGTTTATGCTTCTAGACCTCATGCAGGCTCCCATTCTGAACAACAAATGAGATGATCTTTTTTTTTTCTGTCATTTAAAACATTTTTTGTTTTCAATCTCCCACTGTAAAGTGATTTTCAGCAAATGCTGATTAGAACTTTTTCTTCAACACATCGGGTCCACATGAAGCACCCGATCTGTCTGGCGATGCAGCTATTGACCTACTGGTCCTCACTGGTACCCAATCCTAGCCATTTTTAAAATAAAACCAGTAAGACAGAAAGTCTGCCGCTCAAGAGACTGTGTTATTACCGACCCTCTAAATCAGAGACGCTTTTCTTAACCAAAACCCAAGGCAGCACCGTGTCAGCACTTAAGAATTTTTAGGTGAATTCAGTGGGTCAAAAATAGCACAGATGGATACTGTTGCCTTGGGTTCAGGATCCTCAAATCAACCCTAGTGATAAAAGCTATGAGAATTGCCCAACATAAATGCCCAATGTGAAAACTCAACCCAGCTGGAAGGAGTAAAGCAATTTCCAGAGAAGTCTTAAACGGAAAAGAACAAGAGAGGGAAGAAAAAGAATCACGACACTGTAATCGTTGCCAATGGAGCTTCTCTTGCTACTTAGTTATTTCATAAACCGTATGTATGTCTCCCTAACAACTGTTTTTTCCTTAAAAACTAGATACCTGAAAATTTACTAGTTTTCCCTTCAAAAAACTGTACCTTTGGTCTCAGTTTTCTAAAGACAAAGGATAGAGCAGGACTTGGAGCCCAGATTCACCAAAAGAGCAACAGCAGTGCTCAAGCCACAAAGACTCTATTTAACGCAACTGTTTCTACAGTTTTATCTACAGAAATAAACACAAATGGGTGTTTGACAAAAGAAGTATGAAACTTCTAATGCTTCCAAAATGAAGGGAGAGACGTCCTTAGAGAGGGACATTTGGTTTGAGATAAAAAGCAAGTCTCAGAACTCGCCTGATAACAACACTCCAGATTCTCGGACACAAATTAAGGAAACTGAGACCAACCTTCAAAGGCTGATTAAAACCAACCTTCCAGAGACTGTCGTGTGGGCCAGAGGGGCCAGTGTGAAAGGTCTGAGTCATTCTAATTCATTGAGAAACAGATCAAACACAGGCAATCATGGTTCAAATATGATCAAATAAAACAAGGCAACCTAACAGCTGTACAGCACAAACTGTGAGTCAAACTTTGATCAAATGAACCTAATTTTATAAGTGACGGATTTCTCCATACTATGCAACTTTGTGGTGAAGGAAACTGGGTTTTTGCTTTTTTTTTGGTAAGCAAAAAATGAGTTCTTCTGTAAATGGGGGTCATGCCTTCCTTACTCTTTCTAGGTTTACATTTTTGTGGATAAGAGATTTTCCTAACACAGGACACAAACAGTCAAGAGGTCAGAGGTTGACGGAAGCGTCCTTAGCTTTAGGGTGGGACTGAGTGATGGACTCTCAGCCTTCGAGATGAGGTGGTACACTGCACAGACTGGAGCGTCTCATCTCAGGCGGTTCCTGACGGGACCAAGCAGTGTGGCGCACACAGGAGAGGACTCTGGTCCCAAAGCGTCTTCTGGGAGACCGCAGGGAGATGGCAGCATCTGGGGATGAGGAGGGGTGGGGGCATCGCTGTGGAGCACTTCAACCAACAAGCGTTTATCCTAGGGGCCGTGGTTCGCTGGCAGCTACAGATGTGAGATGAACTCTTCCCGCCACAAGGGACAAAAACACAGTAATGACACAGTCACAACAGGCAAACGTCCCTTGAAAACTGGCCGTTTCTCTGAGACGGGAGCTGGTGAGCGGTGAACCCTACAGAGACATGAACGCCACGTGACACTCTGAAGCTCAAGTCCTGCTGACTTGAAGGGGCAAAGAGCCAGCAGGGACTTCCCAGAGAATCGAGCCGGAGGGGGCGTGGGCAGCACTCAGAACCAAAAAAACATCTTCTTGACCCTGAAGAGTCTTCCGGCTCCTAGCAGGGCGGGCTGAGAGTGCCCCGATGGCCCCAAGCTGCAGCTGAACCTGCCCTGGCCTGGCACAGCCAGCACCTCACCAGGCACGCGGGTTGACAGCACTGAGCTCTCAAAGAGACCGAGGACGAGGCAGGCTCTGCGCACCTGGCCCCTCGGGAAGAGGCCGCATCCCCAGTGCCAGCAGGGTGTCTTCCTCGGCTGCCAGGTGGGAGGCCTCTGGGTGGGCTCCAGGGCTTACCCCTGCCATGGGCACCAGAGAGCACCTTACTCCAGAGCAACCCACCCCAGTGCCGTTCAGGGAGGGCACGAGAAGGTGACACTCATTTGAAAGAGTGTCCCCTCCTTCATTTGCACCCCATGTGCAATGGGAAGAGCTCAGCTAGAAAAGGCCACAGTGAGGATCACAAGCGTGTCCGAGGCAGGAAAACACCCAAGACCTTACAAGGAGGCCCTTCTCAAGCGGCCGACAGAGCTGGACAAAAGCCCCACGGCTGAGGAGACAAGAGGTGAAGAACAGAGAAGGGGTGGAAACTTGAGCTCAGAGAAGAAAAATCAAACCACAGGCCAGGCCTGACTCCCCATGGAACTGCCCGTGTTCGTGGGCCGAGAAGATGGGGCTCCCGGCTGAGGTGCCCAGGCAAGTCCACCGCCAAATGTTTAAACCTGCCTTAGGCTCAGTCATGGGGGAGACGACAGCCTCAACCACTAAATGCGTGTTTCCCCTTTTCATCAGTAATGGTGACAGATGACAACAAAAGTTTAGCCTCCGTGATTGAGCCTCTCAAGATCTGACAGGATGCCGGGCCTTCATGATGTTGCAGAAATGTAAGCAGCTCATCAGCCCACCCAGGACGTTATTCCTGGAACTGTTGACACTCTCATCAAAGAGAAAAGGTCAAGGTAATAAAGGAAGAGAAGGCTGTGCACCCCTGCTTCTCCTGGGCAACGTGGAGGCTGAGCTTCCGCACACAAGTTTAAAAAGGCATTTGAGCAACAACCAGCACAGAAGACAATGGTCCGTTTGGGACTGAAAAAAATATAACAGCTCCTTGCAGGGTGCATGTGGACAAGTGCCTGGTTCCAGAGACCAGCTGGCTCCTGGAGTCATGATCTTTCTATAAACGACGAGACCCACTTAATGAAAACTGCCAAGGGACATCCTAAGTAAACCAGAGGCAGGGTGGGCTGCAGGCATTACACGGTCACTCTCTTTGTCTCATTCTGGCCAATCCAGACTCTCATCTGACAGCAGGAGCAGGCTGGGGACAAGGGGACCCATGTCCCTGCCATATCATAAGAGTTCACACCTGTCGCTTTACCGGAAGGAGGTCCAGGGTGATTCAACGTCAGCCCAGATGACGGGGTCAGTCCCTGGCTGACCCAGGGGCACGCATGCCTCTGCGGGGGTGACCAAGCTGGGGCTCAGAGGGGACCTCCCAGGGAGACCCGGGGCAGTGATCCCTCTCAGGGGAGGAGCCGGTGTGTCAGCAGCTTGCCCCCGTTTCCCCCGGCCTTGCTCTCCGGAACGAAGCTCTGCCTTCAATGCACAAGGCAAGATGCCCCTCTCCCATGTGGTCGCAGTTATTCAGAACGTGGGGGACCTTGAAGGTTCCATATAGGATGGCAAGCATGCCTCCTCCCTGAAGGCTCCCTGGACGCCCACCGCCCCACCGTGACATGCTCCTTCTTCCTTCACTGCCCAACAGGCGGAGTCCCTGTTCCGCTGTCATCCAAAACATCGCCCAGAGCCGCGCGTGAGAAATGAGCCGCCACCAGACCAAACACGTGGTGGCGACAGCCGCGCACGGCGACCTGAAAGCAGCACCTATGGAGGCACTTGGGGTACGACAGTGGAGTCACCGGAGACCTCCTCCCGGCTCCCGGCGGAAAAGACATCACCTGCGCCTGGGTTTCTGAAGCATGGGCCTTGGCTTGGGAAGCTGCCTGGTTTGGGGCGGGAGAAAGACGGGGTGTGGTCTATAGAGATGCAGGTCCACACCCGTGGGGTGTGAGCAGTAACTCACACCCTGCAGGGCCACTGCTGTGGGCTCGGGTGCTCTGCAAACACGGAAACGTCGAGCAGGCTGGTGGGTGGAGGAGGCCCTTGTGTGGACACCTGTTGGACGCACCATCACACACGTCTGGGTTTGAAAACGGAAGTTTCAGTCCGGGAAACCTCCTGAGACCCAAGACGCGGCATTCGCCGGGCCGGCGGGCAGCCTGGGGGCGGGCGGGGTCAGTTGGCGTACTGGGCGTAGAAGGCCACCTTGACCCGCTCAATCTGGTGGCAGAGCTTGATGGCGGGACCCAGCTTCAGCTCCATGCACTCCTGCACCGTGGGGAGTGTCAGCAACAGCAGCGCCTGCCCATCGATGTCCTGCAGGGAGAGAGAGCGGGTTAGAGCTGAGACAGAAGGGACAGGACTCAATGGGGTGCCTGGGCCACGGCAGGCTTCATTCCCAGCCCAGGGCAGGACGGGTGGCTCTCGTCCTCTCCGAACTTGGTGAGCGCTGGCCAAGATGGTGATTTGGCTTGATGGCTGCCTAACCCCTTGTTGAGAAAACCTTTCTGCTAAGAGAACACTGGTGAGGTTCACCATCCTGGACTGGAAGGGATGGAGGGCTGGACTGGGCTGTCCCAGGGTCCAGCCCTTGGGGCTGTGGTGGGCAAGCCGCCCCGACCCAGGTCCAGCCCTTCTTGGGCTGTGGTGTCCCCCCGCTGCTCTGCTGTGACTCTCGGAGCCTTGGAAAGGGGTCTCTACCAACAGGAGACCAGCCCTGACAGTTCCCACCAGTCGGGGAGAGACGACCTTAACCACAACGCGATCCTCCGCAGGAGCACACACGCACTCGGACACGTGTGTGCACACACACCCTCACATCTGTAACCTGCGTCACCCAGAATGAGGCCTGAGGCCTGTCTTATTTAGCTTTCTACATCCATACACAGGGCCCCACAATGGAGAGATTCACTCAATGATGGGTGAAGCATAGTCACTGTAGAAAGAAGAGCAAGGAGGCTCAGCCTGAGGCTTTAGGGCCACCCCCATCGGGCAGCTCTGCCTCTTGACCAGCTTGCTTCCTGTAAGGACTGCGTTTATTTATCTGGATGTTGTTTGGGTTACTGAGTGTCATTGCAACCCCTTCCAGGGCACCCAGCCTTCACATTCGGAGGAAATGGGTGAGGGTCCGAGAGCCTGCAGGCCCGAGGTAACGACAGAGGTTGTGGTGGGCAGGAGCAGACACCCTGGGCTCCTGCCAGCTGGAGAAGCAGGCACCCCGGGGCTGCCAGGAGCCCCAGCACTGATGCAGGCAGGCACCTCAGCAGGGGTCAGGGAGTTTCACAAAGGCAGCGTTTGTTCTTAAACTGATGGCTTATTTAGCTGTTCTGTAAACCTCTAAAGCAAAAAAAAGATACGCTAAATTCATAAATTAATTTTGGGGGAGGGGCTATAAGCCTTTTGGCTTTCCTGGTAGCTCTGCTGGTAAAAGAATCCTCCTGCAATGCAGGAGACCTGGGTTCGATCCCTGGGTCGGGAAGATCCCCTGGAGGAGGGCATGGCAACTCACTCCAGTATTCTTGCCTGGAGAACCGCCGTGGACAGAGGAGCCTCGTGGTGTACAGTCCATGAGGTGGCTAAGATTCAGACAAAATATATATAGAACTAGTTGTATGTCAGCCCCCAGAGAAGTTACAAGAAACACAAAATGAGTGAGACGGGCTTTCTCCTGCAGCCTGGGAACAGACACACCTGTGCAAGGAGCCACCCAGGGCACAGATGACAAAGGTCCCCAGAGCCGGAGATGCTGGGGGGCCAGGGACTGCCTCGTGCTGAACTGTCTGTCAAAGCAGCGAGCCAGGCAGGGCGCGGGGTCCCTGCTGCCCCTGCTCCACCCTCAGCACCCAGAGCAGTTCCCGCTGGCACGTAACGGGCTCACTGAACACGCGCCAAGAACGAATGGGCAGAACTGGCCACGGTGAACATGAAAGTCCCAAGATGGGGAAAGCAAATGATAAAGAAAGAATCTGGAGGGTGAGCAGAAATGGAGAAGGAATTTGGGCAGTTTGCTTACTGCATGGCTCTGATTCACAAAAGGTGAGTGGCAAAATTTTAGGAGTTTTGTGTTTTTTTAGATGTGTGGCAGTTTCCTATATAATGTACATGTTTGCAGCATGAAATTACAGAGTAGGTTTTTTAAGCAGCTGCTGTAACATTTCAGAATT